>NC_143395.1:47719784-48030654 GCF_052110815.1 Crocodylus siamensis | reverse complement strand
TTCCCTCATTGCAAAGTAGAGTAACCAATTTATTTCAAGTTTTTGTGAATCTGTTTTGTAGGCATTTTTATTTGAATTTCATAATTGGAAATCAGATACCAAATTATGATTTATGATAAATAAATCCAAAACCCTGTTAGTGTGTTAAACTGATGCTTTATGAAGTTTATGCGAATCTACTCAGGAATTTGCACTATTCTTTATTCATATTTAAATTACATTTTCTGGATTCGTATTTAGTAGAAAAATCTTTTTTTTTTCTGTGCTATGGGAAATCCTGCTCTTCAGAACTGATATAAAAACTTATCAGATAGAAAAAACATGGGTATGACTGCCCTTGTTCAATATGATCCCTAGGGCAGTAAAACTCCACCCCAGGAATATAGTCTTTTATATACCTTTTATACGGGTTCTCACTCTTAGTGCACATGTGATGCATTTAACTTACCTTTGATCACCTGAAAGTTCACACATTCTGACGATATGATATTTCCTTGCACACAACACACACTTTCTGCCCAAAACACAGCTGCTAGAAATTTTAGTATTATATGTGATAAATACGGTAGGAACAATTTCTGCTGATTATAAGCAAAAGTGAAAGTTGAATCTCTACACAACTCACTGCTCACTAGCTGTTGTTGTTCATTTTTTTATTCCAAGGAATGATCTTTTTTCTCTACATGTTGTATTTCAAAAACAAGGTGCCTATTATAATTCTGGGGTGTGGTGTATTCAAGAAAATATAGTATTGTATTAGCAGTGGCTTCCATTTGACATCATCTCCCAAGCTGGTGTGGTCAAGTAGATAGTGCCATCATTACTCTGCTGAGACAAGTAATGAATAATTATTACACATTGTTAAGTCTTATGTCAACCCAAGTTTAAGGACTGACATTTTGATGAGTTAGATATAAATTAATCAGCATCAGCAAGATGTGGCAACATTATCTTAGACTCCACAAGAAGAAAGACAAGACACCAGGAATATGGTTTAAGTAGGCCACAACATTATTAAATAATTCATCTGGGACCTTGCCATCAATAACAAGGAGCCTACCAAAATTGTAATTTCATGATGTGCATGGAAATTGTGATTTCAGATGGGCTCCCTGCTTTCAGTGGGCTCCCTGGAAAAAAAAAAAAGCTTACCAAAAAGAAAATACTGGCTCCCTCTGGGGAGCCAGCAGTCCTTGTTGCTGCTTCTGTTGGACCACACAGCCTGCCAGGGGTGTGAAGGAGAAAGTGGGGCTGCCAGCACAGAAGATGTTGCTGCCCCCACTCCTCACTGCTGATTGGCTTCAAAGGTTGTTTGTCATCTGGCTCAGCCCCTTCACCAATTGGTGGCAAGGGGTGGGGCCAGGTGACAGGCAGCCCCCACAGCCAATCAACAGTGAGGAATGGGGCTGCTGGGATCCCTTGGCCAATTTGAGGTATGGGGGGCTGGCCATTCCTAGCCCACAAGAATGACTGCCGGCCCCATGATCTGCATGCAAAATAGGCCAGCAGCTACCTCAAGTTCAGTAGATCCCTATCAATAACTCAGTGTTGGTCATTATTCCTGTAAAATCCCACATCTCTTCCCCTTGGTAGAGAACTGCTGTCACCTTCATGCCCTCTTGTTAATCTTGTATGAGGATAAGACGGTATGGAAAGGGTATTTTCTTTTTACTGTAGAAGACATTAGGAGCTTTAAACCCACTTCCTACCGTCTCCATGTCTCCTTCTAATTGTGACAGGCATGCAATCCTTAAAGAGCTTTTTTCCCCCAATCTTGGCCAAGAAAATACTCTCCCTGCCCCACACAAAGACACACACACACAAACACACTACAAGCACATGCACACCTCTCTGGCTGCAGGAAATTCTAATCAATGAATGATAGGTCAGTTGGAACGATAAAAAGGATGACTGGGTCCAGATTATGCATTGCTTATCAGTCCTGATCCTTGATTTAAGGACTTTTAACTTTCACATGGATCACTCAAAGTACAACATGATCATTCAGATAGTTCAATCATAAATGAATATAATAGCAACTGGCATAGAAGGGTGAGAGGTAGGCCTGTGCACAGCAACTAGAATTGCTTCGGATTCTAATTCGGTTGATTCGGGGACAGTGATTCAATTTGGAGATTCAAATCACTGTGCCAATTGAATCACTGTCCCAAATGGATTAGGCTGAATCTGATTTGGAGATTCAGCCGCCACCAAATTGACTGAATCTCTGAATCGAACAGGCCCCTTCCCCACAACTCATCAATGGCTGTCCCACCTGGCCCCAGCCTCTTGGCTCTTTAAAAAAAAGAAGCCCAGCATTCACCAGCTGCCAAAGGGGGTACGATCCCCACTGCCCCCCACTGTCTTGAGTTGCAAGGGAGGCTCTGTCATGAGCCCCTGTCCCCCACCAGCTCTCTCAGCCCCAGCTACTGGCTCTTAAAAAAAAACAACAAAAAACGCCTCCACTCACCAGCTGCTGCCTCCACTACCCCATGCTGCTGTGCCATGAGCCCCCAGAAGCCCCAATGGCTGCTACAGCAGCCAGTGAGTGCAAGGTTTTTTATTTTTTTTAAAGAATTGGGAGCTGGGGCCGCCCAGGACAGCCATGCGGGGCGGGGACTGGGAGAGTGGGTGGGGGATGGGGGTTCATTGCAAAGCCCCCCACACAGCACAGGGCAGTGGGGAGCAGTGGCTATCTCCGCCCATCCCTTTGCCTAGAAGCAGCCAGTGAATGGGGGGACTTTTTTTTTTTTTTTTTGAAGTACCAGGAGCTAGGGCTGGGCAGGGCAGCCATTGACAGGGCTGGGAGAGTGGGAGAATGGATGAGGGTCAGGGTGTGCTCAGGGGGACTGGGGGAGCAGGCAGGGGATGGGGCCTGGTGTGGGTTCACCCATGGTCCCCTCCCCCCTCCTCCAGCCCACCCCTTACTTACCAGCATGGAGTCCGGGTCCAGCTCCCTGTGGCCATGAGTGGGGCTGCTCAAATCTCTGAAGCTCTCTGAATCTTCCAAATTGAAAAACTTCGAATTGATTTGGAACTTTTTATTGGTCTCCTGATTCGATTTGGATTCAGAGACTTGGTCACCGAATCGGGCTGAATCTCCTCTGAATCGAATCAGCACCTGAAGCTTCACACAGCCCTAGTGAGACGCAAAAAACCCAGGCCTAGGCTGTGTTCTATCCTCAGCTATTTCCATATCTTGCAGCAGTTGCAACTATCTGGTTTAAAAGAGGAAACAATTCTTTGGAGATTTTTTTAAATATAATGAACAAATTGGTGTTGCTACAGTGATGCATTGCTTTATAAGTGAACCCCTAATGCTATATATAAACCATTTGAATACTAATGTGAAAAAACACCTTTTAAACAAAAGTGTAGCGTAGCAAGAAACATTATTAAAGTGAGCCCTGTGTGTGAAAGAGAACTGCCTTAAATTTATATACCCATACTATGCAGTACCATAATAGAAGTACTGCAAATGAATCAATAGATGATTACAAATACCAATCTTTTAAGGGAAAAGCACTGTGTTGTGCATTAAAGTAAGTATACATCACTGAGTATTTCTATCTGTACAAGTAACTAATCCTAATCTAGAAACTTAATTCAATTTTTCAAACATTTTAAACTATATAAAATTAAAATCTTGACTATCTCAAAGAACAACACTAATTTTAATACCTGCATATTTAATTATTAACTAACATGTGGGGCAAATCAATTAAAATCTCTCCTCCTCCTTACCTCCCTCCCTCTTGTTAAATTCTGCTTGAAAGCAGCATTTTCTTCCCTGAAAGAAAGGTTTCGAATATATCAATCCCTTGTAAATTACAGTTAAAAGCGTGTCCTTAAAGATTGCTTTTCCACTTCCATTTTCCTTGGGTTTTCATAAGTACATTAACTAATGTTTAATATTGTATGTTAGCTTTTCAACAATAAATCTTTGTATTTAAGGATATCACCAACAGTTCATTTTATAGTAGATTAAAAGCTGGCTCAACAAACAATGTAGAATTAATAATTTTTCCTACTGAGTTATATCTTTCTTTTTTATCTGCCCTCCCCACCACACCCCACCCCCTGCCCCACCCATCCACAAAAAGGTTTTAGTCACAGGACAAGGAATCTGAAGCTAGAACTGCCTTCTGAGAAGCGACTCCCCTTACCACTAGGTTAAGGACTTTTTTTTACATATTATCTCCATTTTATCTAATGCATATTTAATTGTTCCATACAAAGAAGAACAACTAGAAACACTATAAAGATTCCTCATTTTCATCTCCAGAACATCTTTTAGCCTGGTGGTGAGAACATTTGTAAGAGGTGAGAAGATAGATTCAGATCCTCTCATGTAGTAACCATGGGCGAGAACTCCAATTGCTGTAATATTGCTATGCATATTATTAGCATGTCATAGACTGACAACAACAGAAGATTCTTTTAACGTACTGATAATTCTTTCCTGTTGAGAACGCAGACAACATATTGGAAGAAGAATAGACTCATACTAACTGAAACAGTTTTCCCAAATACAGATTTAACTAACCATAACACAAATGTAATAAAATGCTCCACCTACAAATAAAGGAACAATATTCTGAAAGTCAGTTTTCCTTTTCAACTTTTAGTAGTTTCTTCACTATTCACTAGTGTGCGTTACAAGCATGATATAATTTTCTCCAGAGGGATTTTAAAGTTAAAATGTTTATACATTTGTACATGCACAAACAGAAATGTTCATAATCAGAATTTTGTGTTGTTTCTGAGTATAATGTTTACAAGGGGCATTAGGATTTGAAGTACATTGACTTGAAAGAAAATGTTTTGAAGCTCTCATTAAAGCCTGAATGAAAGTTTTTCCCGTGCTTTACATCTCAGCCTCATGGCCAGGCCACATTAGGCTGTGTTGGGGACACTCCAGCAGGGCACAGCATGCAGTGCACACCCCATGTCAGCCACACATGCAATGCCTGAGGCACCAGGACCAACCCCTGTTCTGCATCCAGCACAACACCCTGTAATGTGACAGTAATGTGTCTATCAGCAAGAGGAACCATGGGGCAGTCTGTAGAGCTGTGCTGACTGTTAATTTGGACTGATGCTGTCAGAAATCTCCAGGGGAGAGGGGCAAAGGAAAAGGGAAGAGGAAGCTTGAGGCTGGAGTATGGGGAAAAGAGAGCAATGCACATGTGGAACCTGGCAGCCTAGGGTTGCCGACTGACCGAAGCTGTTCCAGGAGATTTTGATGTAATATCATTAATTGTACTGTTCAATGCATTCACAATATCAATCTCCCAGACTGCTTTCAATAGTCACTGGGAGATTGATGCCAGTTCTGGTAGACTCCTGGCCAATCTAGGAGGGTTGGTAACCCTAGGCCCTACACAGAGCAGTACACAGTGGAGCTGGAGATCTCACTGACTTGGCCAGACACAGACTTGCGGACAGCTACAGGTTGCTGTTTGAGTGCTGTAGGGTCTAAAGTCTTGTTTGGGGACACTTTCAGGGGTGCAGGGGGGGCGGGGAGATTAAGGTGCTGAGTATATGTTACCATTGATGTTTCTTTACCTTTTACCTGTTCCCTCCCTTTGGCCTGCTGGCTTTGTAACCTAACCGCTATGATTTTCTATATAAAAGTGGGAATTCCTCCTTATTTCTTGTGCCACTTTCTAGGGCTGAAGGGCCAGAAGACCCAAAAGTGATGCTGGTATATGCTGCAACTGGCACATCATGCATAGTGCACACAGCCCAGGGGCTGGCATGGGGCATGCACTGCATATGGGACCCCACTATATACAGACTCCATCTAGCACTCCCAATCTGGACCAGCCCCAGAGCCTGCACGCAGGACCAGCCCTGTGGGGCACAAGATGCAGCATGCACCCCATCCTGGTCTTTTGAACCACATGCAGCACCCAGAGCACCAGGTCAAGCCCACATGCCAGACTGGCGCTGCATACTGCCTGCAGTGTGTGGGGTTGGCCCAAGACCCATGGGCTGGATCATATGGGCCATATGTTTGACACACCTGCTTTACATTATCAATGTTAGATATATTACAAGTCTGAATGTACAATAGTCCTTTATTTTAAGCAGCCTAATTTTTGGCACTTAGGTTAAGCAAGTTGCACAACTTCAGAAGAAGTTCCAGAACATACAATCCCTGCTGAGGTTCCTCTAAATTGAAAGCATACCAGCTAACCTAATCCTGCTCCATTAAGGTAGATTATGCTCCCCAGGCCTAGTACAACAGTGCACATATGGGTTAAATGACTAAAGAATGTTAAAAGAACCTTCTGTTGTCAATCTACAGGACCTCCTAATATCTCTAATGTAAAATGCAATCTAGCTGTTGTTTACTACTCTAAAGCCAATTTTTATTGTATATAATGTTATTAAATGCCTTAGGACTGTATTACCTAGCTGTTAGCAAGACCATCCAGCCTTTGGTAGCATTTTTATGGCAAACTGGAGACTGTTTGGTTTTTAAGTGTCTGAGAAAAGTATTAAAATTTGTTAAGACCAAGAAAACATATCACAAATACACAATGAAGTAAATAGAGTTGGAGAGACATGAATGCATTTAGTACAAATTTGGAGTCAGGTTGCATAGTAACTGATGGGATAATGATTTGAATTGTATTATGGATAAAACTTTTATCTAAGAAGAATGATTATAGGTTGGATGATTAGAATATTTGTTCTGAGGAAATACCTATTCTTCCAAACTGTTTTAATTAAAACTACCTCATCTGTTGTTTTTCAGACAGCTCTTCAGAGAAACTTAAAAATACTCTGTATGCACATGGTTGCAGAGATGTAAGGTTGTTACAAAAAGAATCTATCCTTTTTTTTTTTACTATATACACCTAAATTATTTTAATTACAGGTGCAAGGCCTCAGCCATTGCATTTTTTTTTACATCCGTTTTCCTCCTACACTTAATTTTCCCCTACAGCATTTACATAGTATTTTTTAAGGATTTATAAATAATTTAGGGGCTGATCCAATTTCAGTTAAGCCAATAGAAATGTTTCTACTGAATTCAAAGGACAGTAGATCCAATTCTGATTGCATTTTTATGCTGCTTTCATCTGTGGATCCCACATTTTAATATTAAAACCAGAGAATCTTTAAGCAGCATAATCTAGGAGAAGCCTATCTTGTCAAAGAAGAACGCTTTCAAGTAGATTGTTTTAAGAAGTAATTTTTTGCTTCTTCCTTTCGTATCTTTTCTTAGATTTTATTTGTTTGTTTGTTTGTTTTTGTATTGAGCTTATAATAACCTATTTGGGACTAGGTGGTAATGATGCTAGAGGAAATAATTTGGAGATGGCTTTGTATCTCTGTGGGGATGTCTACATGAAATGTTTACTGCACAGTAGACATGTGCACCCCTATTAGGCTGGAGTAGATCAATTTACTCTGCAGCAGGATAGTACTTGTAAATACTACTCCATCCCAGCTGCTTTGTCCTGGATCAATATGATGCGATCCCGGGCAAATGTACAGATGCACACCTGGCAGCAATAAGCTCCAGAGTTTATTGCTGCTCATTAATAGGCATGTGTAGATGCACCCTGTAAGTAGCTCTCTTGGTAAAGACCACAATTTTGGAAACATGGGGATCATCTACACAAGATGTTTACTGTGCAGTAGACTAATTAGCTGTGCAGTAAACTCTTGGTGTCTACACTTTACTAGGCTGGAGTAAATTAATTTACTCCACAGCAGGATAATATTTGTATTCACAAGTACTATCCTGCTGCGGAGTAAAAGACTTCGCAGCAGCACACGTGTAGAGGCTTCCCTGACTGGCTGGGGCACAAGGGTGCTTCAGAGTGAGGGCTGTCTTCTGTACTAAAGCACCCTCATGCTCCAGCCAGCCCATCAACAGCACACTGAGCTGAGCAGAGCTGCCCTAGGCTGGCAGGCTGACCCCCTTGCCCCTTTGCCATCTGCACCCTGGCAAAATGTGCTAAAATCCTGGGCACACATGCAGACATGTGCCCAGAAGCAATAAATGCTGGAGTGATAAGCTCCAGAGCTTATTGCTGTGTATTAATAGGCACATGTAGACATATCCACTCCATTCACTCACACTTACTCTGTCCCCACTTCCCTGCACAGTGCACAGGGGCCTCTTGCACTCCACTCCCCTCTCACAGGGGGCCTTTTGCACTCTACCCATCCTGGGCCACACTCCACTACCCTAGCTCCTCTTGAGCAATACCTTGTGGGCTTTCAGACTTAGTTAGTCTTTCACTGGTACTGCCACACAGCAACTTCGGTTCCCATGAATTCCCTTATGTGCCCACTTGGTCTTGTCCCCTTGCCACCTTGGAGCATGTGCCCAGGGTTGGCCACAGCATTTCTTCCTGCCGTCTTGATGAGGGTTCGCGTTCTCCCTGAGGGAAAACCCAAAATTCACCTGTCGTGACTTGGATCTTCCTTTCAGTGGTGGGGCTCCCTCCTGTAGACCCTTGTGAGTCAGTTGCACTTCCTATCAGGTATTCTTGGGACTCCACCTTACCTACACCCCAGCCATGTGCCAGCCTTTAATACACCCTCGATGTTGCCTCCTGAGCCCTCCTCATCTGCTGGGCTCCTGGTGTCCTCGCTCTGCCCTGGGTGTCTTCAGAACGTTAAACTATCTCTGCTGCTATTGCTGGGTCTTCCTTGCAGCGCTGCTACTCTCAGTGCTGCCCTGGCCACTCCTATTCCCTGAACATCACCTGTATCCCTAATCCTTGCCTTAGGGCCTCTCAGAGTAATTCATGAAAAGGACAAATTTATAAACAAAAGAAAAGGGGAGTGGGGTCTTGGCCCTTTCCTACTTACAACTCCAGCGTCTGTGGCTCTACAGTCCCTTGACTCCATCCTCATCTCCTTAATTGCCTGTGGGCCCCTCCAATGGGTCTGCCCTCAGGTCCCCTGGTGGCAGCCAGTGCAGTCCTTGCCCAGCCTGGGAAGCACTCCTGCAGCTTGCTTCCCTCAGTGCCTCCTCAGTTGTTTCCTCACCAACAGCTTTTTTTTTAGCTGGAAATAAAAGCGGCTGGTGAACCACACAGGTGCTTCATCCCAGCATGGCTCATCCACCTCTTCTTCTCCTGAAAAAGGTAAGTTCTCCCTGTCTTCAGGGCCTTCTTTCTTGTGGGGACAGGCTGTATCAGCCCCGGGTCCCGCTGCAGGAGGGGTCTCCCGTTCCTTTGTTTTTGTCTCCCTCAGACAGCCTACGCTACATGGTGTAGCCTTAGCATTCAACACTAGGATGCATTTACCACAATCCCCTCATGGGGCAACTAATTTCACCAACACGCACTTGGGGTAGGCCCATGTACCACCCTTCAAGCCACTTGAGCAGCCTTCTCAGTACACCCTCTGGTGCAGGCCTTCAGGTCACCCTCAGCAGCCCTACTCTACACCTCCACACACTCAGTCCTTCAGGTGCCCCTTATTGCATCCCTACTCTGAGCAGGCCCTCACCATAACTTTTCCCAACAGCACTACCCTCTCCAGGGCCTCCAGCAGCCTTTGTCTCTGCTGGGCTCAGGTGCCTACTAAGTATAATTAGCACCTGGTATTTAGTTGAGACAGGACTGCCACAGGCAGCCCCACCAGGTCTCCCTACCCTGGCAAGATTCATAGATTATAAAGTCAGAAGGAACCCGATGGATCATCGTGTCCAACCCCCTGCCCCTGGCAGAAAAGAGGACCGAGGTCAGATGACCCCAGCCAGGTGATTGTCAAATCTCCTCTTGAGGACCTCCAAATTAGGTGACAGGATGCAGTTTTAAGTTATGCCCAGGACCAGGAGTCTTCACGCCATCCCTGTAGCTGATGCCTATATGTCCAGGATGTTCCTAAGCTATAGTTCAGCCAGATGATGTTTCTCTCAGGGCCACTGGCAGCAAAGTGCAGCCTCCCCGCTATATAAGCTGGATCCTAAAATCATAGAACCATAGAAGTAAGGTTGGAAAGGACCTTGTAGATCTTCAAGTCCGACCCCCTGCCTGGGCGGGAGAAAAACTGGACTCATATGAGCCCAGCCAGGTAGGCATCAAGCCTCTTCTTAAAGACCCTCAGGGTAGGAGCCAGCACAACTTCCCTTGGAAGTTGGTTCTAGCTCCTAGCTGCCCTAACTGTGAAGTAGTTCTTGTGGATGTCTAATCTAAACCTACTCTGCAATAACTTGTGTCCATTATTTCTTGTTATGCCAGGGGGCACTAGGGGAAACAGTGTCTCTCCCAACCCCTTCTGGTCCCCCCTAGTGAGTTTATAGACAGTCACCAGGTCCCCCCTCAGCCTTCCCTTGTGAAGGCTGAACAGGTTTAGGTCCCACAGTCTTTCACTGTAGGATCTGCCCTGTTGTCCCCGGATCATGCGCGTGGCCCTCCTCCGGACCCTCTCAATGTTGTCCACATCCCTCCTTAAATGGGGCGCACAGAACCGGATGCAGTACACCAGCTGTGGCCTGACCAGCATTGCATAAAGGGGGAGGATCACCTCCTTGGCCCTACTTGAGATGCACCTGTGGATGCATAACAAGGTCCAGTTAGCCCTGCCAACTGTGACCTCGCATTGTTGGCCCATGTTCATCTTGGAGTCAATAATGACTCCAAGATCCCTTTCTGCCTCTGTGCTCTCAAGAAGGGAGTTTCCCATTCTATAAGTGTGCTGCTTGGTTTCTACTGCCCAAGTGCAGCACCCTGCACTTGTCAGTATTGAAACGCATCCTGTTTATGTTAGCCCACCCCTGTAACCTCTCCAGATCTTGCTGCAGTCTTTGCCTCCCTACTAGCATGCTCACCTCACACCAAATTTTGGTATCATCAGCAAATTTAAACAGGTTGCTTTTCACCCCATCATCCAAATTGCTGATGAAGAAATTGAACAGCGCAGGCCCAAGGACCGAGCCCTGGGGGACTCTGCTGCCCACTTCCCCCCAGGTCGAATATGACCCATCCACCACCACCCTCTGAGTATGACCCTTGAGCCAATCTGCAATCCATCTGACTGTGTAGGCATCAATGCCACAGTCGCCTAGTTTTTTAATGAGGATTGGGTGGGAGACGGTGTCAAAGGCCTTGCTGAAGTCTAGTAAGACTATATCCACAGCGACACCTGCATCCATTGCCTTTGTGACCTAACCATAAAAGGCAATCAGGTTGTTCTGGCATGACCTGCCCCTAATGAAACTGTGCTGGTTGCCCTTGAGCATCATCCCTGAAACCAGCCCATCACAGATGTGCTCCCTGAGGATCTTCTCAAAGAGTTTCCCTAGGATGCCCTAATCAGGCACCTGCCAGCTGCCTGCCTCAGCCCTTAAAGTGGCAAGCACCCAAAGGTACGCTTCCACACCAGCAACAAAATATGACAACCCTTGTGTCTTTGGCACTGTTCTGTAATTTAACTCTGTTTTTTTTTCTTAACTCAGGCGAGTGAGTCCAAAGGAGGTCCACATGCATAATTAGAAATCTAGAGATTAGGTCATATGAGGAGAGGCTGAAAGACTTGGGACTGTTCAGACTGGAGAAGACTCAAAGGGGACTTCGTAGCAGCTTATAAGTATATTAAGGGCATATATCAGGGCCTGGGGGAGCATCTGTTCACTATGGCCCCTTAGGGGAAGACAAGAAATAATGGGCACAAAGAGTCTGAAGATCATTTCAGGCTAGATATAATGAAAAACTTATTTACAAGTTGAGTACCAAGGGTTTGAAATAGGCTTCCCCCCAGACAGTCACGCAGCCTGGTGTTCTTCAATAAAGTGTCTTGAAGCCCATCTTTCTGGGGTAATCTAATCCCAGTAGTCTTTCCTGCCCAAGTGCAGGGGGGCTGGACTCCATGATCAGTATGGTCCCTTCCAGCCCCTAACAATTATGAAACTGAAAGTCTAACTTCAAAGGAATAATTTTAAGAATGGATTGTTCAGCACGTGGGTTACCAGGACTTTCTGGGGAAAAGTTAGCATGACTTTTCTAAAGGGAGGTCATGCCCCACTAATCTATTAGAATTAGAATCTGGACTTGGTGTTAGCTACAGGGGATAACCTGGTGGGAAATCTACAAGTACAAGGTAACCTAGAGCATAGTGACCAACGACTGATTGAATTCACTATCCATCAAAGGGTGGGTAAACTAACCAGCAGGGCTGAAGTGCTAAACTTAAGATAGGCTAACTTCAATGTGCTCAGGAGATTAGTTAGTGAGGCATTAAAGCTCAAGAGCATTGGCAAAATGCGGGTCCAGGTAGGGTGGTCATTCCTCAAGGGAGCTATCATACAGATGCAGAAGGAGAAAATCCCCTTGCACATAAAAAGGGGCCAAGAACCCCTCTTGGCTCAACAGGGAAGTCTAGGAAAGCCTAAGGACACAGGAATGACACCAGCCCAGCAACTGTTAGTGCAGACTTAGTAAAGGGGCACTTGGAGGGGCTGGATGTGTTCAAATCAGCGGGCCTGGATGAACTTCATCCAAGGCTGCTGAAAGAATTGGCCACTGTCATAGCAGAGCCACTGGCACAGCTGGTCAAGCACTCATGGTGCTCTGGTCAGGTCCCAGAGGACTAGAAAAGAACAAACGTGGTACCTATTTTCAAGAAGGGAAGGAGGGAGGAACTGGGAAACTGTAGGCCAGTTAGTCTCACCTCTATCCTTGGGAAAACTCTGTAAAAAATCATTAAGGATCACATTTGTGGGAGCCCAGCCGGGTAAATAATGTTAAAAGGAAATCAGCACAGATTCACTGCAGGTAGATCCTGCCTGACTAACCTTGTTTCTTTTTATGATCAGGTTACAAAATGCTTAGACAAAGGAGTCAAAGTAGATGTCATCTACCTAGACTTTAAGAAGGCCTTCGATACGGTATCACATTCCATTCTCATAAATAAACTGACAGGCTGTGATGTAGATGATTACATGGTCAGGTGGGTGGCAAATTGGCTTAAGGGTTGCACTCAGAGAGGAGTGGTGGATAGTCGACATCAACCTGGAAAGATATGGGCAGTGGAGTCCCACAAGGCTCAGTCCTTGGACTGGTGCTATTCAATGTCTTCATCAGTGACTTGGACAAGGGTGTAGAGTGCACCCTGTCCAAGTTCTCAGATGATACCAAATTACGGGGCAAAGTCAACACAGCAGAGGGTAGGAAACAGATCCAGGCAGATCTGGACAGGTTGGAAAAATAGGCAAAATGAAATAGTTTACAGTTCAACAAACACAAGTGCAAAGTGCTCCACTGAGGCAAAAAGAACAGGCTGAGGGAGGACCTTCTCAGCAGCATAGCAGTGGAAATACTTGATAGTCGTAGTTGACTCCAAGATGAACATGAGTTGTCAATGTGATGAAGTATCAACAAAGCTAACCACACTTTATCATGCATTAGCAGATGTATGACGAACAGGTCCAGGGAGGTGATGCTTCCCCTTTATGCAGCACTGGTCAGACCAGAGTTGGAGTACTGCATCCAATTTTGAGCGCCACACTTCAAGAGAGATGCAGAGAATCTTGAGAGGGTTCAGAGGAGGGCCACTCATATGGTCAGAGTCCTGCAGGCACAGCCCTATGAGGAGAGACTGAGAGACCTAGATCTCTTCAGTCTTCACAAGAAAAGGCTGAGCTGTGATCTTGTGGCTCTTGTGGTCCTTCATCAGGGGAGGAAAGTAGGGAATAGGAGATGCTGTATATACTCGGGCACCCCCTGGAATAACCAGGAACAATGGCCACAAATTGACCATTGCAGATTTAGGTTGGACATCAGAAAGTACTTCTTCACAGTAAGGGTTGCCAGAATCTGGAATGGGCTTCCAAAGGGGGCGGTGCTCTCCCCTACCCCGGGGATTTTTAAGAGGAGACTGTACAAGCATCTAGCTGGGGTTGTCTGACCCCAGCACTCTTTCCTGCCCAGGGGAGGGGGTCGGACTCAATAACTTACTGAGGTCCCTTCTGATCCTAACATCTATGAAACTATGAATTCTTTGAGGGTTTCAAGAAAAATGTGAATCAAGACAATCCAGTTGATTTAGCATATACAGACTTTCAAAAAGCCTTCAAGTTCTCCATCCAAAGCTCTTATGAAATTGAATTGTCCCAGGATTACAAGGAAGGTCAACTTGTGGATCAGAAATGGACTTATAGATAGAAAACAAGTGAAATGGAAAGAAGTAAATAGGGATCTTTGTTGGGGTGGGTTCTATTTAACTTTTTCATAAGTGACCTGGAAATAGGGTCAGTACTAGGGTGGCTGTTTCTAGAAAACACAACATTATTTAGAGTGGTAAAAACCAAGGTGGAAAGGGAAGAACAACAGAAAGATCTTGTAAAACAAAATAACAAATGAAAGTACAAATTGATTCATATGGGGAAAAATAACTGAAAATACTCTCACACAGTGGTGGGTTCTACATTATCTGCTGGAGTTATTGAGGACAAGTCACTAGAAACATTGGATCAGTGTTCAGCAAGTCAAAAATGCAAATAAAATATTAGAAATGATAGAGAAGAGAATTGTAAACAAAACAAAAAGAACATTTATGGTGCATCCATACCTTGGACACTCTTCAGTTTCCATTCCTACACATCAAAAAGGATAAAGAACAACCTAAAAAAGGAACAGACAGCCAGCAAAGATGATCAGTGTCAGAGTGTGCATCTACACATATGCTTGACTTTGCAGTTGTTACTGTGCAGTCATTTAGTACTTGCTTTGCTGGGGAGCTGCATCTGCATTGCTGCTCCTTCCTCCCCACCTGGCACTGCATGGGTCATTTCTGACCGTACTGCACAGTTATCAATGAACTACAGTTCAGTAATTCATTGCTACTGCGCAATAACAATGGCATCACGGTTCGTGCCTCCTGATGCTTTCACCATAGCTATGAGCTACATCACCATAGCTCACTATGGCAATGTAGTGTCTTGTCTAGATGTGCCCACTTAGACTAAAATAGGCTAGAACTATACACAGATGCACAAACCTAAATTTTACTACAAACTGCTTATACTCATGCTTACTAAATTGTCAGACATCATTTTACTATGTCCAGGGAATAGATAGTCATCTATTTAGTTGTAGTACTGTTTAGTAACCAAAAATCAGGGAAGTAAGAATAGCAATCTATGAGAAGTACCTACCTCTGAACCTCTCAAGCTTTATTTTCTTTGTGCATATAAACAAATGTATTTTTACTTTTCTCTCAAGAATCAATTTTTCTTGTGCCATGCGTTTTAACACTTCATTTTACTTTTTTTTTAACATATGCAACAAGCCTTAATTTTCAATGTTGTTGTTTACCTAAGGCAAGAATAAAACATCTCTTTCACCTCTCTTAGATGTCCAGTCTCTAAATGCCACTTAAGGAATCACTAACCTGTAAATAAAACTCTGTGTAATACTGAGCTTTCTCCTTAATTGGTAACAGGGGACACGTATAAGCCACCCTATGTCTAATTGCCTTCTTACTTTGTGCAAGGTCTCATCAGTAACTCTGCCAGTTCCAGTCTACGTTTTATGTCAGTCAAGTTGTTTTTTTACAAATAGATTGGCATATGCATAATCTAATTGTGAACTGAATAGTAGGTTTGAAAAAAAGAAAACATAATACCCAGAGTAACTGCATTTGGAACTGAAAGAAATAATTTCTCCATTCTTTGGGGGCATTTGCCTGGTTTGTTTTAACAATGGCAAAATAAGATTTATGGTCTGTTTCAAATAGCAGTGACCTCCCATTAATAAAGACATAATTTTGTTTACATCTGCTCTCTAGGGCTAACATGGCTTCCTGTATTTGAGCACACTGATATTCATTTTTTGTTAGCACTCATAATACATACACTATTGGTTCTAGTTTGGGTTGTACCAATGAAGATGATTGCTGGCATCTTAGTTTTGTGCTTATCATCCTAATACATTGTTATGGCTTCCTTATCTCTATCAGTTTCTCAAACTCTAGTAAGATTTGTGCCTGTGTTCATTGGATATCTTGGCTGTTATCTTTATCTGAGGGCCTTCATAAATAAATGACTCCAGCCACAAGTGTGGGGAAGAGTGCTGCCAGACTGGCAGGTACTTAATATGTTGTAAACTTAAAGTAAAACATTGGTATTAGCATTACATGTGCAGTTTCAACACATTCACTTTTCACATCACTCTTTCCCCTGCCCTTTTGAAATAATAATGGCATAATGCATAGACTACAATCCTCTCAGGTGCCTTGCGTTTCCATTCTGGGTAATGCTGATCATCTTCTTGACCCCTTCCCTGAGAGTATAATGTTTTTTCAAGGTTCATGCTTATGTTTCTTTCCTGCGTTAGTGGCCACCACACCCTTGAACAGTCCTGAGGAGGTGCCCCTCCTTTCTCTATGTCAGATTCAGATGTCTCCTTATTGAATCTTGTTAGCTCAACATTATCATCATCATTGCTACTATCTTGCTACGACGTAGCTACATCATTGCAACTATCTAGTTGGCATTGCTACTATCTTGTGTAGCAGTTTCATAGTTTCATCGTTTCTAGGGTCGGAAGGGACCTGAGCAGATCATATAGTCCGACCCCCTGCCATGGCAGGAAAGAGTACTGGGGTCAAACGACCCCAGCAAGATGTGCATCTAACCTCCTCTTAAACACCCCCAGGGTAGGAGCCTGCACCACTTCTCTTGGAATAGGGTTCCAGACCCTAGCCGCCCTGACCGTGAAGTAGCACCTCCTGATATCTAACCTAAACCTACCCTCTGCCAGCTTGTGACCATTATTCCTGGTCACTCCTGGCAGTGCTCGGGGGAACAGGGACTTCCCCAATGTCTGCTGGTCCCCTCTGACTAGTTTGTAACAGGCCATTAGATCCCCCCTCAGCCTTCTCTTCTGGAGGCTGAACAGGTTCAGGTCCCGTAGCCTCTCCTCGTAGGGCCTGTCCTGCTGTCCCCTGATCATATGAGTGGCCCTCCCCTGGACCCTCTCCATGCTGTCGACATCCCTCTTGAAGTGTGGCACCCAGAACTGGATGCAGTACTCCAACTGTGGCCTGACCAGTGCCGCATAGAGGGGGAGGATCATCTCTTTGGACCTGCTCGAGATGCATCTGTGGATGCATGCCAAGGTGCGGTTGGCCTTCCTAACTGCTTCCCCACACTGCCAGCCCATGTTCATCTTGGAGTCAGTGATGATCCCAAGATCCTTTTCCGCCTCCATGCTGACAAGAGGGGAGTTCCCTAACCTGTAGGTATGGTGCCGGTTGTTCCTCCCGAGGTGCATCACCTTGCACTTGTCTGTGTTGAAACCCATCCTATTCTCATCCGCCCACCCTTGTAACCTGTCTAGGTCTGATTGTAGCCTGTTGCATCCTTCTAGTGTGCCCACGTCCCCCCCACATCTTAGTGTCATCAGCAAATTTGAACAGGGTGCTTTTTACCCCCTCGTCCAAATCACTGATGAAGATGTTGAACAGTGAGGGCTGGTAGGGCTCCAGCTGTTGCTGCTGTGCTCTGCTTGGCAGTCTGTATCTTGTAATTGGTTGATGTGGTGGTGTCAAACAATATTAGGTGCCATTTTCACTGCATAGGATAAAAGACCTGTCTGTACACTCACAACCACAGGGTGCCAGTCCTTAGATCTCCACTAATCACAGGCAAATTCACCTTTTGGCTGGCATGTAGCTGCCAAGGGGCACTTGTTCCCCTTGCCATGGCCTGGTCTATTTAGTGATTTCTAATGTTGTTGCAAATCTGGTTGCAATAAGTCCAACTGTGACCTGAGATTCTAGCCTGTAAAGAGTATTGCCAGTGTCTTATTCATTGTATCTTGTGCTGCATTCTGGTATGCTAGCAAGAAGCACTCTATTGTATTGACTGTTCATGGAAAGAATATTTAAAAGACTGTACAAGTTGTTCAGTTGACCCATTTGTGGCTAGATGGTATGGTGAAGAAGTGAGATCTTGGATGCATTTTTCTCCATATACCCTTGAAATTCATCTGAACTGAATTACAAGCTACTAGAAGTTACAACTTGTTCTGGCAATCCTGTCCCTGCAAATGGACTTAACAGTTTTTCTACTGTCTGTGCTGCTGTAATAGTTTTCATGCAGAATACACAGAACCACCACTAGTGAGCAACACTAGGGACATCATCCCTAAAAATGATCCTGCAAAATAAATATGGAACCAATGCCAAGGAATGGAAAGCAATTCCTACCAGTTTACTGGTGCTGGTTCATTCATCTGTACCAGTGTGGGATGTTTTGCCCAATCACACTGCAGGTCACTGGGATGTACTCCAGCTGAAATAACAATTTTGGTGGATTCATGTTTCTACTAGAAAAGTCTCCTTCACAGGTAAATGAGAGAGTGTAACCAGCCAGAAAGAGGGCCCACCATTCCATATGTGCTGTACTTGTCTGAGACACTCCTTCCATAGGATGGAGAATTGAGACTAAGGGCTGGTGATCAGTTACCAATGTAAACTTTCTTCCAGGTAGATATTGGTTAAATTTCTTCACTCCCCATGAAAGGTCTTTTATCTATCTGTGCATAATTCTGTTCTATTGCTGTAAGTGTGAGAGGAATACATACTCTGTGGCATTTAGTAACATCAACTCTGGTGTGTGAAATAACAGCCCCAATACCATGTGAGGACACATCACATGCTAGTATGATAGGTAAGTGTGGGTTAAAATGAGCAAGCATCCTATCAAATGTCACCAGCTTTTTTGCTTCTAGGATAGTGTTGCCGGCACTAGGTGCCCAAGGGAGGCAACAGTTGGGTTCGTTGCTCGGTGCGCGTCACGCCAATAAACACACTGGGGGGAGAAGTAAACAGAGTTTATTTGAGCTCAAGTAAAAGGCACAGGGAGACTGTATGGTCTCAAATCCTGCATGCCTAGCCCTGCAACAGTGTATATTTATACCCTGGTCATTTTCTGCAGTAGTTTTCCACTAGCTGCCCCCCGCTTTCCCTCCTCCCTTCTCTCTCTGAGCGGTGCCCTTGCATTCTACAGATAACAGTTTCAGCTTCCTACTCATCCTGTTTTCCAGTATTACAGGAGATTACAAAAGTCAAAGAAAGGGTTACAAAGGTTGGGGAAGCGGGGGGGCCCTGGCTCACCTGGGCCTAGAGCAGAGGGGCTTCATCGACACTCGTGGTCTTCCATCCCTCTGAGTTACCTAGGGTTATGCCCAGTGACACCAACAATAGCTTTGACACTCCTGTGACCAAATCTATTTACATTTCATTTACAGCAAACAATTTAAAAGATACAACACCATTGCCAGGTTTGGTACAGATCTACTGTAATAATCAATAACTCATAGAAAAGATCTGAGTTTTTAAACACCTTTTTGTTGTGGGTCTTCTAAAACTGCTTTAATCTTTTGAGATTTGTGTAGGTCTTTGATCTCCATAACATGTCCATGATAAGCAACTGATTTTGAAGAATTAATATGTTGCATGATTTTCTCACAACCTGTATTTTTCTTGATGTTCTAATACTTTCTTCAAATTTCTCTGATGTCCTTGATCCACATTGCTCATTGCCATAGAGCAGGGACAGAGGCAATACCAACACTAATCTAGTACATCAATATAAAACAGTTGGCATATTTATGGCAAGATATCATTTATAATCTTCTAATCTTCTTCTACTTCCAACTGTAAGTAAGCTGCACCAAATCAATTTTGCTAAATCTCTGCCCCCTAATGGCAAGTATTCAATTCAAGGTATTTCTCAGCTTTCAGTATAGGGTTCAAAGTAACCTTACTGCATCACATATTAATCTTTTTTCTTTCTTTCTTTCTTTTTTTTTTACAACTGACACTATAGGCATGCCCCACTCACTCTAGGCTACTTTTGAAAGTATGTCTTCCCTTTAGAGGAAGTCCCATTCTACATCTACTTTGGCATTCAGGTTGTAAAGAACTGGCCAACCTGTGTGAAACATGGCCTGAACATTTTCATTTATCATTATTCTAGCTTTGCTGTATGTTAAAGTTCCTATGTCTTCTTTGAAAACTTCAGAGTCCTGGTGTAATATCCCTTCTAATGCATAAAATCATAGAAGTAGGGTCGGAAGGGACCTTGTAGATCTTCAAGTCCAATCCCCTGCCTGGGCAGGAGAAAAACTGGGCTCAAATGACTCCAGCCAGGTAGGCATCAAGCCTCTTCTTAAAGAACCCCAGGGTGGGAGCCAGCACCACTTCCCTTGGAAGTTGGTTCCAGATCCTAGCCACCCTAACTGTGTTCTTACGGATGTCTAATCTAAACCTACTCTCCAACAACCTATGGCCATTATTCCTTGTTATGCCAGGGGGTGCTACGGGAAACAAGGTCTCTCCCAAACCCTTCTGGTCCCCCCTAGTGAGTTTATAGATGGTCATCAGATCCCCTCTCAGCCTTCTCTTGTGAAGGCTGAACAGGTTCAGGTCCTGCAGTCTTTCATTGTAGCGTCTGCCCTGTTGTCCCCAGATCATGCAGGCGGCCCTCCTCTGGACCCTCTCAATGTTGTCCACATCCCTCCTGAAGTGGGGCGCACAGAAATGGACACAGTACTCCAGCTGTGGCCTGAACAGCGCCGCATAGAGGGGGAGGATCACCTCCTTGGCCCTACTTGAGATGCACCTGTGGATGCACGACAAGGTCCATTTAGCCCTGCCAACCGAGACCTCGCATTGTCAGCCCATGTTCATCTTGGAGTCAATAATGACTCTAAGATCCCTTTCTGCCTCCTTGCTCTCAAGAAAGGAGTTTCCCATCTTATAAGTGTGCTACTCGTTACTACTGCCTAAGTGCAGCACCCTGCACTTGTCAGTATTGAAACGCATCCTGTTTTTGTTAGCCCACACCTGTAACCCATCCAGGTCTTGCTGCAGTTTTTCCCTCCCTACTAGCGTGCTCACCTCACCCCACATTTTGGTATCATCAGCAAATTTAAACAGGTTGCTTTTCACCCTGTCGTCCAAATAGCTGATAAAGAAATTGAACAGCTGGGCTCAAAGACCCAGCCCTGGGGGACTCCGCTGTCCACTTCTCCCCAGGTCGAATATGACCCATCCACCATCACCCTCTGAGTATGACCCTTGAGCCAATCTGCAATCCATCTGACTGTGCAGGCATCAATGCCATAGTCGCCCAATTTTTTAATGAGGATGGGGTGGGAGATGGTGTCAAAGGCCTTGATGAAGTCCAAAAAGACTACATCCACAGCAAAACCTGCATCCAATGCTTTTGTGACCTTATCATAAAAGGCAATTAGGTTGGTCTGACATGAACTGTCCCTAATGAAACCATGCTGGTTGCCCTTGAGCATCATCCCTAAAACTGGCCCATGGCAGATGTGCTCCTTGATAATCTTCTCAAAGAGTTTCCCTAGGATTGAGGTAAGACAGGTTGGTCTATAGTTGCCCAGGTCCTCCTTCCCCCCCTTTTTAAAGAAGGGGGCCATGTTGGCTATCTTCCAATCATCTGGCACCTGGCCCAAGCACCACAAGCACTCGTAAAGCCATGCCAAGGGCCCTGCAATAACTCCTGCTACTCCCTCAACACCTTGGGGTGGAGAGCATCTGGACCCACTGATTTGAACACGTCCAGCCCCCCCAGAAGCTCTGTAACCCGGTCCTCCCCAACCTGAGGTTTGGAGGCATTTCCCTCCAGTCCATCTTGCATCACAGTGGGAAAGTCCCAGTCCCTGCCCAAGAAAACAGAGGTGAAGAATTGGTTAAAGAGGTCTGCTTTCTCCTCTGGTGCAACCACCAGGTTGCCCAGAAGATCTTGCAGGGGCCCCACATTTCCTGGTGCTTTCTTCATCCTCCCTATATATTTGAAAAAGGACTTCTTATTATCTTTGATCTTGGATGGTAGTCCTAGTTCTATGTCCGCCTTAGCTTTCCTGACAGCCCCCCTACAGGCCTGAGCAAAGGAGGTATACTCCTCTTTGGAGATAGCACCCCCCTTCCACCAGATGTACACTGCCTTTTTGGCAATCAGACATTCCTGGACACCCTTGGTGAGCCAGGGCGGCTTTTGGGCACTTTTGTCCCCCTTTCTTCTTGTTGGGATGGTCACCCCTTGGGCCCTGAGTATCATCTCCTTAAGGAACGACCACTCATCTTGGGTACTGAGTTCCCCTGCTCTTGAGAACCCCAGCGCCTCTCCCGTGAATCTCCTCAACACATAGAAGTTGGCCCTCTTGATGTCTAGGGCTACTGCGTTGCTGCAGGCCCTTGACACCCTGCGCTGGATGGTGAATTCCAGCAAGCGATGATCACTATCACCCAGGTGGACAAGAACCTGGAGGCCCCTTACCAGGTCATCGCCTGTGGCCAGGACCAGGTCCAACAGAGCGTTTCCTCTGGTGGTACCGTGCACCTCCGGAATTAAGTGGAGGTCCTGTATCTCAGCTAGGAAGCTCCTGGAATGGTCCAACCTGGCAGACTGTTCCTCCCAGCAGATGTCTGGGTAATTTAAATCACCCATGACAACTACATCCCTTGCCTTAAGTGCCTCCACAAGCTGGCCCAAAAATTCCTGGTCCAGTTCTTTGATTGGGGGGTCTGTAGTAGACTCCCAATGTTAGATCCCTCTCCCCACGGCCCCCTTGTATCTTAACCCAGAAAACTTCAGCTTGCCTCTCCTCTGACCCCATTCTGCTGGCAGAGGATGTGTATTGCTCTTTGACATAGAGCGCCACACCCCCACCTTTCCTTCTTTCTCTATCCTGCCTGTAAAGCCTATAGCCCCTAAAGCTAACTGCCCAGTTGTGGGATGAATCCCACCATGTTTCTGTAAGCCCTATTATGTCTGGGTCTGAAATGGCTATTCTGAGGGTGGGTTCCTCCTGTTTGTTCCCCATACTATGAGCATTGGTATATAACCATTTAAGACCTTGCATAGCTGTGTGTGCCACCCCCCAATTTGGGAGACTGTCTGGACGTCTGTTTCTTACCTGGGCACTGCTTGCATTTGTCACCTAATTGTTGATAAGTGTTTCTGTAAGGACCTTTGAAAGTGCTTGTAACATCTTCATACAATGCCAATCCAGGGGAAATCTCACTTACTTCAGAAATACTGCTCCAGCTGCTCTATATACACAGGTCAGGTCTCCAGGGTCCTATCGTAAGTCTCAGTTGTTCCAGTGTAAGTAGCTGTTTGGGTTCCAACAGATTTCAAGTACCCACAGTTAAAGTACGTTCTTCTTCTAGCGTTAATGCATGCCCTGCTTGTGGGATGCTGTCTTGTCACTAGTTGTTATGCTTTTCCCAGGACCTTCATAAATAAATGATTCCAGCTGCAAGTGTAGGAAAGAGTGCTGCCAAACTGGCAGGTACAAAGTATATTGAAAACTTAAAGCAAAAATATAGATACACTGACATTAGCCAATTCAACAGAAAGTAACAGAAAGTCATTTGAGAATTATACATGTGGAATCAACACATTCACATACCTGACACTTGCTCTCTGAGCTGGGTTAGATAATATTTCCCTACACATTTCATCATTCAGAGAGAATCTTTGTACTCCTTTCTTGTCATGTTGCTGTATAAGGCCTTCATCTTATTGTGCCTTACCTGTATATCTTGTTCTCATATATAACTTTTTAAATGTTATATCCATTACATAGAATTTACCTTTTCTTTATTTAGATTGATCCCAGCAATCCCAGCTGTTTCCAAAACTCAATAGAAAACTTTCATATCTCCTGCCAGTGTCCTCAACTTTTCCTCAACTGTCCCTTTACTTGCTACACTTTCTCATTGACACAAAGAACTTGGCATCTTTTTTGCTCTATAATTGGTACTTTTTTAGTTGGAATTGTTATAAATTGTATTTTAATATGTTATTTACTCAATAATTTAGTCCACATACTCTCTTAGTTAATATCACTGTTTCTGACACTAAATTTCTTTGTCCATCAGTGTCCAAATTTCAATTAGTAAATGGTCCATTTATTTTCAAGCTTATAGTCCATTCATCATCATCTGCAAAAGTGTTCCTACATAAGTGTTCCATTAATAATTCCTCTAAGCTAATTGTGTTGTCATCATCCTCTCTGTTTAGGCTGTGGACCTTGCTTGTGCTTGCAATTTGCAAAATGATAAAAAGTCATTGCCCCTCCATCCATTTCCAAATCCTCAGCATACTTTTAACTTGAATCATTTGCCACAGCATAAATGAGACCATGTGCTAACTTTGTGTTTCAGATTAATTTCTGCTTCAAGTCTCATTTCTTGTAGTGTCTTGGATTCTTATCCTGTTCATAGTGTCAGAGCATTTTCTGCCTTCCATGAGCTTCACTGTGAAATAGGTGATTGCTTTGATATGCAAATTCTACTGACTTTCTCATTACAATGTTACATAATTTGAGTGATAGAATTTGTCACCATACAACTTGATCTCTTACTAGAGATTCCATTTGCCTTTTGAAATTACAAGATTGACTGTTCAGCCTGAGATAATTCACAGTCTCTCCTATGTTTTCACTAGGGCTGTATGAAACACCACCATTTTATTTTGACTTCCATTTTGCCATTTTGATGGGAAAGTGATTTGTTTCAGTGTTTTGTTTCATTTCAAAGCACTGTTGCATTTCGTTTCATAGAAATTGTTTTGCTGTTTCATTTTGCCCATGGGCTATAACGGGGAATCACAAAACTGCCTATAACTTTGTCATTCTTTCCCTTATTTGAATAAAAACAGCAGGAACAGTAGCCCCTGCTGAGGCCACAAAGACTATAAAGTTTCAAGGATATAGGTGCAGGGGTTTCTGGGAAACTGCACCTCAAGCTGCTGACAAGCAAAATTTGTGACGTGATTTTATGTGTGTGTTAAGGTGTGCCGTCACTGGCACTGGGGCCTTTATATGACATGGTAGTGTGCCCCAATGAGGCTTCCTCCTCCCCTACAGCCTCATCCTGGTCCACCACTTTAAATAACAACAAGTAAGTAAACAACACAGTAGCACTAGCGTCTCAGGCAGCTAAACTGTCACAGTCTTCCTTTCCTTTCCTGCAGGAGCTTCTTCTCCAGCAGCTGCCAGAGAACTCTCCCTACCAGCCCAAGCTGTAGCACTTACATGTACCCAGGGCTCTACCTCCTTCTGGTCAGCTGATCGGGGACAGGTGCTAGGGGTGTTCGTCTAAGGACATGGCACTGGCAGACACGGTCCGTTGAGTCAATCTGGTATTTTTTAGTAGACCAACTGACTAGTTAGAGAAATATATCTTAGCAAGGTTTGGGGTTGAAAAACCCTTCATCAGGCTGAGGAAGCACCTGCACTTTGTGTGTGTACTGTTCCTGGATGGAAGGAATATTAAAAAAGCCAGAGGCTGGCACGCAATGCAGGCAAGAAAGCCAGTCAGTGAAAATGAAAATGGAGGCTTCAGGGGATGAGGGACAGGCTGGGGTGTAGGGGGGAAGTAGCAGGTAAAAGTGGAGAGGTACCTGGGGAGTCAGATGTCCAGCAGGTTGTAGTGTGTCAGAATTCCTAAGTCTATCTTGAGTCCTAAGTTTCTGTACTTAGGAGGTTGATGAAGTGCAGTTCATAGGCTCATCTATGAAAAGTGTTTCTTAAATTCATACAAGCACTGAACCTCGCTAACCTCATCACCAGAAGCTGACTTCCTACAGCCCAAAATACACCAAATGGATGCAGGCCATGCCATGACAAGACATGTAAAACCTTCCAATAAAATCTCCAGTATGGAGATATCATCACAATACACTACATATCTCCATCAGGGAACCAAGTGCCCTGATGGAAAATAAATAGGAGACACCAAGCAACAACTGAGCACCAGAATGAGCACACACTGAAAATTTATCAAAGACAACAACAGAACACCACTTGTCTCCAATCTCTTAGGCCTGATCCTCAAAGGGAATTTACAAACCACTTTTCAGAGAGAAGCCTATGAAGTGCATCTCATCAGCCTCCTAGATACAGAAACTCATGGACTCATGGACATTGGAATTCTGACACACTACAACCTGCTGGACATCTGATTCCCCAGGTACATCTCCACTTTTACCTGCTACATCCCCCTACCCCAGCCTATCTCTTACCCCCTGATACCTTAATTTCCATTTTCACTGACTGGTTTTCTTGCTTGCATTGCATGCCAGCCTCTGGCTTCTGCCTCAGTTTCTCCCTTAAACTCTCCTGCCATGACTTTGATTAAAAGATAGAAGATGTTCAGTGTTAATAAAGGGAGATTAAGCACCACAGACCACCCAGCTGATGAATCAGCAGTGCGGATTTATTCAGAGCTAGAGGTTACACAGTAATAATCTCCCCTCTAACTACCTTATTAGCAAGGGAAGTCAATGTAACAAATAAAATCACTCTGAAATCCAAAGAGTGTACCAGATACGTTAGGTCAGCTTTCAATATGGCAGAATCTTTCCTGCCAATCAACCCATTAGTGGAGGTGCATTCTCCGCACCGCCTCATGTCCCAAGCTGGGAGCAGTCCCCATTGCTCCTTCTCTGTCGAACTGCCAGATTGTCTCTCTTCCACACCTTTCTGGTGGTGCAAGCAGCCTGGTGTTGCTTCTGTCTGTTGCATGCTGCCCTGAAGCCCTCTACCTCTGAGTTATCTTCATTGCAGTGATCCCCTGGAGCCCTGCTTCCCCTTTTGGTTCCCCATCTTCTTACTGGTCAGTCATCTTGGGTCCTGCTGTCCTGGGTTCTCCAGGGTTGCCAGTCAAGTTTCCTCTCTTTCTCTCTCAAGATTCTTCCTCCAGTGCCCAGAGGCAAGAGTGTGTTCCCTTGCTGCCAGCTTTATACCAGCCACAGCAAGTTAATTAATTAACCTTCTCCCGGTGTGTGATTCCCTTCACCAGTGCACAATGCCGTCTATGTCTACCCACTCCCATGGCAAATCTAGTAATGGGGTTCCTATCTGAGCCCCTGTTACAATAGACACTGGAATTCTGACATATGACAACATGCCAGACATCTGACTCCTCAGTTACCTCTCCACTTTTACCTGTGCTGCTACATCCCCCTCCCAACCCCACTCCAGCCTGTCCCTCACCCCCTGATGCCTCCATTTCCATTTTCACTGACAGACTTGCTTATCTGCATTGCATGGCAGCCTCTGGCTTCTTTACTATTCCTTCCATCCAGGAACAGCGCACATACCAATTGCAGGTGCTTCCTCAGCCTGATGAAGGGTTTTTCAGCCTGAAAGCTGGAATCCCAGGCAGCTAAGCTGAGCTCACCTGGAGCTTCACAACAGCTCAAACCCATTCCTCCAAGTTCATACTGCCATGGAAGCTCAGGAGGGACATGCCCTTCCCCTGGTGGCTGTTGATGTAGTGAGTGCTGCCTCCAGCTCTGAGAGCAGGCCATTAAATGGTTTTTAAAAAAATGAAAAATGGAAATAGGTGCAGATAGAGTGAAGATGGTGGCACTCACTGTGTCTGCATGTGGAGCTTGGGGAACCCCAGCAGTGGCCAGTTCACTTAGAGGAACACCAGCTGCTCCACCAAACCAGGATCCAAGGAGGTGCAGTGTGGTGTCACTACATCACCAGCAAGGCTGAACACCCTCTCACTTGACACACTGGTCAGTGGACAAGACAGGTGTTCCTGGGCAACCGTGGTCAGATCTGGCCACATATGGCTGTAGCTTGCCCAGTAGGCCAAGGAGTCACACAGCAGTGGCTATACATCCTTTGCAAGATGGGCAGCCACCAAGGGCTGAGTGCTACCTGACTGATGGTGGGGTCTGGTGTCCCTGGACCCCACCAGGGAAGCTATACCCTTGGCCCACATTGGCAGCACCTGTGGTGGAGAAGGAGACTGGCTGGTGGATGGCATGCTGGCACAGGACAGTGGATCCCCCTTTTCCACGTTCCCCCCCACCTCTGCCATTCTGCCTCCATTACTCTCTTCACCAGCACCTCCATCCAGACTGATTCAGGCTTTGGCTTCTGCATATGCTCCCCTTCTTCCATGGGTTACACATGGTGACCAGCGACTACAAAGGATCAAACTATTTGATCCTTTGCAAAGGGGGAAAAAAGAAGGTACCGGATAATGTGGGGCGCCTACAAGACACGCTAGGAAATCTGGCCATCACACCGAATGACAAAGCTAACCTATTTAACAACTTCTTTGCCTCCATTTTCCTAAACAGGTACAGGATCAGCGCCCCCACTGGGACCCCCTCAGGCACCAGGGGAGGCGGATGCAGGCCAAGGGTCAGTGAGGATCTAGTAAGGGAAATTCTGGAGGGAATGGACATATTTAAATCAGCTGGTCCTGATGATCTCCACACCAGAGTGCTGAGGGAATTAGCTGAGCTCATTGCAGGACCCCTGGCACGGCTTTATGAGCACTCGTGGTGTTCTGGTGTGGTGCCAGAGGACTGGAAGAGGGCCAATTTGGTTCCCATCTTCAAAAAAGGAAGGAAGGAGGACCCAGGAAACTACAGGTCTGTTAGTCTTACCTCAATCCTGGGTAAGCTTTTTGAAAGAATTATCCTGGCACATGTCCACAAGGGGCCAGCGGCGGAGGTTATGCTTAAGCACAACACGGGTTCATTAGAGGCAGGCCCTGTCAGATCAACCTAGTGGCCTTCTATGACCAGGTCACAAATTCCTTAGACACAAGGGTAGCAGTGGACGTAGTCTTTCTGGACTTTAGGAAGGCCGTTGACACTGTATCTCACCCCATTCTCATTAAAAAACTAGGGGACTGTGATGTCGACACCCACACAGTCAAATGGGTCGCTAACTGGCTGGAGGGCCGCACCCAGACAGTGGTAGTGGATGGGTCATTTTCGACCTGGAGGGATGTGGGCAGTGGGGTTGCACAGGGTGCATTCCTTGGGCCCGCACTGTTCAACATCTTCATCAGTTACTTGGACGAGGGGGTAAAAAGCACCCTGTTCAAATTCGCTGATGACACTAAGATATGGGGGGATGTGGGAACGCTAGAAGGGAAAAATAGGCTGCAGTCAGAGCTAGACAGGTTACAGGGGTAGGCGGATGAGAATAGGATGGGTTTCAACACTGACAAGTGCAAGGTGATTCACCTGGGGAGAAAGAACCAGCACCATTCCTACACTTTTGATGCCAAGATGAGCATGGGCCAGCAGTGTGGGGATGCAGTCAGGAAGGCCAACCATACCTTGTTGTGCATCCAAAGATGTATCTCGAGCACTTGTGGACCACCAAGATCTGGGAGATGGTATCCCACTCAGCTCTGTTAAGGGAGCTGCTGATTCCAATCTCCCTGAGCAAGGCCACCTCATGGATGGCCTTCTGTTACTCCACCAGCCTCTCAAGTATCAGGTATGTGTAGTTCCACTGAGTCTCCACATCCTGCTTCATTTTGTGCTTGGGATGTTCCGCTCTGCCTGTTTGTCCCTCAGGATCTTGCTCCCCTCGATCCTCTGGTGGAAGTATCTTGCCACCTTCCTGCATTTGGAAATGAACTTCCTAGTGGTGCTGGTGCTGTCACCAGCAGGTCTGTCCCCCTCCAAGGTGTCCCTGACAATGAGGTGCAACTTGTGTGCTACACAGCAGATGGCAACAAAGTTGGCATCATGAATTGCCCTCACCATATTGCCCCATTGTTGGTGACCACAAACCCATGGGTGAGCTCACCCTGCCCAATGAAACACCACTGCAACAGTTCATGGCCCCCATGATATCCATTGCCATGTGGGACTCATGCACCACCTCAGCTTGAAAGAGAGCCCACCAAGAGCCTGACTGGTCTCACCAGTGCCCTATGAGGAAGAAATAAGAGTGATCGCCACCCCAACTGTTCCAGATGTCCAAGGTGAAGTATAAGGCCACCTGCAGACCTGCCTTGTGCAGTTCCTCCCTCAAGTACTCCCTGCATGCCTCATACAGGGAGGGAACCATACTGCTGAAGGTGGTGAGTGCAGGCACTTGGTAGGATTGGGCCACTAGTGCCATGAGCTGCCTGACACTGCTCAACTAAGGAGAAGAGCTGGTCACGCAAAGGAAGCATCTCCCCAATGCTCTGGATGATCTCACTCATCCTTGCAATGTGGCCCTCTTTTTGTCTGCCTTTCCCCCACTGTTCCAGGGTGGCCTGCCTCTGCTTTGGGGGAATGGGGGCTTTTGAGCAAGAGAGGGACTTCCCACTAGTGCCAGGCTGAGGAGGAGCAAGGGCATCCCTGTGGTGCTCATCTGTTTTGTTCCCTTGCCCCAGCTGGTGTTGGCTTGGCAGTGCAGGCAGATAGCATATGTGGGAATAATCTCCCAGCTCAAAATGATACCAGACCACATTACCCGCTTGCTTCTGGGGTGTGGGTGCATGTGCGGATGCTGCCTTTTCCCCCTCCTGAGCAGGAAGAGGCAAAGAAACAGGAGGAGTGGACTCAGCTGAACCTCTTGCCTCCTCACCCTCTACCTCAGCCTCCTCTGAAGTGACTTCTGGGGAAGGAGACCTGGCTCTAGGGGAAACTTGAGGGGTATGGAGCACAAACTCAGATGATTCCCCCTCCTTCCCCAGAATTTCCCTTGCTATGGCACTCAGATCCAGCTCCAGCTCCAGCTTTTCCTCTGGCACTGGAAAGATTAGCATGGGAACTGAAATGGGTGTGGAGGAGACTGTCATGCTGCTGCTGCTGCTTGTTTTCATGGTGGTGGTAGTGGGGGTTACGGCTGGTGCTCTTGGAGGGGATGCAAACTCAAGCACAGTCAGTGGCACTGGCACTGCTCCCCTCTCCTTGCTACTGTAGAACTAGTGGAAGCCTCATGCCTGCTTGTTGTAGCAAAGAGGCTATCTCAGTTTGCGGGGGTAGAGGGGGGACTTACAGCTGTCCCTCTACCCCCTCTTCTCTTCCCTGAAGGCTTTCCAGCATGCTTCATGCTGTGTTTTGTAATGTCTTTGCCTTGGTGTGCTGGAAAATCTGTGTGTTCTTCTGTAATGTAATCTGATTTATGTAAGATATGTAGATAATTGTATATGTATGTGTATTTATATAATGTATGTATGTAATGTATGTGTGTATATATGCATTATGTAATAAATTACATATATAAATATATGTATGTGTTGCTGTATAAATTCTATATTATAATGTGCAATATATGCTGTGCTTTCCTGCAAAGTGAATTAAATGTACACTGTGAGAGAAAGCACAGATTTCTTTTCTGGGGGAAAAGAATCAAAATAGACTAACAAAAAGAAAAAGGGGATTTTGGGGGAGGAATAAATTAAAAGAAATGAATGAACATAATAATAAAATAAAAAGTTATAGAAAGGAAAAGATATTGATGAATCCCACTTGCTAGGCTAGCATGTAGGAAATGAATGATAACCTTTGTTGTCTGACACTAATGAGCTGCTGGAAGACACAGCTCAGTAACTGACCCCAAGGCAGAAAGCAGTTCAAACAATTCTGCTTTTAATGCTGTTTTTCCATCCCTCTCCAGAGCACTGGGATTGTAAGGGACCTCAGAGAAGGATCACAGTCATTGGCCAGCTATACAGCCAATATCAGAGCAGTCCTTCCCTGCTCTTCCTCCTCCCTCTCCTTACTTTCAGTTTCCCTGCAACCAAGCCCAGCTTCAGCTTCAAAACTTGAAACATTTCAAAACTCTCAAAATGTTTCGACTGCCCTTGTTTCATTTCAAGGCTGTTTTGAAGCCTTTTGTTTTGTTTCAATGTCACTGTTTCGAGCTTGAAATGAGTTAAAACAGTGTAGAAACAAAACAACCAGCAAAATTTTGCACAGCCCTATTATTTACTTTTTCTACTCCATTTAAAAATAGGTTATTTGCCTGGTTTTTTTTATAAGTTCATAGATTAATATAAATTAGGGGCTGGAAGGGATCTCATGAGATCATCAGGTCAAGCCCCCCTGCTCTAAGGCAGGAAAGACTGATGAGGTCAGATGACCCCAACAAGGTGTGCATCTAGTTGTCTTCTGAAGATCTTCAGGGAAGGTAACTGTACCACATCTGGGGAGAGTCTGTTCCAGACTCTGGACGCACAAACCATAAAGAAGTTTTTCCTTATGTCTAATTTGAAGTGATCTTCTATTAGTTTATGACCATTATTCCTAGTCTTCCCCTGGGGTGCCTTGATGAACTGATATTCTCTTAGCCCCTGATGTTTGCCCATTATATACTTAAAGGCTGCCACTAAGTCCCCCCTGAGTCTTCTCTTTTCCAGGCTGAACAGTCCCATTTCCTTCAGCCTCTCCTCATATGGTCTGTTCTCCAGACCTCTAATCATTCGTGTGGCCTTCCTTTGGACTCTTTCCAGCTTCTCTACGTTGCTTTTGAAGTGTGGTGCCCAGTACTGGACGTAGTACTCCAGATGCAGCCTCACCAATGCTGAGTAGAGTGACATCCTTAGTCATTCTTGTGATGCATCAGTTGATGCATGCCTGAGTGTTGTTTGCTTTGCCACCGATAGCATCGCACTGGTGACCCATGTTTATTTTGTGCTCTTTCAGTTGTGGTGCTGGCTAGTGTAGCACCACCAAACCTGTAAGTAGGTTATGGTTTATATCTCTCCAGATGGAGCACTTTACATTTCTTGGTGTTAAACATCATCAGGTTTAGATCTGCCCACTTTACAAGCCTTTCGAGGTCAGTCTGTATCCTCAGCCTGTCTTCCAGCACAACCACACTCCCCCATAACTTGGTGTCATCTGGGAACTTTGCCAATACACCTTCCACACCCATATCCAAACTACTGATGAAAATGTTGAAAAGCACTGGTCTGAGTACTGAGCCTTGAGGGACACCACTTGTAACCTTTTGCCACGTCAACTCAGTTTGGTCTATTAACACTCTCTGGATCTGACTTTAGAGCCAGTTTCCCAGCCACTGGACCATTAAGTTGTTGAGGCCGCAATTTCTCAATTGAAAAATGAGGACATTGTAGGAGACAAAGTCAAAGGCCTTTTTGAAATCCAAGTATATGACATCAATCTCCTTTTTTATGTTACACAGAGTCAAGTATTCAAGTTTTTGTAGATCATTTTCAGTGTTAGACTCCATTGTTTGAGTTGACTGAAAATTATTTTTAAAAATATCAAGTGCTTCAGAAATTTTCTAGTGGCAGGAATAAAGCTACCTTTTGACTGCCTTCCTTTTTTGCTGTCACCTGTGAAATGCCAAAAGAGCACTAAAATGAAACAAATGTTATTCCTTCTCCTATGTCTTCCACATTTATAGAAAGTTTCAAGACTGGTAGGACTTCAAAATGCCGTTCTTTCACTTAGTGTATATTCTTAGTTCATTTCACTCCCATGGGCACATCTACATGAGACGCTACTGCCCAGATCTGATGTGCAGTTCTCACAATCACACTTACTACCATGCTACATGCGTAAGGCAAAAATGGGATAATGAGATTAAGCATCAGATCCCATTACCTATATTGCTCATTCATGGTATCTTGGGATCAGGATGGAGCTCACAGATTTGCATGTCATAGAAACTACTTCATGAAATGGCAGTCTTCATCAGAGGACTTCTGGTTGATTTCAGTTGTCCTTGGGAATAGAAGATGTCAGAAAATATTCCTGGAATTATCCATGATAATGTCTAAACAGCTAAGTTCTACAAAGACATGATAAATAAAAATGTACAGCCACTGCATTAATGTATATTCACTGAAGATCTTAATCAATATGAAGAAGAAAGATTAACCTTTTTGTTTGTAAACATCAGTTATATGAGGAAGAGGATAGTCATGTGAGTTAACGTAACTGTGATGCAAAGGATGTCTGACAATTGCCTTGCTTTTAAATAGGAATATGCAAAGCTTTGTATGCTGATTCAATTTGGAGGAGATTTGGCCCAATTCAGTGGCCAAATCTCCAAATCCAAATTAAATTGTGAGACCAATAAAAAGGTCTGAATCAATTTGAAACTCTCTGAATTGATTTGGAAAAGATTTGGAAAACTTTGGAGAGATTAGATTCGGGCATTCCTTGCTCACTGCTCCAGGGAGCTAAACCTGAACTCTGTACTGGTAAGTAGGGGGCAGGGGACAGAGGCTGGAGGAGGGGGAAGGTGACCATGGGGGGACTTCTAACAGGCCCCATCCCCTGCCTGCTCCCCCAGCCCCCTAAGTGCCCCCTCACCCCTGCCTGCTCTCCCAACCCTGTCAATGGTGCCCCACCTGGCCCAGCATCCTGGCTCTTAAAATAAGTAAAAAGCCCCACACTTACTGGCTCCTGCCAAATGGGGAGGCAATCCCTGCTGCCCTTCCACTGCTGCATGGTCCATGGGAGGGGTCTGCCATAAGACCTCCCAGTTGCCCAGCCCTGTTGATAGCTTGCCCTCTCAGCCCCAGCATCTCCACTCTTTAAAAAAAAAAAAGCCCTGCACTCACTGGATGCTGCAGTGGCCATTGGGGGTTTGGGGGGCTCGTGGCAGAGCTCCCCATGCAGCATGGGGCAGTGGGGGGCAGCAGGGATCGTCCCCCTACCTGGCAGGAGCTGGTGACGCCGGGGCTAAAAAAAAACAAAGTTTTGAGACACTGGGGCTGGGCAGGACAGCCATTGACTAGGTTGGGAGAGCGGACAAGGCATAAGAGCTTGTGGCAGAGCCCCCTACGCAATGCAGGACAATGGGGAGCAGCAGGGATGCCCCTCCCCCCCACCACCTGGCAGCAGCCAATGAGTGCAGGGCTTTATTTTTAAAGAGCCAGGGCACTAGGGCCAGGCAGGGCAGCCATTGATGGGGCTGGGAGAGTAGGTAGGGGAGGGGCCTGTTTGATTCAGAGATTCAGCCAATTCAGTGGCGGCTGAATCTCTGAATCAGATTCAGTCAGATCAATTTGATACAGTGATTGGAATGACTGAATTGAATCACTGCCCCCGAATTGGCCAAATCTGAAGTGAATACTAGCTTTACACAGGCCTACTTTTAACCCCTGAAAAGAAATGTGATTGAGATTTTTTGTGTCTCTGAGTCAGAATTGAACAGCAGGCATAACAAGATGCTTGAGCAACCTGGGTGGCAGCCACACATGGTACAGCATGGCTGCACTGCTGCACTCACTGCTGCTGGCAAGTTAACAGCACAGCTACTGCTATTTTATTTCCCCTCCCCTCTCCAACCCCAGTGTTGGCACCCAAGCTGGTTAGCCTGGCTGCCCTGCCTTTCTTATGCTATGTTGAATAGATTTTAAATTAGGAAGTTTTAGCAAGATAGCCACACGAATGAGTTTCAGGAAGGGTAATGTCTGTTCCCTTCCTTACTGCCCATGGATTTGCAGGTGTTGAATATTGATATGAGGGGATTTTTACTTAATTTTAAAGATTGAATATTGTGGCAAGCAGTGTATATGCATATCCTGAGATGTTTTTAATGAGTACATGAGTACATTATAAACTGAAAATCAGACCTTAAAAAATAAATGGTGAGGTTAATGTTTGTGAATTCCTTAATACTTGCAAGCTCCACAAGGCTAGTGAAGAACTTTTATAACTCCATTAGGCTTTGAAATTCTAAGATGTTTACATTTCTATAATGCATAAAGCCAGTATTATATGCTCAGTGTTCTCACAATAGTCTCATTCTCTTAAGATTTTTTTCCAGCATTCATGAATATAGGATATTTAAATTCTGAGCTATATTTTTAAAAAGTTTAGCTGACTTTTCCAAAAAACCTCAGACTAATCTCTGTTTGTGTAGAGATTTGACTCAGAGAAAAAAAGCATGTTAATAATATTTCTTACTGCAGTGATATAGACATTTCTGATTTTTAAGCTCATTAAAAACATGAAATAATTACATGTGTTACAACCACAACTATGGAGTTGCTACTGCAGCACTGGATTGAAGTTAGAAAAAATCAAATAGGAAATGAGATACAAATTCCTACCAGTAAAAGTAATCATTGCAACAAGTTACCAAGGAAAATGATGAAGTCATCATCACATGAAGTCCCTAAAATGGTATTGGATGCCTTTCTAAAATATATGCTGTTTAGCCACACATATTGAACTCAGTAGCATATACTTACATAATAAGGTGATTATTCCTTCCAAAAAGGAATTACTGAGTAAAACACTATGCTCTGTATCCTCAAGGAGGTCAGAATAGATGATTTAGGTGGTTTCTTCTGGCTTTAAAATTTTAACTCTATAATCTTGATGAATTTAGATCTAGAAATGTCCTTGCTCTACTTAGAATTAATAAAAGTAGGTCATTTTCATGTTCATGTAATTAAAAGTCAACAGAATAGATTTTTCTTAACTTTAATGAGACTTGTATTGCATCAGGGTTGAGATTTATGCAGTAGGAGTTTATAACTTCCATGAAGCATCAAAAAAGACTAGGGTAGGACTTGTGTTGAGCAGGAGCATAATCATATATGGGATCACATGGATGCTGTAACTTCTTGAAAACAATGTGTGTAGCTGATAACTACTGTTTATGGGTATATTTACAGCAAAAAATTCCATTAACATATTCCATAAGGTTCTCTTGATAATCATGTATTCTCTTAATGTGGAACTTGGTGTGTATATAAACTTTAGGCAGAGAGAAGGTTTTATAAAGTTTCAGGAAGTATTTTTCCCAACTCTGGGTTGAGGTCTGTCTATGTGAGCTAGCAAAAATGTCTATTATTTGAATTACTCAATATGAAATATTCTAAAAAACAAAGGCTGTAGAAGTAGGGAGCCTGGCAGCTCTATGCTTCAGAGACTAAGAGGCAGAGAAAAGTTCTTGAACCAAGGTTTGCATTAATTGATGTAAAAATATTTGGTGTTGTCTAATTTGCCTGAAATTTGAAGCAAGTATGTAAGAAAAATTAAGATACAACCTGTACCTAGGGAAGATGCACAGTGACAATCTTCTCCATGTTGTCCCTATGAGTTTACTATTTGGAAACAGCTTCTGGATAGGGAAAATAGGAAGACTGTCAGTGTATTGGGGGAGAAGGGCCTGAAATTAAGAAACCTATAGTTTCTAAGTGTGTTGATGAAACAATAAATATTACCATGCTATCAGCATATCTCAAACGTGACATGGAAAAGAAATGTAGCAGTAAATCATATGACTAATGTATACATCCATTTATGTACCCATCTATTTTTTATTAGGCCAGCTGTGTAAAGGCTGATAAATATAGTGATTCAGATTTTTTGCCCTTGTCTTCATTTGGAAAATAAATGGATTCAGTGACATTGTGCTTGTTTATTCTCTCTTTGGGATCAGACCGAGAAATATGAATGAAACTTGGAACAATTACTGTTATAACATTTTGTTTTACCAAACTCTAATTTGTTAAGAATTCTTCATATTAAATTATTGTATGGGCTGTGATAAAATTTTTGTTCCAGTACACTGAAATGCAGTGTAACATCTCCTTATAAACTGTTTTATGCACTTGTCAATGGATGCATCCACATGTGCACTTCATTGTAGAATAGATTAATTAGCTCCACAGTAAAGCATCATAGTCTACACATGCACTGGTAGTAGGGCAAAGTAAATTAATTAACTCTGTTGTAAGATAGTACTGTTGGGTGCAAATTGCACCCAGGCAGCCCAGTTAGCTGGAGCCAGAACCCTGCCTCCTGCCAGCCCCTCCATTGCCTGATGCCACCACCCAGAACCTGGGGCTGACACCTGTGCCCTCTGCCATCCCAGGGCTGCTCTGCTCCAGCTCTATTTGCTGCAGTCCCAGGCTCATGTGTAGACACTGCACCTAGGAGCAGTTAGCTCTGGCTCAAACTGTTCTGGAGTTTATTGCATTACATTAATTTCACATGTAGATGTATCCAGTGATATCTCTGTTTAAAACTATAAAGATCAAGTACTTCAAAAAAAATAGTTCGTCAACAGAAAATAAAGATTAAAGAGTGATTAAGGGGTACAGGTTGTAGCTATGTTGGTCTAAGGACATAAGCAAACAAGGTTATTTGGGTAAATCCAATATCTTTTATGAGACCAACTCAAATAGATGTAAAAATTCTTCTTAGCAAGCTCTTGGGAACAAACGCCCTTCATCAGGCTAAGGAAGCATCTGCAAATGGTCTGTGCTCTTCCTGGATGGAATGGTAAAGCACTTAGTTTTCCAACAATTTGAGTTATTCTGGTAAACAATATAGGATTTACCCAAAGAACCTTGTCTGCAAAGATTAATTAAGTGATATTTACAATGGTACACAGGAAGTCTATGGCAGAGCTAGAAATGAAATTCTGACTACCTGATTTCAAGTGAAGGCTTTTATTGTAAGGGCTATCCTTTTCCTTAATGATACCATGTCATTTTCATTAAAAAATGGAGCATGGTCTAGGTGGAAATCAATACACAATTCAAATGAATAAAAAGTAAAATTCTGGGTGGAAACATCTTAGTACAGAGAAAGTTCATGCCAGTTCGCTCTCTCTTGCATATATTTTTGTATTATTGGGTTAATGATATTTCAATTTTTGGTTTTGAAGTATTTCGCATTTTTCTCTGCTATGATTAAAGTTGGTTGTAGATAATTATGCTGGTTTTATCACTCAGACACTCAAAAGTGATTTTTAAATTTTAAGTGGCTTTTACTAGAATTTTATTTTTCTAACAATTTGGAAGTCTGCTTAAATATGTCCTTTGTCATTTTCACTGTAAATGTTAAACTAATGCAAAATGAGTAGATTCTTATTTTTATAAATAACGTTTTTTCACAGGAAGAAGAGCTAAGGAAAAGTGGGGAAGCCAAGTATGCACATTTGAGTGATGAGCTTCATGTATTAATTGAAGTGTTTGCTCCACCTGGGGAAGCTTATTCACGTATGAGTCATGCCTTGGAAGAGATTAAAAAATTCCTAGTTCCAGTAAGTGGTCTATGGCATATTTGTGTGTGTGTATAGTTCTGCTGCCTTGGAGATAGTCATTCTTTAAGAGCCTACCAGTTTGAGAAATAACACGATCTTCCAAAGAGCCATCTTAAGCGATACCGAACAATCTGCTGTTACATGTAAATTCTCTGAAACACTGTCTGTGTTTTTTAGGGTTGTAGGCCATGGACAGCAATATAGAAATAGCTTTGAGTCTATAGGAAGATGTATAATCGTGGTGTATTTATACTAGCATTTTGATTGTTGACTATAATTTATCCCAATATCTTCCTCTAAGCAAATATAAATTGTATCTGACATGAAAAATGCATGTTTTTCAGATTTCATGCTCATATTTATGCTCCATTTAAATTTTGCTGTCACTCAGAAATCTAATTCTGACTAATTTCTGAATTTAGAGAACCATTGTTATTTAGGAAAACACTTAAACACATACTTAACTGCTTTTTAAAAATGGAAACAAAAACCCTAGAATACCATAGAATAGGACAGATTAGAGAGGAAACCCCTTTTTCAATTATATATGTCCATTTGTGATTTACACTGCGCTCCATTACAGAAATGGAGACATGCAGCCATCTTCCTATTCATATAATGGGGGTCCTTACATGTCCAGATTGGATAATAGAATTGGTCCATTTCAACTGGGTAACTAAGAGTTAGTTTTAAGCTGCATTTTGGTCATGCACTAGCTGAAATAGAATTCTGCTCTATATGTTTCCCTGGGTGCAATAAGGTCACAATCTTAAAACAAGACACATGCCTTTGCCCTTGCTAGCCCAAAAAGACATATATATCCTGAAAATAGAATAGGATCAGGGTCATTTGTATCTATTTTTTCATCCCATATTTCTAGAACAGAACCATAGACTAAAATTAAGTGATCTTGTAAGAATTTATGAAAAGTGATAGTTTTTCACTGATACAATACCTGTTTCAAGACATTCAACTGGGGAGGAGGGGCAAAAAAATTTCAAGGTAAATCAACAAAGCAATAAAAAGGTTGACAATATCATATAGAATGACAGCTTGGCTGCAAGTAAATGATGTGGACATGCCAAGCCCAATGGTAGCATGTGTTTTTTATAATTAAACAATAAGTTCCTGAAAATCAGGAAATATTAAGGTTATCCAGTATTTCCATTCTAAGCCTCATTTTCAGTTGTTCATGACTTTGCCAATTTTAACTTTAAACTACAATTTCCCATGCTGGGTGTATGTCAGTCTGAATATATTTTTTGGCAAAATTTCAGCTAAAATAATTCAACCATTTCCAAGAAGGCAGATCCAGGACAGCATTTACCCACCTCCGCTGGTAAAATTATTCTTTCTCTTTCTGCAATCCCATCATATGCCAGCTAGCTTCTATAATAACAAAGGCTGGGGTCCTAGGGAATCAGTGTCCTTCACTACACAGTCCTCCTTCATCCCAAGAGAAGGGTTTTGTGGAAAAAATAGTAAAGACTATATTGTATTGTGTACAGATAAGGGGGAAGAAGATAAATTAGTAAACTTTATTTCTGATATTTTCTAATTTCTTGAGATTCCAAACTTAATAATTATCTTTTAATATAGTAACTTACTCTCTAGGAGGAAAATACTACAGCTACATTAACAGGTGCCATGTTGAGTAGTAGCATATAGGGGTGTGCAAAGCAGGCCCTTTTGGATTCAGATTCAGCCCAAATCAGGGACAGTAACTTGATTAGTTGATTTTGATCACTGTCCCTGATTCAATTTAGCTGAATCTATTCAGACATAGACACAGCTTTAAAAGTTTTATCTACATACCTCGAGGTTCCAGCATGGCTTGTAAATGCCGCGATGCTGGGGTGTCCCACAGGAGTGTGGGGGAGTCCTCCACTTGCTCAGCAGTGAACCTGGAAGTAGCATGGAAGTACCTCCAGTCCACTTCTGGATCCACCAGGGAGCATGCTGGGGAGCCCCCCACATTCCCTCCCCCTGGCTTGGTGATCAGCTGCAGGGGAACCCTAGGTGCCCCACCCCAGACCCAGGAGGCACCGGTTGCCAAGTTGGAGGGAACCCCGTGAATGCTCCACAGTGGACCCAGAAGTGGACCATAAGTGCTTCTGGTCCACTTCCAGGTCTGCTGCTGACCACGCTGGGGAGCCCCCACACTCCTGTGGAATGCTCCATGCACCCCAGCATTGCAGCATGCATGAGCTGCCTACTCCCTAGAGTTGTGTAGAAAAAGCATTTCAAGCTATCTCTGTGTCCGAATCTCTGAATCTTTCTGAATCTCTCCAAATCAATTTGGATGGTTCCAATTTGATTCAGAGAGATTAGAGGGTCCTCTGAGTCAATTCAAATTCAGAGATTTGGCCACGAAATTGGGCCAAATCCCCACTGAACTGAATCAGGGACTGAAGCTTTGCACAGCCCTGGTAGTATACTGCCCCATTAAACCAATGTGAGAAAGGTTCTGAGAATCTAATGCAGTAATAAGCAATGTCTGGGCTTTATATAGAAAATAATGTTTTTTCTTGTACACACCATGAAAAAAATAAGTGAAAAAATCATAACACCTGAGCAGTAATAATTTTCATCTCTGTCTCCTTTTTTATAAATGCCCATTATCTGTTCTGCTCCTCCTAAATATCTCTGTCTTGGGGGAACAAGGAAAGAAAAATACCATGGTTAGGATAATGTATTTGACTTTGGTTAAATACTTCATTAAATATTCAATTTTTAACAGGTTGATATTTTGATGCTGTATTTACTTGTTAATAAGGTATTTATACTTGTTTTACAGTAACAATAATCACCTTAAACAAATAATGACCATACTTATTATGACTTGTTTGGTAGTTGTATCTCCTTTCTGGGTTTTTTTTAATTATTATTTTAAAACGAACAAAGCATTTATTAACTGGCTGATAACAACCTGGTTTAAGGGTTTTATGCTCTAATAGACAATTTCAATTTTGTTTCCTGTTTAAGGTATCTCTTTATTTTTTTATGATGGTGTATTTTTTATAAATCCTAATTTATTGTGTCAGGAACACATACAATTTCATTAGAGGATAGAAAGCAAAAGAACGTAACACTTTTATTTATATCAAAGCAGGTATCTAATAAAATTTACAAATGAGTTTTCACCTCCTTTATGTTATTTTTTCCTTTAATCATGTCAAATATAAGTGGAATATTGTCCTTATAGTGATTATATTGACTCATAGCTTCACTAATATGGAAAAAAACAATTGTTTATTTACTGTAAGGTTTTAATGAGACTTTAGGTAAATGTTAAGAAACTATAACAAAGAGAAAGAAAACCAATCCTTGGTGGAGTTTGGGAAAATAGAGAATTAAAAAGTTTCTATTTATTCACTGAACCAAAATTATAATAAGCACTTTCTTCTGTAAAGTAGCTTCTTCCTTTTCACCTTCAGTCTGGCCCAAGGAGAGTATGAAAATTTTCAGTAACCAAAATTGTATTGAATATTGCAAATTCTAGTTCATACTGAAGTAAAAAGTAATTCTGCCTCAGGTAGTGTTCTGGGATCTCTCCAATAGAAATTTAAATTAATTATAATACCATATAATATCTGTAGCTTTCATTAATTTAGTGACTGACAAGTTTTTAAAACCAAGGCACTTTGATGTAAACTGGTATAACTGATCAGAAACTGGTTCAAATGTGTAACACAACATGTTGGCTCTGGATTTAGGACCCAGATGCCTTGTCCCTCAGACCAACCATGACCTCTCCCTTCAATAATAGGCAAATGTACTGATACACAGGGGTAATAGAAAAAGCCACAATGCAAGCAATTAAATAATTCTATATATCTGCCAATCCTAGGGCTGTTGCCAGAGTCAAGCAGCATATCTCCAGGACACAGGCTTCACTCTGAAGGCCCTCTATTAGGTGCCAGATGACAGCAACCTGGAGGTGGGATGCTGAAGCCCATCCCCCAGTGGGGTGGATGAGATGGGAAGTGGTGTGCCCTTTGTCCATGGTGACCTTGGGGACCCCTCCTGGGGGATGAGGATGGTAACGGGAACCCCTCTCAGGGACCCTCTTGGGAACCCAGGCCCTTTGTTACTTTCAAGTCTTTGCTTTTGTATTCTCCTTCCCTCCTGATAACTCCTGATGACTCATCATCTGTGGCTATCACTGATTGGTCTCTCTGTGTTCATTAGACTGCCCATGTTCTGTTTCACCAGCATACTCCGTCATCACATGCACATCCCTGCGAAACAGGAATTTCAGTGCCCCCTCTTTGGTCTTGAGAACTAGTGCCTCTTTATTTCATGTTATGGAAGTGTGGTACATGCCCCCAGTTTCTCAGACTGTGTTCTTGTTTGTTACACAACCTGTCTGTTTCGGAAGGCTGAGAAAGCAGTGTGTGAGACACCCAGGCTTTTAGAAATTAATTAGCCCCTGCTGCCCATCCTGAACCATTCTAGTGCATATATACACACATACACAAACACATACACACACACCCCTATAAGCCAGTTCCCCAAAACCAAACCTCTAAATACCATTTTCAAGCCATCAAAAAAAAATTTGGTGCACATAAACTGCCTTCAAAATGGCTCAAACCAGTTTAAGATAAACCTGGTTGGATACAGTATCAAACTGAACTGACTTAGATAAATAGGTTTATGGAACTTTGGATCCCCTCCAGATTCAAGTTAAGTCACAGTCCCCCAGCATCCCAGGATGCTTTGCATCTCCCCCAAAAAACCTTCTTTTAGGATGGGCATGCTAACCTTGACCCAAGCTGTCTGCTCCAGTAGAGCAGGGAGGCATGCTCAAGCACTTCCTGGATTCTGGCCACATGTGGCTGCATTTCTACAATCAAAAGTGTATGTCTGTTCACTTGCTTATCAGTTCAACCTACTCAGGTTACACTAACCTGCAAAGATTGAATCAATTCAGCTTCAGATTTTTTGACTGTCTATACTTAGCTAAGGACTACCTTCCATTAGATTGAAACCAGTATGTGACTGGAAGATCACCTATATAGGAAAAATATTCTGGCCTTCTTCAAACTTTCAATAACTGATAAATAATGTTTATTTTGCTACCAATCTCAGGGGATCATAACATTCCTTCTGTTTTTGTACTACCTGACTGACTAGATTTTCTGTGCAGTTACTTCAGGAGAATAATTCTCCAGTAAGATTTGATTTGAACACTCAAAGATTTTATTTGAACACTGTGTAAGAGACTAATATAATGGATATGTAACTGGTCAGAACATAGAACTAGAAAGGGCCTCCTGGGCCATCAAGTCCGGGCCTCCTGGTCCCTTGTATTAGAAGGAAATCATTTACCTAAGGAAGACCCAAAATAGCTACTTTACACCTTCAGGTGTAACTACAAGGCGTGGTTTCTGAAACACTAACAAAACCTACAACCTGCTACAGATAGAAGCAAGGGAGAAAGGGAACTGCCCTGACAATGCAATCACAGGGATAGTTCATATTCATAAGTAGTAGTATATACTCAGAATATCCTAGGAAGAGGACTACACTCTACATCACACAGAAAAGCAAATACTTTGTAGTCCTTACCAATCTGACCTTGGGGGAATTTTTTTTCTTTCTTTCATATTTGGCAAGTCATTATGAAGACCAATATCACTCCACCTCAGCAAAGAACCCCTAAGTTTTCTAGATGAGCTTAAGTTCCAATTGCCTTGCCTCCATTTTGCAACTCAGAAATGATGGTGCACATGACTCTTGGGTGTTTAAATTAGTGTGGCTCGCTAATTAAAGCCCCACCACCAGCCTCCTGGAGTACATCTATATACTTAGGTACTAAATTAATGCGCATTAGGTTGCCATAGTGCACAGTAGCACAAGCATATGTTTTTTTAGATGTTGATTAATGCACAATAGCTTATTTTACTGTGTATTAGCATAATAGCACTTTTTTTATGTGCCACTTCAATGTGCAGTGATAGTCTACTATGCATTAAAGTGCATGTGCAGATGCACCCACTGAGAGTTTTCAGTAATCTTGTCCTTACAGGACTCCACTTGATTAGCATGGAGTACAGCATAGGAATTTGTGTTGTAGGCTTTGTCATTAGGAAATCTCATGGTCCTTTCAAATGGCTAATAAATTAGGACTACATCATCACTTCCCTACTCTCATCCCCTTCATGCTAACCCAATGGAATCCTGATGAGGGTGGGTTCACTGAAAACTCAGTTTGTATTCCATAGTCCTGGGGCGCATCTACATGTGCAAATGTATAGGGCAGGCATCTATACATGTGGGGAAGCAGGAACAGATTTGCTGATCATGGCAGCGGTCTTTTCCCACCCTCACTGGCCCTACACTGCCCCCTGCAGCAGTGGGGAAAGCTCTAGTTTTCCCCTGGATGCTATCCCAGAGACTGCCAAAGAGCCATGGGGCCAGGAAACATCTGTTTCCTGGTGGGGGCTGGGACATTGCTCCCTCCCGCCCGGCAGCAGAGAACTCCCAGCCCCCACTCTGTGAATGTGATCATAGAGAGAAGGCTGGGAGAGTCTTATTTCCTAGACCCAGCTCCACAAGTGGGGAGTGGGGGCTAGGAGCTGCCTGATGCCAGGGCAGGGGGGCATTCTCCCCACCCAGGCTCTGATGGCAGAACCTGACCCAGCAGCAAGTAGCTCCCAGGGCAGGGAGCAATCTTCTGCTCCCTGCAATATGGCTCACTGGGAGCACATTTGCTCCTGGTCAGCCATCTATGTATGCCATACTGCACAACAATTACTCTTGAATTTGCTACTTGTATTTACAGGTATTAAATTTACTTGTGATTAAAGCAAATTACCGCACAGTAAGTGTCTGCACATGTAGGTGGTGATGCTTACTGTGCAGTAATTTGTTGTCATCTTGAGGAAAGTGTATTGCATAGATATGCCCATGTAATACGCAACTAATGATATACTGCCTAGGATAGAATACTTCTAGAGACTGTAAGTTAATATATCTTAGAATTAGAATTTGTACAATGAAAAAAATAGAATATAAACTGAAATTAGAGGGGTTCTTTTTTAAAAAAAAATAATTCTGAATTGCCTATAGAAGAAAATACCAAAGATGTTGATAAAACATTACATAATTTGACATATTGAAAGTGCTTTATAATCTGTAAGGTATAAACAAGTGTTACATTTAGATCAACCTAAACAGAGTTTGGTTGATCTAAATGACCAATTGTACAGACATATAGAGGGGATAAATTGCACAAATGCCCAAGATAAATTAGTTCATCTAATCTAGTTTAGATTAAGATTGGGTTAACTGAATCTAAGAAAAAATTAATCTGATCTTGCGAATGCTTTTATGCATTCACAATGCATCCCCACCTTCACAGTGCAGCTGGGATGAGTGGCTGGGAAAGCCCAGCCGTGCACCCCAACCCAGAAGTTATGCTATTGCCAACCCTAAACCCTGACTGGGATATTTTTAGCCCCCACTGTCCCTGTTCCTTGTCCTGACCTAACAACCCCCTCCAGACCTACCAGCCCTCTCCTGATCCTATCAATTCCCCCTCTGCAGACCTGCTAGCCCTCCCCCACCAATCAGACCCCACCCCATTACCTTAACTGGGCTCCCCACATGGCTCCCAGGAACAACAGATGGCTGCACATACTACTTCCAGTCTACATTCATGCAGCTTAAAGCAAACTGTCTGAACATACCCCAGGTGCAGTGAACAATTGTACATACCCTTAGTGGGTGTTCTGTGAAGGTTGTGGAAAACTGCACAGATAAAGAGTGTTATGACAGAATGAAGGATGACTGAATTTCTTTTTCTTCCAAGTTTGTGTTAAACTATTGAAAGGTTTTGTTTGCGATTTTTAGATTTCATAGTTAATCTGAAGACAAGTTCTGTTAGCTCAAGTATAGGTACTAAGTTTATATCGCACATTCTAATTTTGATAAAATAAACCTTGAAACATCCTTCAAAATGAGGGATTTTTAGGAAGAGAAAAATAATAAACACTAAATCATATTAAAATTGTTTTTTTTTCTTATATATGCTATTACTACTTCTGCTATATATCAAATGGATAGCAAAAAACAGCATAGAATTCTACTGATGTCTGAGAAAGCAAAGGGAGCCCATGACCCTGCATGCAAAACTTCTTAAAAAGTGTGTCATGATGAGCCAATTGTTTGTTTGCATAACAGACCCAGAAATGTTCCTTGCCTGGGATTAGCTTTGCTGCTGCTTCAAGGTGATATAACCACTTGACAATCACACATTCATCAGAAGGGTTGATACTCCTGTATTTAAGTGGATTAAGACCTTTTCAAATATTCTACAGGCATACTTAGGCAATGAAAGAAATCCTTTGATAAAGCCTTTCTGACACAGAGAGGAATCAGTTTAAAAGGGAAATCATTGCTAACAGAGGTAGCTTATTGTTTTGCCTCACAGAGTGACTGAATTTATCATGCTTGAAAAATTTTATAGGGATTATTAACCTCAACACATTACTTAGCCTATGCTTAATTTTAAAAAAATATTTACCTGCTTACATTTTTTAAATATTTACAAGCTGTTTTTAGAGTCTATATTTATGAATTAACTTTACTGGCTTCCCTTTACTGCTCATCCCTGTAGGGTGTAGATTTTTTGTTCAGTAACAGACCACGAGCGGTGCTCTTGGACTAAAACAATAAGATTCATGTGTTGTGATATGAAATCTGTATTAATGCTACTGTTTTCTCAAAGGCACAAAAAACTATGCCTTAATTGCAGCGTGCAAGAAATTAGAGTGTAGAATGACACAGAGCACAATATAAAATCCTTCTGGTTCCAAGGGTTACAAACCTCCCCACCAAAAACATGTGGCCTTTTGACTGAGGTTTGGCCAGACAGAGGTCTGGCATCTGTATTCCACAAATTATAAAACTGGATATGAAAAATAAATGTAAAATAAGTACTATTTATGAAGCAATTACTAGGGAATGGCAACAAAATGTATCATACACAATAATGTTATGTGTTGCTATTATACATATCAATTGCATGTTTTATAATCATCAGTTTGTTTTATATTCATCAGTTTTATAATCATCAGTGACAAAGGAAGGAGCATTTATGGTTAAAGCATGAGTCCTAAGCTAGGAGATAAGGTTTATATAGTTGTGTTCTGCCAATCACATACTTTTTTGTCTTGGCCAAGTCATTTAACTTCAGTCTATTTCATTTGTCCACAATAAAAAGGCAAAAGCATACTGTGAGGCTTTTTTCATTGATGGAAGTGGACTCAAGCAGCAAAACTTGGATTTCAAATGCCTCAGCGTATGGGGGTGGCTGTCTTTACAGTAGCAGTTCTGCTCCTTGTTTTTGCATTTATATGCTTCACATTTCAAACTCTTTTACAGAAAATGTAACTATGGTCCTAATCCAAGCTTTTGGCTTGGGCCAACTATTAACAGATTCAAAGGGATTCCTAGATATGAGATTCATAATGCATGTGCTAGGTTTCTTATGTAAATTAATTTAAATAAAATGAATGGATGGGGTCTCTACAATAAATGAAACTGCAATTTAGTAATCTTTTACTGAAAGCTTGTTTTAATTGCACTGGAGTTACTATCAAAATAAAAGTTAACTGAAAGAAATCAGTTGTTATAAATGACCTGGGTAATATGAGGAAAATAACACATTCAGGGAGTTTATACACCAAATTAGAAAGAGGATTTCTTCTCATAGGGTCTTGAAATTATCTTTGTTTCAAACATACAGGGGAGAATTGTGGAGCTAGAAAAATTGAACAGGAGGGAAAGGACCCATTTCTTTACCATGGTATTTCACATTGACCTTAATAAAACTTAGACTAACACAATTAATTAAGCACCTCCCTGCCTCTAGGGTGGAGAGCTGTTTCCCTTTGTTCATCAAAATGGCAGTGTTCTAGTCATCTGGCTAGTTCTGGCCTTGACTTTATTTGTGCATTTAAACTGAACATGTATGGTAGGGCTATGTACTGGCTGGGTACATAGACAGGCATGTTTGTGTGTATCACAGGGGCCACTGTCAGTAAATTTACTGACTGAAAATAAAAAATCAGTCTAAAAATGGATGTCAGTAAAGTTCTTTTTTTAAAAATGTAACCATCATTAAAAACACTAAACAACCACAGCTTGATTGAAGCTCTGACAGAGTACAGATGGAATCTCTGGTGTCTGAGCAGGAGTGCTTCACTGTACAGGGAGTGTTTTCTTATCCATGCACTGCTTCTGCCTCCTACACTCTCTAAAATATTGCTGCATTTCAGGAATTTTTTGCGTGGGGGGAGGGGGTCCATGCTGGGAATGGGGGAGCAGAGCCAGTGGTGTGAGGCTGGGGTGTGGGCTGGGGCAGAGGGAAAAAATTTCAGGGTGTAGTCATGGGCATAAGGATATAGGGGTGCAGATGACACAGTGTAAAACCATCACTGCAGTCAAGCAGAGCTGTCAATGCAAGACATTTATTTATTTATTTATTTATTTATTTTACTGCAAACTTTTTACTGACAACCAAACTTTTTTGTTAAGGTTTATATTAAACCCCTAAATTTAAATCCAGCCCTTCTGGACAGCAGGACAAGGCCTGGCAGAAGAGTTACATTTACATTATATAAAATGTATATAAGTACAATTATGTCAGTGAAAAACATTGGCTGTCAGTAAAAAGCTTGCAGATTGTCAGTAAAAAAAAAATTGGTTGGCAACCCTGGTGTGTGCCTTAGCATAGCTGATAAGTGTAGGAGAAAGGCCTACCCATGTTTTAGATCTAATATTTGAGTGATTAGGGCACTTGCCCAGGAAATAGGAGACTCAGAGTCAACCCCTCCCCTCCTCACCCACAGGGTGTGTGAAAATGCATCTCTGACTTCCCAGGTCACTACTTTAAACACCACACCACAGGTCATATATTATTCAGGACCCTCTCAAGTGCTGTCATTAAAGCTCTCCCTTCCAGAACAGTATCAGCAGCGTCTGTGAGCCACACAACCTTCCATTTGCCCTGTCTGCCTTTCTTTGGTGACATCATGAGTGAGGATGGCTTTGAATCCTGGCCTGAAGTTTTCTAGTCAGATTAACCACTCAATTATTAGGGCTTAACCATTTGTGGAGTCTAATACCAACTAATCATGAGTTTATAGCTGGCTACATTTTCAAGATTTAGACTCAAGTATATGTATATACATGCCTGGCCAGCATGTAGCCTACTGCTTTCAAGTACAGAGTGCAGGAAAAATAGTATTGCTACCTATATGTAAGTCCAAAAAATGCCAGTTACACAGCTAGAAAGCTGCCATTTAAGTGCAAAAATGTACAGTAGCATAACTAAAGTGCTGTCGTGCCATGATGTGAGCAACCAAGCCCAGGGCTTCTTGGGGAATCGAGACACTGACCAAGGCCAGGATGAGTGATCAGGTTCAGAAGTTGAACCAGATCAAGGACCAATCCAAGGGTGGGGTATAAGAGTGAGCCAATTCAGAAAGCCAAGAGAACAACAAAGAACAAAGTTCAGAAGAAAGCTGGGGTCAAGAAGCAAGGTGATCAAACAGAAAGTAGAACCAAGATGAAAGCCAGAAGGACCAGAAAAACAGTCATAAAACAAATTAAGCCCTGATACCCAGGCAATTTCTGCTCCAGGTCAGGATTATATGGGGGAAGTGAAAGGTCACCTGATCCTCGGTGGGCACTCCAATGATAGGGAGTGGGTGGAGAGTTAGGCCCCACTGGAGGCATTAAACCAGCCTTGACCAACCCTGGTGACTAACCATAGGGTGGTAGGCCTGGATGAGTGACATTACTGGTAGGCTGAGGTTTCAGGTTCAAGGCTGTGGCCTAACAGAGAGGGTAATGATGGCAGAAGCTACCAGAAGCAAAGGACCATTTCTGCCCAAGGAGATGAGATGCCCTACAATGCCTTTGAAGTACTTGGGATTCCTGCCCCCACTAAAGTCTGACTTAGGAAAAAGTTTAGTTGTGATTTAATTATGTGATACTGTCTGCTTACTGAATAGGAGTATGAAAGTTTATTGTCTGAGTATTAAGCAAGAGGAATTAGAGATTTTTACTTATGAGGAAAATTTGTCATTGCTGAAACTTGATGGGATAACTTGTGTAGTTAGAATATTAAAATCAGTGATTATAACCTGTTTAGGAGGGATAGGTTAAAACATAGTTGGGACTGGCATTCTCTATTAAAGGCACCATTGCCACTTTTTGATTTATTGAGTTACTGCTTATTTTAGGATTTTGTAGGCATATGAATCATCATGCTAACTGAAGAAACCCAGAACCTGGTAGTGGCAAGACTCTGTTACCAATCACTGAATTAAATTAGAAAACAGAATTAACTTTTCCTTAAGCACTAATTTCTAACATGGACAAAGAATTATTGTGTTTTTATTTTTAAGTTTAGTTTTAAGAAAGATTGGAGATCTTGTGCAACACATAGTAATACATGGTTAAAATCTATTTAATGCAAAATTTCATAAATGGAATTGAAGTTTGTGCTTCTCTCTCTCAGGGCAGGGTCTATGTACCTCAGTGGATCACAGACTCAGGCCCTTTCTTACTCCTCTATTTTGCCTGCCCAGTAGTCTAACTTCAACAGCGAGGGTGTAAGTTGCTTTCAGCCCAAACTGACCTGTGACTTGTCATCCTTTGACACAGGAGATCTCAGTTCAAATTCCCCCATGGGGAGATAGCCCTGGAACCTGGATTACCTATGTCCTGGACATAGGCATAAATCCTAGGATTCCAGGCAAAGGTGTACAGTGTCAAATAGTAGCTGTGATTTTTCACTAAGTGGAGTTTTGAGGAACTTTTGCAAAATGTATGTGCATTTTTATTTTTTAAACAGTGAGGAACAAATTATCAAGGGAAGTGGTGGGTTATCACATTTTGTGATGTCTTCAAATCATTGCTGGGCATTGTTTTAGATGGGCAGTCCCATGGCAAGTCCCGAGGTTCAATAAAGGGCACCTGAGTGAAATGCAATGGCCTGTGATACAGGCTGGTGGTGTTTATTGACAAAGTATCTCTTACTTGGCTCCAGGTACAGGACAGATTGGTTTACTGAAGGCTAAATGAGAACTCTGAAGGACACTATAAAATAATCAAGAACCCTGTGATCACCCTGAGTGAGTGGCCAGAGCTACCCAGGGGGGCCCAGTGAGAGCTGCCAGGCTAGCAAGGTGATAAAAGATAGAGTGTATTAGAAGCAGGACTAACTGCTTGTCCCAACCAGAGATGGTTAGCTGGCCTGACTGGAACAACCAAAATCGGCAAGGAAATATTAGAGGGCAAGACAGAATTAGAAGCATAGGTCTTTCATAGTTCTAACCCTTTGTTCTTTTGGTACTATTGGGGAAATGAATAAATTATATTTTATTTCAACTACACAATTTTGAGTTACTTTAATCAGCTCTCAAGTCACAGAGCCCTGGGGTGAATGAACATACAAGTGCCAAACATAGCTGAGTCTTTTAGGTTAAAATGACTGGGAAAAGAGACTAGGGGTTATGCAACCCAAAAATCCAACTGTTTGCACTACACAAACCCCAGCCTGTCACCTCTAAGGATGCACTCAAGAGTGACTAACTGGAGTCAAAACATTCAGCTGTCATACATTCAGCTGTCATAGGAATCTACACCTTCATGCTTCAGAGAAAAGCAAAAAACTCCCAACGTCTCTTATCAGTTGACCTGGGAGACTACTTAAATCTGGAAGTCAATTTAACCATGAATACATGAGCAAGACACCCAGTGAAGTTATCTAAGAGAATTCTCAAACTCTCACCATACTGGTCATTTTAAAGGCTGCTTACAGATATTTAAAAAAAAAACCCAAAAACCAGTTTTTTACTTTAAACTCAGCATGCTCCAGAGCTAACCCAATGTCTGTACAGCTGTGAACCTTTGCAACACCTTTTTGGAGCTTTGATCTAATAGCTGATTGAATCAGCTTCTAGATAAAAGCGCTAAAAAGCCCCACTGAAGCACTCGATCTATACAGATGCTGCAGAGCTTAATGTCTGTAAAAAGCCAACGTCCGCTGTCCCATCTTAAGCTGCAGCCAATCTCTGATGCTTCACTGGAAGGTGAGAGAAGGGTGTTTAGTAACCTCATCCATGACAGACAGGTATGTTCCCTGCCAAATCATCATCCTCAGTCTGATCTATTGAAAAGTAGTGAAAGGAGCCAAGCATAGGGTAAACAAAGGTTATGATCAAATTTTAAATGAGATATAAGCTCTTGATATATACCAGACAAGAAGTTCTTTGGTTGCTGCTTCACCTGTACTCTTTTCTAAGCCATTTTTGAAAGGGAGTTTATAGATTTAGTTCATTCTATAAAATAAAACTTTATCCAGACAGAGAAATTGTGTGCAAGTCTGAAGCCAGGTACAGTTAAAAGCAGTGGTATAAACCCCTGAAAATTGTTTTGTGAAATGGGCAGCCTAACAGACCACTTCATTGCAGCATTTTAAATGCATTGCTTTGATACACTTTATAAAACTGTACGAGACCCTGGTATGCTTTTTCCTACTTACATGAGAACTTGACTTAACTATCTCCATCTGTCTCTCAACCACCATCTCTGTTTTCAGATAATTAATCAGTTGTCCCAAAGAACTCATCTCTTCCCATGGTCAGAGATCTTATTTTCTATCAAAATATTGAGCCTTACTTTATTTGATGGTGCAGTCTTCTGTAGCTCAACTTCACTTAAAAAAAAATTTCTCATATGACAAATGGTAAGTGAAAATTCTACCCAAATTGTGTCCAATAATAAAAATTTTTAAAAAAATATGAACAGATTCCCTTTTATGTTATGTCATTTTGTCTTTATATAAGCTTATTTTCTGTAACAGGGAGACATGGCAGAAGAATTATGGAATAACAGAATTAGAGGGTTGGAAGTGACATCAAGGGCCAACTGGTCCAGCCCTCTGCATGAATGCAAGGGTGTTGTTCCTAAATCTTCTCTCTCAAATATTCATCCACCACCACCACCCTTGAAAAATTCTAGTGAAACAGGGCACCTACACACATGCCTAGTGTCTCCTCCAATTCATGCTAATTAGCATGTATCAGAACATACTTGATTAACTGCATACTGGATTAATAATATGCATCCTTGACATCTCGAGTATTTAGCATCTCATTTAGGATCCATGAACTTCAAAAATGATTGCATCTGATGAGGTTTAGTTAATCCGTGTTGCTACATGAGATACTGTGGGCCAGAGGTGGGCAATTACTTGGACTGGAGGGCTGCTTAATGAATTTGGGTAAACTGTCGAGGACCTCAAGGGGAGCCCCACCCTTTCACAGATGCCCCACCCCTTGTTCACCGTCTTGAGACCAGAATGCCTGCCCCTTACCCCTGAGCTTTGCTACCAGAAATCCCTCCCCTGGCCTTCAGAAATACTCCTTTTGGGAGGGGGGCTTGCCATCTAAACCAGAAAAAAAAAACCCAAATCATATGCTACAAGTCAAACATTTACTATAACATATTTTAATTTAACTACAAAAAATATTTTTGTCATGATTTGTGTTTGTGTAGTGTATATAGTAGTGACTGCATAATAGGTCAGAAATAAAGTCTTACTCTTGTGTTTTGTGTGGAGGGGGGGGATGTGTGGGCTCCATTGCATGGGGCTTCCCCTGGTGGTGTGCAAGTGCTGAGAGCTGCACATGCACTGCAGGGAGTCCCATGCGACAAAGGCAGGCCAGACTGGCTGTGCTCCTTATCACTATGTGTAGCTCTGGTTGGAGCCTCATACCACTGAGCAGCAGATCCACAAGAGCCCTGAGTGCCCCCATCTGCTGCTGTTGTTACTACTGCATACCAGAATGAATGCACACTGAAAATCTATCAAAGACAAGAATAAACTATTACATGTGGGGGCACATTTCTCACCAAAAAAACACCCTCTCTCTCCAATCTCTCAGTTCTAATCCTCAAAGAGAATTTACAAAACACCTTTCACATATGAGCCTACAAACTTCACTTCATCAACCTATTGGATACAAAAAATTATGGGCCAAATATAGGCATTTGATTTATGACACATTATAAACCTCTGCATGTGGCTCAAGAGATAGCTGACAGGAAGGGGTATAGTTCTGGAGGCATGTAAAACCAGGGCCTGAAATCTAGCAAGGAAGTCTGACCACTCAGGCAGCAGGGAGCAGATCTCCTGAAGGAGAGGGTTTCAGGAGGTTGACTGACTGAAGGGCACTCTCCATGACTGGGGCTGAGACCCAGGAAACTAGGGTCTGAGGTGGTGAATCTAGGCTGAACAGTCTAAGCCAGACAAAAAAGGGCTGGAGCTGGGCAGGAAGAAGTCTGGACAAGAGTCTTGGGGCTTAGGAACACAGTGTTGATTCACATTTAGAAGTCCACTGTGAAGAAACTGCGGAGAGTCATATGTAAGGCATAGATGTGACTCTAGGGGCAGCTGGAGGTCACAATTTTGGCCCCAAATGTCTGCATGGTTAATACCATATCATGTTTGTTTATTTTTTACTATGAAGATACACTCTGATACTAACTCAAATTTGGGACTGGATTTGAACATGTTTAATTTTAGTAGAAGCTGTCTCCTTACTGATAGTAAATGATCCTGTTCCATTTGCAGCAACATCCATGTGTGATGGATCCTTTTCTATGGCAAATGCAAAACAAAAATATTTTTGAACTGTTCTTGCTTTTCCTCATCGGTATTTACTTTTTAAAACATTTCTGTTTAGCTATGGCCCTATATCTCCCTCAGGGTTTTCTTCTTGTTTCTTTTTTTAAAAAACATGTTAAATGTTTAAAAATGCCTTTGACTCCTTTGCCTTTTGTTGTCAGTCAGCTACATATAAAAAAAAAACAAACAAGAAACAAACCTTTTCCTATCATTTATTTGTAATGGTTTATGCTATATTACCAGTTCTGCAACTACATTTAACCAAAAAGACATATTGTCCAAAACAAAATTTTGTAGCACCTGTGGAATTTTGGATTTTTAGGTAACCAGGTGGATATCCTTGCACATTTCCCAGACACCATTATCAAGACAGCTACTGACCCCATATTGGTGCATAACTTAATGTATTAAGGAAATTATCATCTATTATTTTGGGCATCTCAGGAAAATTGTTACTGGCCAGATAGTAAGAAGTCACATGAAGTAACACAATTTTTTCCTGTGTGCATTATGGACAAATGATTAAGGAGACTTTTGTCCTGGTCTCTGATCAGATTGATTGGCCTCTCTAGCAGATATCTGTGAGTAGTCTAAATTTAATCTATAAGCTTTTGAGGGCTTATGATATGCAATCTGAAATGATTCTGTTACAAGGAACACTATATCTGAAGTAGTGCCACAACTTTACCTTTTACCCAGTTCTATCTTTGTGTAACAAGTTGTAGCAAATGATTTTAACATTGCTGTCACAAGGCCCATTACATTAAATTTCAGTAACAAAAACATAATATTTCATAAACATGAGTATTTCCTATGCCTCTTGTCTATTACATAGGCCTCTAGTATTAGTATATGTAACAGGTGGGCATCCTAGGGGTCGCCATGCTCTCCCCTAACGCCCCCTTACTGTGCCAAGTTAGCCTAAAAGCACCCTCAATTCTCGCCTGCCACATCTTTGATGTTAAATATATAATAGGGAGGCTGCCTTTTCGTCCTCTTGGACCAGTTTTCCAGCTGTACACTGGCACCATCTCTGTAATGGGTATTTCGGTGCTCCCTTTTTTATGAGCTATGCATGGCTCCAACCACCCCCTTACCATGCCCCAAGCCTCGCTAATGTAACAGACATTCTTTAGTCTCACACTGCGCCTCGCTGGTGCTCAGGCTTTCTGCAGCCTTGTCTCACATGGCGCCTCACTGGGCGCTCATCAATCACTGCCCCCTCTCTGGGGCTTCTCACTCTGTGCCCCACTGGCACTCGGGGTCAGTGCACCCCCAATGCAGCATCTTCTCTGCCGCTCAGGGTTGGCTCACCCCCAATGCTGTGCCTTCTCTGATGCTTGGGGTCAGTGCACCCCCAATACAGCACCCCCTGGCACTCAGGTCCCCACACTGCCATGGACTCCCTATGAGGCCTCCTCCATCCCCTAATAGCCTCTCCCAAGCCACCAGTTAAACAGCAAACAAAACAGAAGCCCCTGGGCTATAACATAAATTCATGTCGCTCAGCTAAAACATCATTCGAGCCACCCCAAGGGTGCTGCATCTCTCACCAGGATTAAGCTGCTTGTGCATTCAGGCCTCTTCCCTTTACTTGCTCAGGCAGCGCTCCTACTCCCTTGGCTGCCAGCAGGGAACTGCCCACCTGGCCTCAGCCCTGGGTTTTAAATGTGAGCCAGACCCGACCCCTTCTGGTCAGCTGACCACTGGCAGGTATGGGTCACTAGGCCCCTCTGGTTGTCCTAGCAACTGGCACCTCAGTAGTTATCCCAGCTCTATAAGTAGCAGGAACCTTAGTGCCCTGCTACAGTGTATAAACAACTAAAATGTGTTTCCCTTGATATTTGTCAATGTATAATACCATGGGTCTGATTTACATATATGGGTATTATCTACTCCATTATCAACCTCTCCCTCCACAGATAGTTTAAAGCCTTGCCTACCATAATAATCTGGGGTTACCCACTGATAACTTTCCTGTGGACATGGAGGCTGTCCAAACAATACCACCTCATCTCTTCATCATAGATATCCCTCAAAAGCAAATACTTTGTCCCACATCACAAACTTTACTTCCAGTGTCATCAGGATATCCCTTTCCTCACTTCAAATGCCCAGTCTTCCAGGATCTTTCAAAGGGTGCCTGATATGATATCAATATTACATTGTGGAATACACACAATGATACATTCTTACCAGCCTCAAGGTCTTTTTTATTCTTGGAGTTATATCCTTCATCTTTGTTCAAGGACAGTAAAGCATTTTGCAAAGTATTATGTTCACTCTTCTTGCCATGGAAACCCTAATAAAGATTCATCTGTACATCTTTTTTGGCCAGTTGTGGTTATTGCCTAAAGTCTATCTGGTTTGAGCTGAGTAGTTGTTAGTTTTTCCCTCCACTTACCTGTAAGTCATTTCTTCCTGTTGGTTGTTATAGGCCAGTGTTTCCCAAACTTTTCCTCAGCATGACCCCATTTTATCAGCATGGCCCCTCAGTCCCAACCCATAGCCCCCTACAATCCCAGGTATCCTTCACTTCCCACTCACAGCCTCCTGCCCCCCTTGGGCAGCACCCTAGCCCCAGCTGTCACCTGTTGGAGGCTGCAGCTGCTACAGCCAGAGCGTGCAGAGCCCAGCTGCCCCCTCCCACCCCATCCCCACTGTGGATGCAGAAATCTCAGGGGCACATTTATTGCAACCCCATCTGCTGATGTTGCAACCCCATTTGGGATCATGACCTACAGTTTGGGAGCCACTATTACAGGCTGTTCTCAGAACTATTCAATAGACATTTGACATTTCCATAAAATAAACTATTTTTCAGATTCTTATACTTCACATGCTCACAGATTTCCAATCAAGTTGTTTGTTTTTGTACCTCTGTCATTTCACTGTCTTGCCTTTCCCTACAACATTTTTGTGGAGTTGACCAAATTTGGTTTTCAGGAAATCTTCTATACTTTACATGATTTACAGATCTTGTCCTTCATCAGAAGCACCTACCTGTTCTTCCTACAGATGCCATCTCTCTCTTCAGCCAGAAAGCAGAACACAAATCATTCAGTGCAAGTTACAGTTGCTGTTGAGTCTCTGACCATATTGTTGCTGAGGCAAAACTGTATTTATAAGCAAAATTCCTTCCTATGAACTACATTGGTTGCTAGTCCTTGTTTGCTGTTGTTTAAGCCTTTCCCCTTCACTAGGCATTATCAGCAAGCTTGCTGGGTCACACCCCAAATACTAGATCAAGGCTGCACATGTGTGGGAAAAAAAATCATGAACTTCTCAGGTCAAACAGAAAAGATCCAAAGATGTGGACTCTGTCAATCACCGTCAAAGCAGAAGTTTCCTCCTTAAGGTATAAATATCATACAGACTCTACCACTCTCAGTAGTGGAGCATAGGAAGTGGGTATTAACGTCTCTGGGTGAATTCTTTATTGAATGAAAAGTTACAATTGGTATTGTCTTGGCCAGTATTTCATCTTCATAGTTTCAGCTAAGAGAAAGCTAGAAATTGAGGACTCTTGCTGGAACAAAGTTAGAAAAAGGATTGTTACAGGAGCAAGGAGAAAAGGAGAAGGAGTAAATTAACAAAGAGGAGACATCACATAACTGTGTGGAGATATCAAACTGTACTGCCACCCATAGGGAAACTAGGGAGAATGTTGTAATTTAGGCAACCTCTCTGATTAACCTTTAAATTATTTAAACCTCTTTAAATTATTCTTGGGACACAAAAGGAAGAGAAGGGAATGCAGAAAGGTTGGTCAAAAATATCATAGATCCCTTCCTGTTGGGCTATGACTTAAGAAGCACAAAATCTCATTCTTAAGTAAAAAAAGGTCTGATCAATTTTCAGTGAATTCAGTAGGAGTCTTTCCATTGACTTCAGTGGAATTTAGATCAATACTGCTTGTTTTACTCCCCCCTCCTCTGCTAATCTAATTCTTTTAGGCTCAGGGATACAACCAAAGCTCAAATTTAATTTTGAGGGGAAATATTTAAACACAATTCTTATCACCCCTTCTTTGTGTAACAGCAGTGAGAAAAAAGGTCACTTGCAGAAATAGTATTTATATCACAGTCAATGCTAGGAAGAAGAGCATTAGCATAATAGATTATGATTGTTTAGATGTCAAATAACAAATATTTGGAGTTGAGAGGGAGAAGGAAAAGGTAGGTCTAGCAACTGAAATTGTTTGTTTCACCCAGAAGGAATGCAGAGACACCTGCTGGATTTGAAATAATTTTTTTCAAGGATATTTTTGCCTTTTTGTAGTTGACTTTAAGCACCCTGCTTTATAAAAAAATAGTTGTGGTTGTTCTGAGGATTATTATAATACTAATAGAAAGGTGATTATTTGATCTTTCTTAGTCTGTGCTTCCAAGTCTCAAGCACTGTGCTATTTTGTATCTCAGCTGCTAGTTTCACCACAAGTATGCATCTCTCTTAAGAATTGTCCTCTGATAAACTGTATCATTTATTAAGCCAAAAGGTAATTTTTCTAGGTAGCAAAGTACAGAAATTGAAATGAACAGCATGTATATGTTGGATAGGGAAAAAAAAAAAAGATAACCTAACATGTGTTGGTCTTTACCTCATAAGAGAGTTGATATGAATAACACTTACCTCGCCTATCTTTTTCTATGTCAGAGAAAAGACTTCCTAAAATGTTACTCTAATCCCCACATAGAAAAATAAACAGTTTACATAATTCTTTGAATGGGTAGAAGATAGCCTGGAAGTACTGGATTTCAAGGTAATTAATCTGGATGGAATTTGTGAAACAGATATGAGATAAAGGAAGAGAGAATATAAAAGACAAGTAAAAATGATAGGGCTGAGCAAATTAGATAAATAACAGGACAGGTGGCTAGAGAATATGGAGAATCAAATGATTAAAATTATCACAGTGATTTGGGGCATTCCTTTGGGGAAGGAGGTATGAGCTCCAAGAGGATTATGTATTTTTGTATTGCTTTAATAGAAAAGTGTGTTTCCATACTAGCTAATATAACTCTTGAGAGTAATTCTGTATGTTCAGATTGTTTGTTGTTGCTGGATCTGTATGTGCAGGGTTGGCAAGTGGGAAGAATTGAATAGTTTACTGATTTTGACCTTATCTTGAAAAAAAGACAGAGAGCAAGTGTTTAAAGGAGCAAGAAAAACAAAGTACCTCAAATAAGAGTTTATAAAAAACCCTTTTTCTATGTTGAAGTCCAATAACAGAGCAGGAAACAAATAGCCTTGGTATAGTTAAATTAATCTTACCAATGAAAACTTATGGTATAGGTTGTCTAAGCAACAACTGCTAAGTCTAGATGAACATGCAAAAACCATTTATGTTTTCTAGATAACTGAAAAAATTAAAAATTATGTATCATACGTGTTGTAAACAGTTAAAGATTAGATGAGCAATCCAGAAATCCTGTTCTTTTTACATCTTAGGAATTTTTTGCTTGAGCTGTAGGTTTTGTTTTGGGAAGTGCCTAAATTTAAACTTCTCAAGATTAACATGAAGTTGTCATTAGTAGAAAAGAGAAAAACTGAAGGTATGCACATTTTAAAAGGAGACTGCAAATTGCCACTCAAGACCACATGTTAGCTATGTGATCCTGAAGTAATACAAGGGTAAGTGCAATTGCTACATTTAGATTGACCTAACAAGCTTAAGTTGATCTAAATGGCTGGTCAATGGTTCTGGGCTTCACACAGACAGAGCCTTTGGCTATCAACTGTGGGGGCTGCCTGTCCCTTTTTCAGTTGCCAGTAGGGACTGTAGGGATGGTGTGGGGATAGCGTGTATGGGGGGAATGTGGGTGAGTGTGGGGACTGTGGAAGTGGGGAGACTATGTGGGAAGGGTGGATCCCCCACCTTTCCCCCTCGTGTCCAGCCTCGCCTACACCCTCTGGCCCCCACAGTAGCAGCAGCAGCACCCATCAGGGTGCCCAGTGCCCACTATTGGCAGAGCTCCACAGGGTGGTGATACAGCCCTGGCCACTTGAGACCCTGTGCCACCTGAGGCAGGACCCAGACTGGCCTGAGGGTGCACAACTCTTGCGTATGATGCCGGGACCCCGGGTGACAGCAAGAGCGGCCTGGTCCTGCCCGAAGTTTTGTGCCCCCAGACTGGGCTGAGCTAGATTCATGTGCCACAGACAGCACTCTTCTAGTAGCAGGCCCTGAGCACTCTGACATCCACTGTACTCCATGCTGGGGAACAGGTGAGGGGCCCACCACTCCAAAGCAGTTCCCCCCCATCCCCACATTCCCCCCACACACAGTCACCTCAAACCCTCACACAAGGTCCACACCCCCCATAAACTTCATCCCCACAAACCCCCACAAAACCTTTCACCCCCCCAAAACCCACATCCACCCCACAAATCTCATACCCTGCATGCCCAGCCTCCGGACAGCACAGGACAGACCTGCAGGCAGGAGCTCATGGCTGCAGGGAAAACCACCACATTGCAGCCCAGTACTGTGCTCACACCAGTGCTGGAACATGCAGCCCCAGTCTGGGCAGTGGGGCTTCTGGTCCCAGGAACCACTTGGGTGGGTGATTGGCTGCTTTAAACTATTGTTTTTTATACAGCCTCTAGATTCCCCTGGCTGAAGATTTGGGAAGAGCTGGGCAGGGTCAGTTTGCCCAAAGTGGCACAATTTGCCCCATGCCAAAGTACATGTTCAGGCACATGTGCTGAGGCACAAATCTACAGCAGAGATGCTGGAAGTGCATGTGCCTGCAGATGTGGATGCACCGATAACGTGTGTCCACACATGCAGGCACATTCACTTGCAGAAGCTCAAATAGGACTGGCACAAGTTTGAGACAGAGATTTTTGCCTCAGCACACATGCCCGGAGATGCACTTTGGCCTGGGGCAAGTTGTGCCACTTGGGGCAAAATAACCCTGCCCAGCTCCTCCCAGATCTGCAGCCAGGGGTAGATAGAGCCTGGGGCCAGCACCAGTGCTGGTCTCAGCAGTATAAAAGTGTGCCCTGGTGAGCAGCTTAGGACTGCTTGCCATCAGAAATTTCTGAGGCCTAGCCTTTGGTATCTGGGGACACTACCCCTTGTGCCAGCTGGACTGCTGAAGTAGCCCTAACCTGGGCTGAAGTAGCCCCTGCCTCCTCTTCCCACTGCATCAGTTTGGGAGTGCGGGCTGCTGCCTGGCTGTGACCTGCTGCCACCTGTGACAGCATGTGGCCCCAAGGCTGTGTGTCTGCCAGACCCAGATGAGGGCTACGCAGCCACAGCAAAGGCATCTGCATCTCTGGGCCAGCCAGTAGTGGGCTGTGGCAGCACAACTGACCTCTGTGCAACATTACTGCCATGGGTGCCACTACCCTACCATCTGAGCAGCTATTGCCTGGAAGATGTTCTCAGTGTGCTAGCCTGCCTTGAACTGTCAAAGCATGTCCTTCTGGCCCCAATTGGCCAGGAGGTCAGCCACCTCCAGCTGGTTCCCAGGTGCCAGCCCTGAGCAGGCTCCTCTGCCTGGGTCCTGCCACCTGCCTCACTAGCAGGAATTCTGATGGTCCCTATTTAAAAACTGCAAAATATCTGATAAAAAAAATCCCAAATTCACTCTTTACAAATACCCCAAAACCCATGTTCATCCACAATTAAAACAAAAGACCACTCTAGAGAGAGAGAGAGAGAGATCAGTTGGGCAATGTTTTGTTGATATATTTAAAATGTTAAAGCATTTTGAAAGCCTACCAGTGTCTCTATCATCATAGTAAAATATATTCTAAATATCTATATGTTTTGATGTTTTCTTTTGGTTTTCTTATTATAGAACAGCTCCCTTGACCCCTTCACTAACTGGAATGTGAAGAGAACTGCCCCTGCAGCCAGTTCCTGCCAGCAGGTTTCATCCTCTCTGGCAGCTGGGCACGTTGGGTGTGTGATGGGGGGGAGAGGGAAGGGACATGGGGGGATGTGGGTGGGTGTGGAGGGATATGGAGGGATGAGGGTGAGGATGGGTAGTTGGGGGACTATGGGTGTAGGGAGACTGCTCAAGAGGGTGAGTCCCTTGCCCCCCACAAAGCACAGCCCCCCCCCACAGCATTGGGATTGCCCACCCCCTGCAGGGTACCAACTCCACCTCAAAGGGCCCCAGCTCCCCTCCCTGCACCCTGCCCTGCCTCCCCCACCACACTGCCCACAGCTTATTGGCAGCAGCCATTGAGGTGTTCAGGTTCTTGTGGTGCTGCCTAAACATGTACAGCACCATGAGACACTGCACTGAGCCAGGCCACACCCAAGTGATGTGGCAGAGGTAGTGCCAGGTGCCTGACAGCCAGCATCCCGCCACTCTGCCCATCATGGTGGGGCTGTGCCATGAGGCCCTGATGGTTGCCACTGATTCCAGTAAGCTGCAGGCTGTGCAGGACAGCTGGGGCCAGGCAGGGTGCTCTTGGCCCTGTGCGGGGGGGTAATGTAGCCCCTGTAGGGAGGGGGCTGTAGCCCCTGCAGGGAGGATTTGGCCTCTGCAGGCGGGTCATAGCCCCTACGATGGGCAGGTAGGGGATCCGCACCTCCCAGTCTGCACCCCCATAGTCCCCCACACCCTCACAGACCCCCCCCCCACACACACACAACCTCTCCAATCCCCTAGTTACCTGGAATTAAGCCCAGGTCTAGGTCCCAGTAGCCTAAACCATTGTTTGCCCTGCATGGGCAGGCACCATGCATCGGCACCAGAGGATGGGGCAGTCATATAGATGCTCTGGCTGGCTATCAGAGCATCTCTGTGGAGGACCTTGAGCCTCCAGTTGCCTCAGAGCACAGTCTCGGACTGTGCACTGCCCCACCTTCCACCCCCATGTTTTATTTTAGTACCTGGATTTCTAGGTACCAAATTTTGAATCTGCACTGAAATATACAACATGGGGAAAAGGTTTTTTTGTTCCTAGTGTATGTTTTGCTGCATCTCAAATTGCTTTGAGACATGGCAAGAGGGATGTGTAGGCTCATCTGGATGCACCCCCAGGGGTTAAATCTGATTTAGTTCAGCTGAGTAGGTAAAAAAACTTTAGATCTGCCTGAGTTCAGCTAAAATGGGTTGATTCAGCCTTATAAAACCCTGCATGCATTCACAGCATAGCCGCAGGGTGCTGTTTTAATCCCCTCAAGTGTCCCCTGCCCATGGACCTGCCATCCACTCAAACCCACCAGCCTCTCCTGCAGGCCCCGCACCCCGAATTCCATCAGCCCCTCTTCCCCCGGACTCCCACAATGTACTTACTTCAGACTGCCCTGGCAAACACTTGCACACAGCAGAAACTGGCTCAGTCTTAGGCAGCAAAAATTAAACTGTCTAACCTGAGCACAATGTTTGAACACGTTTTCACACCCCTAGAAATCTATATGACCTGAATTGTAATCTTTAGTGAAACAGGTTTAAAATTACACTTTAATTGCTACAGAATCATGCAGATATAACAGTCATTTCCCCAAAGCTTATATATTAGTATTCTTTAACATTGTTGCATCTGCCTATCCTGAAACTGATGCCACTTTGCCTACATTGTACAGTTGCCTGAATCCTGCAAGTTTGGGTATTTGAAGATAACTTATTTCTCTTAGGCTGCTCTTGGTGTAGAAAGCCTTATTGATTCAAAGACAGTATTGTAGCAGTGTCTCAGTCTTAGCATTGAGTAGCATCTGTTAACTTTAGCATCATGCCTAAATTCCAGTTTTGATAATTGTATTTTGTTCCTGAAATTCCATCTGTAATTTCGTTTGACTTTGACATTCTTCATCTTCAGTCTTAGACTGTATTTAATGTGCTTTATTGATTAGCAATCAGCCCAAATTTCACTTAAGTTGTGGATGAAGTGATTCCTATATGCATTTGTGAAATGGCCTAAAATAATTTAGTATATATTTTGCTGAATATTTCTTGTAAGGTACCATGTTTCAGTTTGTTTGGTGTCTAAATTAAGTAGGCACCTCACTGTTTGGCCTGATTTTTTGGTGGGGGTATGAATTAGACAGTCTTCTGAAGCCTTACATATTCCAAGAGAATTAGGCCCTTCAAAAAACATGGATCACGGTGGCTATTAATATGACCTAAGTGTGGCAATATTCCCCAGGGGAACAGATTCTAGCTCTTTGTCTGTGTAATCAAATTGAAATTCACATCTCCCAGATAAAGAAACCTGAATAACAATACAAATTGATAAACTGTTTAGAATCGTGGTCTCTGAATAATGGTACAAAATATTTTATTCCTTTCAGTGTGCTTCTTGTGGCACCAGACCTAGACGCAGATCCACATGAGCAAATGTGTATGGTAATGCAGAAACCCACTGGAGTCAGTAGGGTTACTCTGAGTTAATGGGTTCTACCTATGTGGATCCAAGTATAGCACTCAGGCTTTTTCTGATGCACAACTAAAGTGCTGCCAAATGCAACAAGATCTCAGATACAGTTTGATATTCATTTTAATGAAGAAAATTTTTTTTTCAAAAAAGGCTAATTATGACAAGGCTGGTCCAACCTTAAATTTTATTCATACTTATCGTTTAGTAAATGTGCAGTAAATAAAGAGTATAGGACATGGTTTGTGTGTGACATACTGTTCTAACCTTGAAACAGGAAAAAAAAACACAAGTAAAGAAACAGAAGTATTTCTTTGAGGAGCTACATATAATGGAAGCTTAAGACAGTAGAAAAGGAAGGAGTCAAAAGGCAAAAGTAAAATGTGTTCAAAGATATTTTATAGTATCGGTAAAGATTCTCTTATATCTCATTCAAACCACAGTAGTCACTGTTAGCCCTGTCAAACTGCTGGCTAAATAAGTTACAAGTATAAAGAAGACAGGAGCAACAGGAAAAAAGTAATAAATCAAAGGAGAAGAAAACCAGGATATATACAGTGATTATACCATCGAAAAGGCATAAAATAATGGGGGAAAGGATGACAGGGAGAGAAACATAAAAGGCGGTGGGGGGTGGGGATAAAAGGAAAAAACTTTGAAAAACCGAAAGAATGATTGCAGGTTGCTGAGCTGTGATTGACCAGGTTTCAAAGCTCTTTTGTGTTATAAAGTTGTTTAAGTTTGTTGAACAGGTTTTATTTTTTAATTGAGTCTGGGTGAATAAATATCTTAACACTTTAATACTTAAACTACAAAATTCCTAAGCCTAACATCAAACAGTGACAGAACATATATTTTTTATATTATCCACTTAATTTTTGCCTTTCTATACATGTGATAAAATAGTTCCTGGAAGACAAGTTCATCTGCTACATGCAGTATAAAAACATAATGATAATCATTAAAGTAATAAAGAGTTACATGCAACATATCTTAGAAAAGCAATTATGCTTGGATGTTAGCATGTACTGGTCTCATTAATCAAATATTACTAACTTGTGAGAGTAATTTACCTTGCCAATGTTAATAGGTCATATGTGGCCCAATTTCCTATTTTATTTTATAGTCATCACAAAGAGAACCAAAAGTCCCAATAAATGCAAATATGTTGTGAAAAAAAGACTAGCATGGTATCACCTGTTTGATGTGAAGTGAGTGAGAAGTAGCTGTACTAACAGTAAAGCTTTCAGGTAAAGAATAATAATACTAATAAGAAAAGTATAACATTTGTGATCCTTCCAGGCATAAGAGATCAATTACACAACATAAAATACTGGATGATCAGAAAAAAGAAGCCAAATGGCATTTGTGTTTTCCATCAGAGTCAGTATTAACTGAAGTCAGGTCAATACTATTTTAAAGGAAATTCCATCCTTTCTGCCTGTGAAATCAAAAAGTACTTTATCCAAAATATGACAAAATATTAGTAAGCATCTGCTCTGCCACCCTGCATCAATCCAAGCTGAAGTTCAATACAGTTAGCAAACTTTGGGTAGGAGCAATTGAAGTCTATACACTTATATAAATATTTAGAGATTGATAAAGTCAAGAAATGAATCTGGGTTTTATTCTCTTTAAAGTTACTATATATTAGCTACTGCATTTTTGCAAAAATATTGTATTTAACATAACTTTTCTTGAAAGTTTCAGTGTTAATTCCTTTCATAGCTTACTTTGCTAACAGTACCAATAGGAGAAATGAGCAAGGGAGAGCAAACTATGTCTCAAGAATAAAAAGCCATCGAAGTTGGCTCTGTGGAAGCAGTGCTGTTAGAAGTGAAGTCGGATTTTTGTGGATGGTTTTACTTACATATGCATGGGTACAGTGTCTTGCAAACACATTCAAAAAAGCTTCTTTTTTAAAGAACTAATTTGCTCTCTGTGGTCTTCAGTGCCAAATTTTCTTTCTTCCCCTACCTTAACTACCCTTCTTCCTAGATCAGTTTTCCTTCACATAATTATTTAGAAGTAAAACATTCAATTACCAATTAAATCAAAGTACCTAATATTTATAAAAGTTAGTCTGCATACTCCCTCACTTTTGTAGACTGGGACAAACATAGGGAGTGGGATTCCAAAATAATCAATACAAGTATGTTAAGTAGATAAATGAAGTTAGTTGACTACTAGTTAACTCAACATAAAAGCTCTAGTGTAGAGTAACCAGTATTAGTAATTTGTACTTAGGTATGATTGGTGCTCTTGCAGATATACTCTTGCAGATATTATATTCCACATTTTTTTCCTTTAAATGTGGGTTCAGGAAGAAATGTCATGTAGGAAATAAAATAAATTTGGTCGATACAGAACAGCTTTGTATTATAGGAACTGCCTACAGAATACTGATATGTAATATAATGATTATCAAGAACACTTATATTAGGGAAATGAAATGTTCAGAATATTTGAATTCATGGAGTCACAGAATTGGAAGGGGATTCAAAGTTATCTGGTCAACCCCCTCCAGGAATACTAGTTCCAAATAATCTCTGTGCAGTCCTCAGCCAGCCTCCTCTTGAAAACTTTCAGTAAAGGTGATTCCATAACTTCCCTGGGCTGTCTATTCCACTCTCTCACCAGTGTAACAGGAAGGATGTTTTCTTTCTGATACATAATTTAATCTTTTTTGGTTGCAATTTAAAGCCATTGCTTTGTGTCCTGTTCTCTGCAACAAGGGAAATTAGCCATTCTCCTGTATGACATCCTTTCAAATATTTGAAGGCTGCTATCACATAGATTTCATAGATTTCATAGACTTTAGGGCTGGAAAGGACCTCGCGTCCCTCGTTATCACCTCTTCTCCAAGTTAACATTCATAGTTGTCTCAATCTTTCCTCAATATGGCTTGCCTTTCAAACCCTATTTCATTCTACCTTTGGACCATCTCTAACTTTCCAACATCCTTTTTAAAACATGGAGAAGAAAAATGTACACTATACTCTAGGTAAGGCTTAACCAATGCCAGGTAGTGGCAATATGTCCTCCTATGTCCTGTACCTTATGCTCCTTTTGATGCCACCCAAAATTACATTTGCTTTTTTGCACATGTCTGTGTCACAACATTGACTCTTGTTGAGTCTTCGATCAACCAAAATCTCCAGATCTCTCATTAACGCCCCCACCAAGCCAGTTATCTTCCATTTTGTACTTGTACTTTTGTTTATTTTTCCCTTGGAGTAGCACCTTACATTGGTCTGCATTGAGCATCATCCTGTTGTCTCTGGCCCTGTTCTCCAGCCTATCATGATCCTTCTGAATTTTGCTCCTATCCTCCAAAGTGTCTGCATCCTTCCCAATTTCATGTCATCTGCATATGTGATTGGAAAAGTCTGTATTCTGGCTTCCACATCTTTAATAAGCATGTTAAACAGCACCAGATGCAGGATGAGACCCCCATGGAACACCACTGGAAATCTACAGCCTTCTGACATTGATCCATTAATAATTACCCTTTGCTTCCAGTTATTGAGTAATGATGTACCTAACTTACAGTAATTACATCTAGGCCACATTTCTCCAGTTTACTTATGACAATGTCACATAGGACTTTATAAAAAGCTTTACTGAAGTCCAGGCATACTATATCCACTGCATTCTCTTCATTCACCCAAATAGTTACTTTGTCAAAGGAGATCAAGTTGGCTTGGTATGATTTGTTAATTGAAGGAACTTAAAGGAAAAAAACTGAGAAGGAATAAAAAGTCTTCCTGAGTAAGAAGATATAGATGCACACTTGAGAAATGCTGTTTCCACTTGTCCCTAACATTGTAAACCTTGTTTTGAAATGCACACTTGAGAAACGATGTCTCCACTTGTCCCTGACATATTGTAAACCTTGTTTTGTCAGATCTCAGAGCAGCCAGGCCAAAGATGTATAAATATTTTAATGATATCCTGCTTTCTGGAAAGGGTACATAAGTTTCCGGAGGCACTTCAGAGAGTGTCAGTGATTTCTGACAGAGAAGCTGACAGACTGAAAGGCTGAAAGGGTTTATGGAAGTATCTTTAAGGAGTAAAAGTCAGAATTTTTATACAGACAAGTGCTTGTGTCAACCATGTGCCAATGACATTTTCAAAACCAGGGTTCAAGAACCCCCTAATTCCTCCTAATTACCCAAAGTGACCCACAGCACAACCTTAAGCTCTAGAAACCCCAAATACAGCTAAGTAAGGGAATACCTACCTTTGTAGAGAATGTAGCTAAAAAAAAAAATCTATCACCATGGGAATAGTGTCCAATATAATTGACATCTTAAAAAGTCTCACTGTGATAGAGATTAAGAGCTATGAAACAGCTTCTCATTCAAGGAACTATAAGTTGACTTGAAAGAAGCATCTGTAGAAAGCAAAGAAAGCAAGAAGCAGTTTTTATACTAGGCTAGTGTGTTCTTTAAAAATAATGAAGAGATTGGGGCATGTAATTGGGTGCAAGATTGGACTGTGTTTAAACTAGGAAGTATTACCAAAAGGATCCCCCCCACAAACAATCATATTCTCCAAGAATATTAGATACCCATGAAATAGAAGCTAAATAGCATTCTGGAAGATGCCATGGTTAAGCAATTTTCATCAGGTTGGGCATCCCCAACTATAGATGGAAAAACCACATGGAGACTTAAAGACATCCCCTGACTGCAGGAGACTTAATATACTGACAATTCAAGTTAACTGACCACTTCCCCACATAGAGGACACTCTAGATAAAACATTGGGAACAGAATATTTCAGTAATTTGAATTACGTATCAAATTAAAGTTGCACCTAACAGTAAAAAAAGAAAAAAAATGCCTTCTTGACACCCTATGGATCCATATCTGCAGAATTTCAGAATGATGTATGATCCAGCTATAGTTCTTATAACCCGAGACATCTCACATATCTTTAGGAACTTCTCTAACTTCTTCATATCCTTCTGGAGTTGACTTTATAAAGGTTTTTTATAAAACATGGGTACAACATCAGAAAGGAGTAGAAAGAACGCTAAATCTTTCTTTCTGAGGGCATATTATCATTATGGGTGGAAGCCTGAAGTCCAGAAAGGGCATGCTATCAAGAACTAAAACATTCCTATACACCTGCAGAGTTTCAGACGCCAATTGGTCTGTATAGAGTTGCTGGACATCTATGCAAAATTTTGCAGAAAGTGCAATGCTATTATACCAACTAAGTAAGAGTAACTGTCTAGAGAAAGGAACACCAAGAAGAATTCATGTCTCTGAAGAAAGGGATTCTCAGTTATGCTGTGCTTCAGTTTCTGAATCTGGCCTGTGATGTCTTGCAGGGTGCTGTTGGATTTGCACTTGAACAAATTTATGAGCCCAATAGGCATAGACTTCTGGAGGCTGCAAACTAAATGAGAGGAAAACCAAACTAGGGTGTTTGGTTGTTTTCAAGGCTTTTACAGACAATTGTACATATTTCTGAGGTATAGAATTCATAGTGTACACAGACTACAGTGTCCTGCAATGCTTTCTTATGTAGTAAAAATGGAGTTAGATTTGAAAGCTGTTCAAATTAGTTTGTGGTTCACCAATGATCTGGAAAGTAAAATGTACTTGTAGCTTCCCCAGTTAAATAAAAGTGTATTCAGCCTGGGCTTGTGAAAGTATCTTAGGAGAACAAATCAATGACCAAGATTTGCATCAACAAATCTGTCAAAGGAGAAGCAGACAGGGGATATTCAGTGCATTTGAAGAATTACTATCTATTGGTTTCTCCAACAAATAGTTTATGTGACCGGAAACAAGATTGTCTTACCATCAAGATTATAAAGAAGAGTACTAGAGTGTCTTCATAACAAAGCAGAAGGCCACCTGGCATAGAAAAAGAAATTGAACTGGTAATGGTGAAAATATTTTTGGTAAATGAGGGCTGAGGCTAGGAATGAGCTGGTACTTCTTTTTCTTACTGGTAAAAAATGGAAAATACCAGCAAAGCAAGAGACATCACCTTTAGCAGAAATAATTGAAGTTACTGAGTCCTGGAAATTCATACAGATTGTCTTAATAGATCCATTACCAGAAACACCATCTCTGTTTTTCACACCTTCACAGGGAGTGCCCAGTGAGCTACCTGCCAGTTCAAATCCCTGTGTTTCTTCTGCAGGTCCTTATGGAAGATTCACTCCCAGACAGCCTGGCAGCTGTAATCAGGTAGTAAGTCTATAGTCAAGAAACTGTCTCTTGACCTTACTACCTCCTGCATCTTAAGATGGTTCATCAGGGTGTCTGGGGTCTGGTTTCACAGAACATGTGTATTTTGGAAGCATTTAAGAACCTCATAAAACCACATCATCTCCATGGTCCACAGGCTTCAGTTGAGCAGGTGCTATGCAAAATATCTTATGAAGGAAGCTGTTCTGGATTCTACCCTGGTCACATATCTGCCAGGCACACTATGCATGGTACTAATACAAAGCCAAAAGGTTCATGATTTACAACAATGTTCACTGGGCTGGGCTCCATGAAAGTCAACAGCATTTCAAGTCATAGTGAGCCATGACACTGCATACCCAGAATCCCTCTCTCACAACCTCTTTCAATCTGATGTATACGATTAGTGTGGTTCCACCCTTCATGGTGACTCCACACAGTTCAGCATTTCTCAGTATGTGTGGATCCTCCTGATACCCACCACAAAGGATCCGTGTGCTAATTAGTCCCCACTCATAACTAGAACTAGGTGTTCTTGTCTCAAGTACTGAGTGTTGACACTGGAATCATGACCCAGTCCTGTTACCTTGTTCTGGGAGAGCATAAACTTTCTTAATGAGACCAACCATGACCCCTTCCTTTCAGTAGGCAAACTTTATTGATACACAGTGATAGCAGATAAGACAGAAGCAAGACAAACAAACAAAATGACCATGCAGTCCTACTTATCTATGAGTCCTAGAGTTTCACAAGGAGATGGTACATCTGGCCAGTATGTGAGCACCACCTCATGGTTCTTGCTTGAATTGGGATGTCAGCAGCCTTGGAGGGTTTGAGATTGGTGCCCACCCTCTCCCCACTCCCCCAGTGGGGTAGGCAAGATGGGCTGATGATACCATGGTGGCCTCAGGATCCCACTTTTTGTATTCTCTTTCTCCTAATAACTCTTCATTTCTTGGTACTGTTGATTGGTTTCCCTACGGTCATCATTCTGTTCATGTTCATGTTCTGCCCTGTCAGCTTAAGCCTTTGTTTCTTTAAACAAATCATGTGTACATATCCTAATTTGGTCAGTTGCTGGTATCTTAATTTGGTCATGCCCAGTCTCCTAATCTGGTCATTTCACCAAAACCGGGGACTTCTTACCAAGTTACAGGTGATCACTGTGACCTGATGTTAATTCTTTATGTTCCTATCTTGTTATGGTTCTAAGGAAATAAAGTGCTTGTTTTGCCCACTGCATGTTTTCAAGTTCCCAGGATGTATATGTCTGTCTGTCTGCTAGTTTTGGACCTTGGATGCTAAAATGCTGAGAATGTTTCCACTGTTGAGCACATGCTGATTTTGGCGACAGTTTCATTATAGACAATGTATTCAGTGAGTTTTCTTTGTATATGATTAGAAGATGAGGGGCTTGTTTCTGTGCGTTAACTGGGATAACCCTTGTCTTGGAACTGAGTAAATCTGGTACTAATTGCCCAATGCCTAAGGATTCTTAGACCAAAATGTTTTTTCAAAGTAACCTTTAAGTACCTTACTTTACCTACTCATTTGTATTTTTCTTATTCATTTATTGGGGAGCATGGTTATATTATGCAGATGACTCCATCCTGTTTCTGGTATGTCCTTAAGACATAAACAGACTGAGGCCAGGTCATACTGTGCAGCACACAGAATCCTTGACACCCCCTGTGCTGCATCCATTCCCCCCTACCCAGCTTCCTGTTGGCACTGCACAATCTTGGCAATGCAGCCACTGGCAGCTGGGCCTGCACACAATGGGGCACAATGCAATGCATGAGTAGTCATCCTGCATGCCTACCCACCACCATGAGCCTCTGCCACCATTGCACTACTCCAAGAAATTTGGGGGCAGCCACCCCAGGCCAAGCCCCACCACAGCTACCACAGATTAGTAGCACTGCAATAGACAGATGAAACCGGTACTCAGTACATTGCATCATACCCCATCCCATATGGGCCCAGCTACCAGCAGCTGTGGTGCCAGAACTTCACAGCTGCAGCACCAACAGGAAGCTGGGCAAGGGAGGGATGAATGCAGGGGAGTGGGGAGCAGAGGAATCTGTGCACTGTGCAGCTCAGCTTGGCCCCAGCTGAAGCAGAGCAGAGCACTGTAGGGCACAGCTCTCCTTTCTCAGGCTCCCAGCAGTGGCTGGTGGGTCAGATAGGGTCAAGTGGTGGTCTAGATACAGCCTGAGGGCCATATTTTGCCCACCCCTCAACTATAGGGCACAAGTGGCTGAATCACAGAAGACTGTCTGGATCCTTAGGATCCTTGTGGCAACTCCACCAATCCAAGGTGTTACACTATTTATCTTAGTGTTGTTATGTTGTTTTCTATTATATTATTGTCTCAATTCAGTGGGGCTAAAAGGAAGCTCTGTCCTAACTGTAGGTGCCCCTTAAGTATTTGATTTAGTGTATGTGAATGAGTATCTCACTTCCCTTTTCCGGCAAGAGGAAAGCAGAAGGTGGGCGGTACAGAGATCTCTCCTCTGTTGCCAGAGCTCCATTAAAGTACTTCACTCAAGGTGTTATGAATGGTGTGGGTCAATCTGAGGGAAATGCAATATACACTTTTTATGCTTAGGGAGGTAACTTTTTGTTTGTTTTCTGGCCTCAAGTTTCCTCAATAACACACAGAGGATCCAGTGCTGATGAGGGACACAGATGCCTGCTGTGAGTCAGCATCTGAGTAATGGTGACAGTAAGGAAGAACCTGATATATTTTTTTCATCCCTGGGTTTCTTAGCCTGCCAAGAAAGAAATCACAGGCAGTAGTCACAGCTGGTCAGGAACAGGCTTCCAGGCAGGGCTGTTCATAGTGGAAGCAATTTCCTAGGGTGCCTTAGCAGAGGTATGTAAATCAATTGCACTACCCAGGAAACTTAGATAAATGCACTAGTAGGGATTTTGTTGTTGTGACTATTATTTTTCATTCCTATACAACTCAAATCTTGAAATATGTAATTTAACCTTCAGGTAGTAAATATATCTAGTATGATATAGTAGCTGTTTCTTTATTTCAACTAATTATAGAGTATGCAAGTATTTTTCTCCAGTGAAAATATTTATTAAATGGATATTCTCAGTTGAGTTTCCTCTGGTGCTGATATGCTTCATCCATCCTCCTAAGAGTAGTTACAGTAGATTTGGGGTTTGGAAAGGTCAATTTAAAAGCACAATTGAACTTGTGTAGGTAGGTAACATAATACATTATCTCTTAACTATATATATATATTAAGTCCCAAAAAGAATAATTGTTAGTATCCAGGTCAACCTTTGATTCTTTTTATGCAGTTCTACTGAGTTTTATACACCAGTTTTGGGATTAGGAATGCATGATCTACCACCAGTTCACAGAACTGAGGATTACATGGACTCAAGGCTCAATTTTGCGTATTGGGACCCCTTGTTTTTAGGAAGAAGGACTGGTTCTTCCCTTATTGATACAGTGGCAGAGAGCTGGAATCCACTGAAAGTCAAGCTGCATAAGCAGATAAGGAGGAAGGAGGGAGGGGGGAACTGGGGAAGGAACATCTGCAGGTTCAGATGATACTCACATCAGGGAAAGGAATCTCACATCAGGGATATATAGACTGTAAGACTCACTATTCAAAAAGTAGGTTTTGTTGTGATCTGTTTCAGGATGCAGAAAGGTTCTTCACATCAGAAAGAGAAAGAAGAGATCCAAGAAAGCTGAGGTTACAATAACTGTAGGTGGCCAGAAGTTCTGGGACCACATTCATACAATGGATTACATTTTCTTCATTTCATGCCATATTTGGCCACTCGGTCAAGGGAGAGATGAGACATCTCATAGGCTTTTTACAAGTACATTTATTGATGGATGGTGATCGTGAGGTTAATGGACTAAGTAAGCATTTTCAGGACATGCTATTTAAGTTGAAATCAGAATCTAGGGACTCAAAAGGCTGTCCAGATGGAAGTATGGAATCAGTGAAGAGGTACAGATTAGGGCTGTGCAAAGCTTTGGGTGCTGATTCAGTTTGGAGGAGATTCGGCCCATTTCAGTGGCTGAATCTCTGAATTCGAATTGAATCAGGAGACCAATAAAAAGGTCCAAATCAATTTGGAAAAGATTCAGAGAGCTTTGAAGATTTGGGCCATGAGCCCCCATCCCCCACTCACTCTCCCAGCCCCATCAATAGTCATCCACCTGTCCCCAGCTCCCAGTTCTTTAAAAAAAAGAAAAAAAGGCCCACACTCATTTACTCACCAGCTGCTGCAGCAGCTGTTGGGGCTTCTGGGAACTTGTGGCAGAGCCCTCCATGCAGGGTGGGGCAGTGTGGGGCAGCAGGGATTTCCCCCCCACACTTCCCAGCCTGGCAGGAGCCAGTAAGTGCCAGGTTTTTTGTTTTTTTTCAAAGAACCAGGAGCTGGGGCCGGGCAGGGCAGCCATGAGTGGGCAGGGGGGCTGGGAGAGTGGGCAGGGGATGGAGGCTCATGCCAAAGCCCCCCCCATGCAGCGTGGGACAGTGGGGGATAGTGGGGATCACCCCCACATGGCAGCAGCCAGTCAGTGTGGGGCTTTTTAAAAATTTTTGTCTTTATTTTATTTTATTTTTTAAAGAGCCAGGATGCTGGGGCTAGGTGGGGCAGCCATTGGCAGGGCTGGAAAGCAGGCGAGGGATGGGGCCTATTTCATTCAGAGATTCCCCTGAATTGGCCGAATCCAAATCCAAATCGAATACTAGCCACTTCACACAGGCCTAATACAGATGGTGATAGGCCAAATAAGGAGGAAGTTCTTCTTAAACTGCTGCTCAGAAACAGGGAGGAAATGGTTGAAAATGGGAAGGTCAAAGGCAACTTGTATTACAGTGATCACAAAATGAGAGAGTTCAGGTTCCTATGGAAAAGAAAGGCAACAGACCAGCAGAATAAATACATTGGACTTCATAAAACTTTTATAGACTTTAACAAACATAGGGAACTGGTAGGCAGGATTCCCTAAGAGACAAGTCAGAGGGAAAAACGTAACCCAGATTGTGCTTTAAAGAGCTTTGTTAAGGGTGCAGGAGCAACTAACTCCATGCAAAGCAAAAATAGGTGAGTTGAAAATCAAAAAGAATCCTACAAAAAGTAGAAAATTGTATTACTATATATTATTAAGGCCATATTACTAAACTGTAGTATAAGAATATTTTACAGACATACAGGAAGAAAATTATGAATGCCAAGGCACAATTTGAGATGGAACTAGTAAGGAAAGTAAAAGACAATAAAAAATAATTTGACAAGCATGTCAGAAGTCAGAGGAAGGCAAAGGGAATTGTAGACCCCTTATTGAATGCAGAAGGCAATCTAGTAATGAATGATGTAGAGAAGAAGAAAGTATTTAGTGTCTTTTTTATTGTGGTCATCACAAATAAGGTCAGCTACCAGATGACGCGTCTAGTCAGAGCCAGTGTAGGGGATGAGATAAGCAGCCTAGAATAATGGAAGAAAAGGTTAGGGATTACTTTGAGAAGCTGGATGTTGAGGGGCCAGCCACAGAGTATGCTGAAGTATCAGACGTGCTTTCCTTGTACTCCTCCAAACCCCACTTAAAAGACCTAGATTAATGTGCTAAACCCGCATTTTCACTAACATCATTGGTTTTTATTGATGAGGAGATGAACAAGCAAAGTCAGAGCAAGTCCAAAACCAGTTTAAAGGATTCCTGTCAACATTCCAGCTCCACAAAGCTTGCTGAGGAACAGAGCTCTGGAAACAAAGTGGACGTAGGTCTGGAAGAAGAATGAAGGGCTAGTTGGAAGTCTATGCTATCAGACATGGGGCGGGGTAGAGAATAAAAGGGCTTAAGGTGCAAAAAATGAGCGTCCAGCTGAAGTTTTTGAAATTACAGTATCTGTTAATGAGTTCAAGGGCAAGCCTGATGCTCTTCAGTCTCAAATAAAAAATACAGAAACCAACATTTCTGATGTAAAAGATCACTACAATGAAGAGGAGAGAAATCTCTCTTTGATAAAAAGAAAGTAGAATTCCTCTCCACTAAGGTTGAAAATCTGGAACATGAGTGCTAGAAGGCTAATCTATGCTTCTAGGGATTCACAGAAAGGATTGAGAAAGATAAATATATAAAAGCATACAGAAATTCAGACACACTGAACTAAAACTATTCATCTTATTCAACCTTCTGGAAATGAAGTGTGCAAATGGGCCTCTGAAGCCACAGCCTGCAGAAAATGAACCTCCCAGCACTATTGTAGTATACTTTCTCAAACATCAATTGAAAGAAGAAATTATAAGAGAAGCCAAAAATTGATGAAAACACGTTATAAAGAGGAAACTATTATGGTTTTTCCAAACTGGAAACAAAGAACACTTAAAAAAAGAGAGAAAAATCTTCCCAGAAAATACCTAAGCTTGGCATAAAAGCCCTGCAAGTTTCCCTTGAATGATTTAAGGAAGGCTCAGTTTTCTGATGACATAAAATACCTAGCGGTATTCATAAGGAAATATACAGAACTTTCATAACCCCAAGAGTCCAGATCATGAAAGAAAAAGAAATTGAAATTGTTGTGATTGTAGAAAGTAAATTCAAAGAAATCACTGTGGAGTATATAGGCAACATCCTGGCTGTTAAAATTCAACCAGACATAACTTGGAAAGCCATGGAGGAGTAAGGGCAACTGCTTTCTTTACCTGAGTTAAGCACATTTCTGACTGGCCAGTCTCAATTATTAAGTTGCTCAGGGAAAGAAATGCTAATGCTAGGTATAGCAAATCTACATTAAAAAATCAATTTTCAGTGGTGGGAAACATGTTGCACTTTATAGTAAGTTGGGGCAAGGTTCAGATGGAGGGGTTAAACAGATTTATTGCAAGTATGTTATGATGAGTTTAATAGGATCTACTGTGGTGATGGTCTTTTATTAAATGGTCAGATAAAGACTGTGATGCCTTTGTCAAAAACATCCTGGAACTGGTAGAGGTGTCTTAATGAGGCACATCCACACAAGTGACCTTGCAGCAGCTCAAATTGATAGTGTGCAAATTTGAGCCAGGGCTTTCTGCCTCAGCACACATGCCTGGACATGCACTTTGGTATGGGGAAAATTGTGCTACTTAATATTATTGGATGCTACCAAAGCAGTTATTAAAGATAAATTAATTGAAAAGACTAATTCAAATAATAAGGAAATTTCAACACAATTGAAAGATTTATATTTGTGGCTCAAAAAGTGAGAATTCCATTAATTGTCTCAAAATTTCAAACCCTTTATACAAATTTTATAAAGGGTTTCTTTTGATTTGAAACCCTACTATATCAGGATTTAGGTAGTTTCTCATAACAATTAAATTACCCACTTTAAATAATGCACAACATCCTGGTTGGATCATCATGCTCAATGAGTATTCATCAATAGCTCAGTGCCCAATTGAGAGGAAGTATTGAGTGAAGTCCCCCAGGTCATGGGCCCAGTATTGTTTAATGTCTTCAATATCCATATGGGGGATGGGATTGAATGCACATTTAGCTGATTCATGGATTATACCAAATTGAAGTTGCCAACAAACTGTAGAGTAGGGCTAGAATTCATAATGACCTGGATAAATGGTCCAAAGTCAACTGAAAATTCAGCAACGACAAGGGCAAAGTTCTTGTGGGGGACTAGAAATCAGTCTTTGAATACCTGAAGAGTGGTTATTAGTCTCCAAAATGGAGTTTATTCTCTTCAGCTGAAGGTGGCAGGTGAGGAAAAAGCCACCGGCGGTGACGTAGGGGGCAAGAATGCTGAGGCGCCTTACTCAGAACAGGAGCCAAGATCTGGAGACTGAAGAGAGTAGGAGGAGCATGAGACCCGGAGTTACCTGCAAAGAGTCAGAAGAGTCGACAGAAGCAAAAATGCCAGACCAGGTGGGGCCATAGAGGGCTCAGACACCTTCAAGGAGGTACCCCAGGTGGGGATTGAAGTGCACAGTCAGCGGGAAGGGTGACAGAAGACTGGCACTAGCAGTATAGAGCTGCCCCACCAGGAGACATGGGGAAGATGCGCCGAGAGGGATCACCAGGGGTACAGTGAATCCTCAGGCTCGATAAAGAGTGGGGGGGAGGACGTAGAAGTCAGTAGGCTGACCCAGACCCAGTTTAGGGCTTGTTAAGGGTCTTAGTAGCTGGAGCCGGTTGGAGTAGGGCAGTCTGTGGGAGCAGGCAATAAAGGGGGCAAGGGCCATCCCTTATTATCTCATATTTCTTCATCAGTGATTTTTTTTTAGTTTTTTTTTTTCCTTGCCCACTTTTGGAGGGGTTGCTGGGTGAGGAGCCCAGGTAGTTTACAGCTACAGACAGGGCTAGTTGGCTGTGAGGTGTAAGGGGATGAAGTGGGCCTTTGGCCTGACTACTATATAGCCTGCTAGGTAAAGGGCATGAAGCCTCAACTATCGGAGGGGCTTGGCCGAAGATCATCAGGATTTAACAAGGTGGGGATAAAGACAAGGTAGAGGGGAGGTGGAGGCTCGCAGAAGATCGTCCTTCAGCGGTCCTATGCACAAGAGATGCCAATAGTCAAACCCCGCCACTGGGATAAGATCAACATCATGGCAGGTGAGACTGGGGAGAGACTATCTGGGTCAAAGACACCGGCTCAGCAGGACCACAGGGACAGACAGATGGAAAGCCCAAGCATCCGGGGACGCGTGGCGCATAATTGGATGTTCAAAGCCAGGTGGGTACAAAGTGGTGCATTGGCCAGGAACCTTTCTGAGAGCCCGAGTCTGGAAGAACAACACGTAATTCAACCAGTGGCCATGAACACCCCCGATATGTTGGGCCAAAATGTGCAGATGCTGACCCAATTTCTGGATACGCAGCAGCATATGTTGGGGCGTCAACAAGATTGGCTACACCACAGCTTGACGGCACTCATATGCCCTGTATGACTATTGACGATGATCCAGAGGCATATATTGAAGCCTTTGAAAGGCACGCCATCTTGACAGGCCTAGACAAGGGGTACTGGGCCAGCCATTTAGGCACCCTAGTAGTAGGGAAGGCCCAAGTGGCATATTGAGCACTCCCCGGGGACAAAGCCCAGGACTATGAGGCTGTTAAGGCAGCCATATTGTATCAGCTAGAGATTAAACCTGAACATTACAGACACCTGTTCAGGGCCAAAAAGGGGGCGGACAAAAAGTGCCCACGGCTCTTGCTGCAATCCTTAAGGGATGTCTTTGGGAAATGGATTAACTTAGCCACATGTGATAGTGACACACTGATAGATCAAATCATCTTGGAGCAATTCCTCAACAACTTGGAGGAATGAACACAATGATGGGTCAGACAACATTCACCCCCCGAACTGTGATGAGGCCCTAAAATTGACTGAAGCGGCATCTGAGGTCTACTATACCAAGGAAAGGCAGGTTCCTGCTCATCTTCCTCCAGGTCCCAAGGACCAAGAAAGATGGTGAGTTCCCTCCAAAGGGCCGGCTCGCAACATGATTTGCTTCCATTGTGGGAAGGCAGCGCATTTTGCTAGAAAGTGTCTGGCCAAAGTAGCTGAGAGGTGGCAACCAGAACCCTTGTTCCAGGGAACGTCCCAGAGACATAAGGAAACCCCACGCACCGAACCAATGGATTGTAGTTTCGGCAGTGGTAGGGAAAGCGTAGCATGGGAAAGACCCCTGGTGCAAGTTTAGGTAGGAAACCGTCCTATATGGGCTGTCCTAGACTCAAGGTGCGCCCTATCCCTGATTAGGGCCAACCTCGTGACGGCACGTCCAAATCACCAAGAAGCACCTGTGAGGATTTCCTGTCTGCATGGGGAAGAACAGCACATCCCATTCCAATGGGTCCCATTGCAGGTCATGGAGCATTGAGGGGAACTACTGGTGGGTCTGGTACCCCTCTTGGCCTGTGAAATGTTGTTGGGATAAGATTGGGACCCCTTATAGGATACATTAGAAAGGGTCCAGGATGTACAAAACAACCGCAGATGCCTGTGGAGGCAGGAAGTCTGGCTGGGAGAGATTGAAGACAGCAGACGGGCCGAGGGTGACCCTAAAGCACTCGACTTGCATGACGTAGTTAGCGGTCAACAGTTCTGGGATGCCCAGGAAGAGGACGAAGAACTATAAGAGTTGAGAGCCACAGCTATGGAGGCTTCAGAGGGTACATCTACATCAGCTGCAGCAAGATACCCTCGATTTGAGGTAAGGCAATGCCTGCTGTATCGGATGCAACAAGGAGGGGTGGGGGACACCAAAAAGACACAATTGGTCGTACCTTCATGCTTTAGGAAGCTCATTTGGCAGATCGCTCACACTAATCTGACCGGGGGGACATATGGGCCAGGATAAAAACTGTCGCTCGGATTACCCAGTACTTCTTTTGGCCGGGGCTAGGGAAGGAGGTAGCCCAGCACTGCACCAAATGTCCCATATGTCAGAAGGCAAGAGAGGATCATCCTCACCCTGTTCCACTGTCGCTCTTATCAATGGTAGACACCCTATTTTCAAGGGTAGCAATGGACATGGTTGGCCCCTTGCCCCATAGTAGTACCGGTAACCAGTACATTCTGGTATTTGTAGACTATGCCACAAGATAACCCTATGCAGTGGCTTTGAGAATGGTAACTGCACCCCGTATTGTGGAGGAACTCATAAAATGGATTGTCCAGGTAGGGATACGCCAAGAGATATTAACTGACTGGGGCGCAACTTTGTGTCTGTTGTACTGAAGTTGGTGTGTCAGACCTTAAAAATAAAACAACTGTGTACATCAGTATATCACCCCCAAACGAACGGGTTAGTTGAAAGACTCAATGGGTCCATCAAGAAGATTCTCCGACGGTGCATACAGGAAGAACCCCAAAAATGGGATTTACTTCTCCCATTAGTGCTGTTTGTCATCTGTGACACCCCATCAGAATCACTGAAATACTCCCCATTTGAGTTAGTCTTGGGGCACCACGCGCTGGGCCTACTCCAGATGTTAAGAGAGGATTGGGAACACCCATCAACCACAGCTCAGGAACCGTCAACATATCAGGAAAACTTTTTGCTGCGAGTGCAGCTGGTCTGGGACATAGTTTCATAGTTTCTAGGGTCAGAAGGGACCTGAACAGATCATCGAGTCTGACCCCCTGCCATGGCAGGAAACAGTACTGGAGTGAAATGACCCCAGCAAGGTGTACGTTGCCTTGGACAACATGCGGCAGGCTCAGCAACAACAAAAGGCCAAGAAACGGGAGTTCCAACTGGGACAGAAAGTGCTAGTCTTGTTACCTACATCCACTAGCAAATTGTTAACACAATGGCAGGGACCTTTTGAAATAGCCAGGAGGGTAGGCCCAGTGGATTATGAAGTATACTGGCCAGGGCATCGTTGGACGAAACAGATTTTCCACATTAATCTCCTGTGTGAATGACGACAACCAGAAGGGTGGGCCACTTTTTTGGAAGAAGAGGCAGAAGACCTCGGACCACAAGGAAAAGAGTTGGATGCAGGGTCAGAAGGGCTGGAGTGAAAAATCTCTATAGGGGAAGATCTAACAGAATCCCAAAGGGAGATGATACAGACACTCATCAGGGAATTCAAAGACGTGTTTAGGGAGGAGCCGGGGTGGGTGCAAGGAGCGTGTCACGTGATCTGCACCCCTCCGGGCACCATAGTGAGAGAACGCTGGTGACCTATACCACACCATCTCACAGAAGAAATACATAGAGAAATTAGAAAAATGCTAGAGCTTGGGGTCATTAGGCCATTGCGGAGTCCCTGGAGGAGCTCACTTATACTGGTGCCTAAACGTGACGGTACTTTAAGACTCTGAGTCGACTACGAGAGTCTCAACAAAATAGCCATCTTTGACACATTCCCCATGCCCCACATCAATGAATTGGTGGAACAAATTGGTTCAGCAAAGTTCATATCCACGTTGGATTTAGCGAAAGGCTATTGGCAGATCCCACTGGCCCTGCGTGATTGAACCAAGACTGCCTTTGGCACACCATGGGGCTTATACGAATTTGTACACATGCCATTTGGGCTGCACGGAGCAGCTGTGACCTTCCAACACTTAATAGAAAAAATCTTAGCCCCTCATGCAAGTTATACCGCAGCATACATTGATGACATCATCATTTTTATGCAGTCCTGACCCCAACATTTACAGGCCTTAAGGGCAGTGCTCAGGGAATTGCAGGAGGCAGGTTTAACGGCAAACCCTCATAAGTGCACAATAGCACATCACCAGACAAAATATCTGGGATTCTTGGTCGGACAAGGAACCATCTGGCCCCTAGTAGATAAAGTGAAGGCCAGTTGTGAATCCCACCCCCCTCAAACGTCAAAGTAACTCCGGTCTTTCTTGGGTCTGGTCAACTATTATCGCCGTTTTGTACAACATTTTTCAGACCTGGTGGTGCCGCTATCAGATGCGCTAAAAGGGCCACCAAAAAAGAGGATAACCTGGTCGGGATACATGATCAGCAGTTTTCAGCAACTGAAGAAGGCCCTGTGTGAAGAAGTAGTTGTACATACTCCTGATTTTACAAAACACTTTGTATTACAGACAGACGCATCGGAACAGACCTTAGGGGCGGTTCTGACACAGGAGGATGGAGGGATGGAAAGACCAGTGGCCTATGCGAGTCACAAGTTCTTACTAGTGGAAACAAGGTATGCCACAATTGAAAGAGAATGCTTGGCAATACGATGGGCAGTAGATCATTTTTGATATTATCTAATGGGTCGAGAATTTACATTGATAACGGATCATGCTCCACTGAGATGGCTGGGGATGGCAAAAACAGACAATGCGCATATCATGAGATGAGCACTGGCATTACAAACTTTTAAATTTTGGATAGTACACATGCCAGGCATCAACAACGTAACAGTGGACTTCTTGTCTAGGTAAAATACATCAGAATGACACTGACAAACAAAGGCAACAAGACACGCAGAACCAGCCAGGAAGGAGAACTGCAACCCTCGTTAAACTGCCCCAAGGTAGCTTAAGGGGAGGACTATGTCACAGAGATAAACAAGGGGGAAAAACGCAAGGAGCCAGGGGGGAACCCTGGGAGCAGTAGCTGACTGGGAAGAAAAAAGGAAAAAAAAGAAAACAGAAAAACTTTTACCTATAGCTGGAGCTGAAGCTGGAGCTGCAGCAAAGCTGGAAATGGCAGTGGGACCCAAGCGGCTCATTAGCCACATTTTTATACAGCTGCGGCCAGCTGATAACATCAGCTGCAGGAGATAAAAGGAGCCACTGGCAAGGAAGAGGGGGAGAGACCTGCAGGAGCACCAGAAGACAAATCTCTACCAGAGTTCCCACGAAGGGGAGGAGCATGGGGATTTGCATCCTGCAACACAGGAGGAGAGAGCGAAGCCCTTCGTGAGGAAAATGCAGCCGGCAGCAATGTAGAGGGCAAGGGTGCTGAGGAACCTTACACAGAACAGGAGCCGAGACCCAGAGACAGAAGACAGCAGGAGGGGCATGAGACCCGGAGTTACCTGCAAAGAGTCAGAAGAGTCAATAGAAGCCAGAACACCAGATCAGGTGGTGCTGTAGAGGGCTCAGACAGCCTCAAGGAGGTACCCCAGGTGGGGGTTGAAGTGCACAGTCAGCAGGAAGGGTGACAGAAGATGGGCACTAGCAGTAAAGAGCTGTCCCGCCAGGAGACATGGGGAAGACACGCCGAGAGGGATCACCAGGGGTATAGTGAATCCTCAGGCTCGATAAAGAGTGGAGGGGAGGACATAGAAGTCAACAGGCTGACCCAGACCCAGTTTATGGTTTAAGGGTCTTAGTAGCTGGAGCCGGTTGGAGTAGGACAGTCTGTGGGAGCAGGCGATAAAAGGGGCAAGGGCCATCCCTTAGTATCCATCGGTGATATTTTGGGGGGGGGGGTTTTGTTGCCCACTTTTGGAGGGGTTGCTGGGTGAGGAGCCCAGGTAGCTTACAGCTACAGACAGGGCTAGTCGGCTATGAGGTGTAAATGGGTAAAGTGGGCCTTTGGCCTGACAACTATATAGCCTGCTAGGTAAAGGGCATGAAGCTTCAACTATCGGAGGGGCTTGGCCGAAGATCATCAGGATTCAACAAGGTGGGGGTAAGGACAAGGTAGAGGGGAGGTGGAGGCTCGCAGAAGATCATCCTCCAGTGGTCCTATGCACGAGAGATGCCAATAGTCAAAACCCACCACTGGGATAAGATCAAAGTTGTGGCAGGCGAGATTGGGGAGAGACTATCCGGGTCAAAGACACTGACTTGGCAGGACCACAGGACAGACAGGTGGACAACCCCAAGCATCCAGGAACATGTGACACGTTACCAGATGTTCGAAGCCAGGTGGGTACATAATGATAAAGCTGTCAGTTAGACAGAGATTGCAAGTAACTATGGAGATTCAGACCTGAACCTTCATTTGGGTGGTACTGAAATGGAATGTGCACTCTACCTTGATTGAGTTTTGGATTCAGATGCTCCTTCAGATTTTGGAAGGTACCAATTGGGTCCAACAGGCATTTAGGAAACAAAACTGAACACGGTGTTCCAGGAACTCAGCAGCACTTGAAGGCAAAGCCTTTCTTTTAGATATAATATTCTCGTTAGAATACAGGTACTGATTTTTACTAATACAGCACAGAAAGTATAGTCATAGAATCATAGAATCATAGAATCAATGAGTCGGAAGGGACCTAGACAGATCATCTAGTCCGACACCCTGCCATGGGCAGGAAGGGTACTGGAGGTGGGAGGGGTCATAAGACCCCAGCCAGGTGCCTATCTAGTCTCCTTTTGAAGATTTCCAGGGAAGGTGAGAGCACCACCTCTCTGGGAAGCCTATTCCAGGCTCTGGCCACCCTTACAGTGAAGTAGTTCTTCCTAATATCTAACCTAAACCTATCCTCCCTCAGCTTGTGGCCATTGTTCCTGGTGACTCCAAGGGGGCCATGGTGAACAGACTTTCCCTGCTGGTGGCCCCTGATAAGGTTGTAGGCAGCCACAAGATCCCCCCTCAGTCTCCTCTTGCAGAGACTGAAGAGATTCAGGTCCCTCAGCCTCTCCTCATAGGGCTGGCCCCAGAGGCCCTCAACCATACGAGTGGCCCTCCGCTGGATCCTCTCCAGGTTCTCCACGTCCTTCTTGAAGTGCGGCGCCCAGAACTGGACACAGTACTCCAGCTGCAGCCTGACCAGCACCACATACAGGGGGAGCAAGACCTCTCTGGACCTGTTAGTGATGCCCCTGTTGATGCATGACAGGGTGCAGTTGGCTCTGCCTATTGCTTCGTCGCATTGGCGACTCATATTCATCCTGGAGTCAATCCTGACTCCAAGATCCCTCTCTGCCTCTGTGCTGCGGAGACGGTCAGCCCCTAACCTATAACCATAATGCTGGTTCCCCTCTCCCCAGGTGCAGCACCTTGCATTTGTCCTTGTTGAACCGCTTTCTGTTCAGATCCGCCCACTTCTCTAACCTATCCAGGTCTGCCTGGATGCGGTCCCTACCTGCTGGTGTATTCACTTTACCCCACAGCTTGGTGTCATCAGCGAACTTGAACAGGGTGCTCTCCACACCCTCGTCCAGGTCGCTAATGAAGATGTTGAACAGCACTGGCCCAAGGACCGAGCCCTGGGGGACTCCGCTGCCCACAGCCTCCCAGGTCAACATCGACCTGTCCACCAGCACCCTCTGGGTTCACCTCTGTAGTCAGTTTGCCACGCATGTGACCGTGCATTCATCAGTGCTACAGTCCCTCAGCTTGCCCACCAGAATTAGGTGGGACTCTGTATTGAAGGCCTTCTGGAAGTCCAAGAAGATGACTTCCTCCTTCCTATCTAAGCTCTTTGTTACCTGGTCATAGAAAGAGACGAGGTTAGTCAGGCAGGATCACCCTTGCACTAACCCATGGTGGTGTCCCCTCAACATAACTTCCCCTGCAGGGCTCTCACAAATGTGGCCCTTGATAATTTTTTCAAAGACCTTCCCCAGGATAGAAGTGAGGCTGACCGGCCTGTAGTTGCCAGGCTCTTCCTTCCTCCCCTTCTTGAAAATAGGGACCACATTGGCCCTTTTCCAGTCCTCAGGGACTTGGCCCAAGCACCAGCAGTCCTCATACAGCCATGCCAATGGTTCCGCAATGACAACAGCCAAGCAGGGAGTTATTAGTTGCTTTTTGTTATTTGGCATGAGTTATCATGATGTCATCATTTATTGTCTGCACCATCAGAAGCTGAAAAAAGATCTTTTTTATAGAAATCACACTATTATTTTGTTATTGGCTGAACAGTTATTTTAATGAGAATTATAATTGCTTAACTGTATTGATCTGTAGACCAAACCGCTGATGAAACCTAGTTAAAAGGTGCATGTGATGCCACAGGTTTACAAGATGCTGGGGACATCTTCATTAGGAAATGTAAAGGCTTTTACATTTTTAAGAGATATAAGTCAGTTGTTTAGGATTTCTGAAAAAGATACAGTAACACACTGCCTAATCAGGGTTGAGAAACATCCTCGGCCTACTCACCTGTTCAGGGGCAGTCCACCCAAATCTCTCATGCCATGACTTGTTGTATAAATGATTGCTGTAAAAGGTGGGAGACCACCCATTTTAATGCCCAATGTCTAGGGTGATACACACAAACCTGACCTTCTCTTGTCATGTACCATGCCTCACAGATGTCATCCAAATCATTATAGTGCTTCACACCATGACTGGTGCTCCAGAGTCTGGGACTCTAACTCCCCACTGGAGTATACGGTCACTGTGCTTTCTACCTGGCAGGTCTGAACCCTATTACAAACATGGCCTCTGTCCCTAATGCAACTTTAGGCATCCATAGACATACCTGGGCCTGGCTGTCCCCCCCCACCGGCGGTTCACCCTCAAGTCATTGTCTCACGGGGGTTGGCCCATGTGCTGTACTTCAGGTCGCTCTCTCACCCCTTACTCAGCACACCCATGGTGCATCTCTTTAGGTCCTCCTTATCAGACCCGACTGTCCACCAAACATGCACAGCACTTCAGGTCATCCATGTGCAACCTGCTTTATGGGGGCCACTCTCTACTACCATTCCCCTCCATCAGGCCACCAGGGTCTTTATGCCCTATGGGCTCAGGTGTCTGGAGACATGCCTGGTCCTCACTATGAGGCTTAGGTGTCCAAAGATGTGCCTGGCCCCCACTTTCTACCATGGTCTGGTACCCCATGGGGCTCAGGTATCCAGAGACATACATGACCCCCACTTTCTAGCAGAGTCTGATACTCCATGGAGCTCAGAAGTCCAGAGACATGCCTGGCCTCTACCCTGGGTAACCCACCAGGGTGTGGGGGCTGGGCTTATTAGAAGCCCCTACCTGCCTTTCACTCTGGAGGCAACTGGTCTGGCATTTTTGGGGAACTGTCCCACCATCGGTAGTTCCACCAGGCCATCCTTCCCCAGCAGGGTGCAGTTTTCAGCCATACCCAGAACCAAGAGCCTCCTTCCATCCCCATAGCTCCTACCCTTACCTCCAGGGTGTTCTGAGCAGCAGCTCAGCCGGGTGTGCACAGTATCTTAGTGTTTAGGGTTGGAAGGGACCTGAACAGATCATCAGGTCTGACCTCTGCCCCAGGCAGGAACAGGTGCCGGGGTCATATCACCCCAGCCAAATAGCTGTCCAACCTCCTCTTGAAGACCCCCAAGGTAGGAGAGAGCACCACCTCCCTTGGGAGCTCATTCTAGAGCCTGGCAGCCCTAACTGTAAAGTAATGTCTCCTGATGACCAGCCTGAACCTTCTCTCTAACAATTTGTGCCCATTATTCCTAGTAACCCCAGGTGGTGCCCAGGGGAACAGAGCCTCCCCCAATTCCTGCTGGTCCCCACTGGTGAGTCTGTAGGTCCCCCCAGGTGATTTTGTAAATCCTCCCTGTGATTGGTATCCTTTGGATGCTTGTAGTAGACTGCTGCCATGGCCCTGAGGGCCTGGATCTAAAATGGAGGCTGCTTAGCCCCTTCTCCAATTCCTGGGTCCTCCTGCAGTCAGATGACCATCTCATTAGGGCTAGCTGGCACCTGCCACAGATACAGTTTAGCAATTGCAATGTGCAGTGCAGCCTTTTAAATTCTCTGACTATTGCTTGGGTCACATTGAACTGAGGGAGTATGCAGTGGTGACTTTTCACCAAGATTACTGGAAATGAAAAAGTTGTTAATTCAATAATGGAGTTACAGTAAGAAGGCTTAAAGATGTCTGTCTTGAATCACATATAGATCAGGACTTTCATGCATCCCAGACACAATGGTGGAAACTGACTAAGTTCAGTTTGGAGTCCTTTCCAGATATATCTTTCAAGGATATCTGTATAATGCTGATTAGAAGCATCATTTAGCATTTCAGAGTTCTTGGAGATATCTTCATACCCAGATGAAAGCTAAAGAATGCATGGACATAATCATCTTAGGGGAAGTTAAGAAGAAAATGGTTCATTGTCAGAAAAGCTGGAATCAGCTAAATTTTCAATGACTTAAGGACAAAAGGCAAAGCAATCTCTTATGATATATTTGTAGAATATAAAAGAAAAGAGAATATAGTGAAATATCACAGTTACTATAGCCTTCGGGGGGTTTTCTGGCAGATACAGGATGATTCAGAAATATTACAGTGCACTCTTTTAGGACAAGCCATTTCTCCTCCTCAGCAAGGAGAAGTTTTCAAGTATTATTGAAAATACAGCAAATGAGGAACTGGCCATATTTGTGAGACCAGTAACAGAATTAGAAGCTTGTGTTATAATCTTGTCAATGATGAAGGGATCTTTCCCTGGGTGCTGACTGACTGACAGAACAATTATGTGAGAGTTTCACCAATCCCCTTCTAGAATGCATTCATAAGCAATCATTCCTGACTAGACATATATTCAAAGATTTTCCTAAAGGTCTTTATTTTTTGAGTAAAAAATAGCTTCTAAAACATATCAGGAACTAGATTCCTACATTTTTGAACAGTTAATATGAAATTTTGTTTTTCATGTTAACAAAAAAACTGAGGAAACGCTGTGAATACTGCTTTTACTCACATACCATATGCACCTCTTCCTCAAAAAATCAGCCCTCCAAAACTGGGGAGCATGTCTTACATAGGAAAGCTAATTTTTCTTTGCTGCAAAAGAAGCAGGGAGGCATAAAGGCAGGAAGACACTGATTCAAGATGGCTGCCATGCTTCTCCCTCTGACAGCCTCAGGAAGGGAGGATTCGGCATCATCAGGGTCATTTTTAGAATGTCTGGCTTTGTTTGTTGTCTAATAAAATGTTAAAAAATAAAAGTTTTAGAATCAGAGTTCATTTCAGAGTCATCTACAGTGTTAACCCTCTCAAACTGCAGTCAGCATTCAACCATGACTAGCAAAATGTTTGTTTGTATTATTCCTTCATTCTGATTTCCTAAAACAAGGTATATGTGATTTGGTGGTGTGATCTTCAAAAATACAGTATTGCAGAAATTATTCCATCCCAGTCCATCCATCTTAGGGAGAGGCAGGTTGACAAAGTAGTCTCTGTTTTATGTTGCTGGACCCTCTATTGTAGACAGAACATTTCAGGGCTTCTATCCATGGTTAATCAGGAAAGGAAAGAATTTCATGTAAAATGAACAAATTGCACGTTTTATGGTGGTGCAGTGCTGGTGGCTTGCAGAGAAGATTAGGATATATTTATTTGCACATTTTCCACACCATTGCCCATCTACAACTATTATTAATTTACAGCTAGAATAGTGATTAAAATAAGAACAATGCTAATACAGGATTTTCAAATTATCACGAGGCCTTATGGGTCATAGATAGAAGTGCACCTATATATTGGTCGCATATCAGATTGGCACCGATAACAGGAAAATAAACATTGGCCATCAGCCTTTTTTGATAGATAAAGTCATTGATAAATGCTGCATGCGTGCATGCAGCCACATCATGCACGCAGCCAAGAATGCACCCTGGCAGTTTGGAAAGCAGTGTAAGTCCAGTAAGTCTGTGGGGGGAGAAAAAATGTGGGGGAGAGCAGATCAATGAGGAAGGGAGGAAGTAGTGGCAGGGGGAAGGCACTGCCCAGCCAGGGAGGTGAGTGTGACCCCAGGAGCAGGATGGACCCATAGGTGGCTTATCTGGGTGGGTGGGTGGGTGGGGCCTGGCTCCCTGCCACTGCATGTACCCCAAGGGAAGCAAGGGGGGCATACCCCCCTGGATTTGTGCACGGCGCAAGGGTGGGCTGTCTGCTGTGAGCTTCGAGCCGGGGCTACACCATCATCTTCCCAGTGGGGGACCTGGGCTGGGGCTGCACTTGGTATGGCCAGGGGCAGGGCAGGTAGTGGCAGCACTGGGACGGGGACTACGAGGTAGGCTATAGTCACCCAAAAATTCCCCATAGCCCCTGCTCCTAGTGCCACCACTGCTTGCTCCGCCCCTGCCTGCCATGAGTGCAGCCCCCCCATTGGGAAGAGGCCAGCACAGCCTCTGTCCCTGAGCCTGCAGTGGGCAGCCTACCTCTGCCCTGTGTACAAATCCAGGGGAACATGCCTCCCATGTCTCCCCTAGGGGTGCATGAAGTGGTGGGGAGCTGCCTCCCATTCCCCATGACCCTAAACCCCCCAGACAAGCCGTCCATTGGTCCGTCCTGCTCCCAAGGTTGTATTCACTGCCCTGGCTGGGCAGTGCCTGCCCCTGCCCTACTCCCTCCCTCAAGTTCAGGCCCTACACCCCACCCCCCATGCCCTTCCTCCCAGAGGCTTACTGGCTGGACACTGCTCTCCATGTTGCCAGGTTGCATTCCTGTAAATTGGCTATCAGATAGGTATCTGCTGATATGACTAGTTAATAATCGGCCATCTGGATCGGTGAAAAAAATCTTTATCATAGTTATAGATATTTTAGGTGATTCAGTAGCTGAGTTAAACTGAGAGAAGCCATTTGCCTCATGTCAAAGGCTTCAAAAACTGTTGAATTGCTAGACTTGCAGACAATTGACTATTGGACATTTTTTTGGATATCACAGGATTCTGCACACACAAGAAAAGACTTTTTGCTTAGGTTTTTCGTTGAGATTCCTGCAGTTGTTAATGCAGCCGTTTTATATTGTCTCTCCCAGAAATACTGTGTAATCTGTGTACTGGAACATCGAAATTGCAGTTCAAACCATTTGTACAGTAATTTATTTGCTAGCAACAGCTGAGAAAATAGCTTATAATCTATGAAAAATCACAGCTGAAATTTGGCCTTTTAGTTTGGCTTTTTAGTTCTCAAGCCTAGTAAGGATGAGTGTTTCTTTTTGTATCATGTGTTGCCTCTAGTCTGACTGGAATTCCCTGTTATTGTTTGGAAGTTTCCATTTAATAAACATGAACAGAAAAAGGGCAGTTGAAGAGCTATATTCAGGTGCTATGATACTTATGTGGCTGGTGTCACTTAGGTTCCTGACTTCATGGGACTGTTCATGGATAAGCATCCTGAGTGGAAGGAAATGGTTTTCTCAGATCTGTCTGCCATGCTTGTCAGTTCAAATACTTGGACTTATAAGGTTTTTTCCAGAGTGTTGGTGAGAGCAGTGGCTGGATGGGAGTCCATGGGCTGCAAGTTGAACAGCCCTGATGCAAACAGCTTAAAAGGGGTCAGATTAGGGTAGGGTTAAGTACTGATTAGATGAGCGATGACCCATCCGGGCTGACCCTTACCTATAATGATAGCTCTCTCAAAAATGATTGTGTTCTAAGTATGCAATACACTGTTTTGCTTTTCTAATTCCAAATAAATAATACTTCTGCTGTTTTATCTCCATGCCTGAGGGAGCACGGTTCCAGATCTGGGAATAATTCAAACTTGCAAGGATAAGCATGTATGATACTCAAGGGACTGCAAAATCAGTCTCATTACATCTGGTAAAGGTGGTAAATATGCTCTGAGTTCAAAATGGGATGACTGGAGAAATCTGGTTGTGTCAGAGTGCAGTTTTGATACATTCCCTGCACTCTTGTAGCCTTTCAGCGATGTGGTGTGATGACTTTCCAGACTTGCATTAAGTACTCAGAGTTAACTGCCTATGAACTCAAGGTAATAAATCTGCATGGAGTATCTGGACTGGCCATTTGAGTGTGGTTAGGTATTTAAATATAATCAGAGTTATTCATGCAAGCATGGTATTCACACACACAAGAAATGTTCACCAAATTTAAGTTCAGGAGATAATTTTACATTGATGAAGTAGGCTGCTGCATATGAAAGCTTATGCCACTTTAGACAAATTATGCTACAAGCTACCATCCCACTTTTCTCTTTTTTCTTTTTTTTTCCTTTTCATTGGAAGTTTGGTAGCTTGAAGATAGACAGTAGTCTTAATCCTTTTTAGGGCTTCTCTACAGTGAGGAATTGACTGGCACAACTTGACTGACAGAACAGCTCTCCAGTGGACAATTTATTTTGAAATAAAAGTGACTTTATTCTGGAATGGAAGGTTTGTTCCAAAATAACTTAATTATATTGGGATAGTTTTAGTGGAATAATAATTCCAGACTAGCTGTGCAATTTCTTCCCTACAGACAAAGGTATTATCTGTTTATTCTCTTCATTCTGTTGCTTTTTCAGCTTTGTTATCTTCTGGTTTTCTAAGCTGTGTTGCGATTTGGATGATGGTTTTATCTGCCTTTGAATACATATGTATGTGAGGTCTGTTGTGTATCAGATCTACATAATCTGTATAATAGACTTTCTCAAAATTGAGAAAACATACTAATCTTCCTATTCTAATGTTCAGTAGAATGTGCAATGAAAACGTAGATCAGATTTTCAAAAACATCTTAAAGGTACAGATAGGTGCAAAGTGGTATTTTGAAAACTGCCTATATGCCTAACTTCCATAGAATTTCAAAATCTGGCCCTTCACCCTTGAATCCCACTCAAATTTAATAATCCCCATCTTTTAATGTAAGATCAACTGTCCCATTTCTGGTGTTGCATGCACTTTGAATGACGCTGCTCTGTAATAACATTAGTAGCTTAGAATCTGCCTTCAATTTTGTTTCAATTTTGTTGAGAAAAGTAGTATTCAAATAATCTCCCGAAATGACAAAGAATATTTAGGCTCAGATAGCAAACTGACTTGGCTATTCATCTTATGTCAAATACCACGCTTTTAGGCGATTTGAAAATTGGTACACTTACAATAAATTGTTCCCAAGCTCAGAAATGGAATTAATCATGAAGTAAGATCATATTCAGAAGAAGTAAAGACTCAGTGTCTGGCCCTTCACCCTTGCTGTTTGTTCACACTGTTGTTCAAAATGTTGGTCAGAACTCAAGAAATTTCCAGGCACCTAGTTATTTCATTTTGCTGTAATATTAATATATTATATATATTTCAGAATATCTGAACTATTCTGAAAGGAAGTATTTGGGACTACATATTGGTTGTGTAATTTCGCTGTTTCTCATTAGTGCAGTAAATGCACATGATAAGTTATTTATTGACAGGTAATTCACAAATGCTTTATTTATCTTGTAATTTTCCATTTCAAGAGGTAGACTACACATGACAAAATGTATAGATCTCATATGGAATGGTAATTAGCTAGTTAATATAAGTTTGCTTTCTTTCTTGTTGATTAAATCTGATTGCTGTGGGTGGAGATTACAATTCCATATGAATTAAGATTCTCTTGCAGCTAATTTAAAGTCCCAAATAAATATTTCTTTTAAGAGAAAATAAAAAATTGTAGTAGAGATGGTTCTCACAGCTTATCAAGCTTGTTCATTCATTAACATCAAATTGGATAACCAGGGATCCTGGTTTTCTCCGATTTAAAAAAATAAAACCCAAATTTCGGTTGAAAAAAGTAACCTCAAATCCACATTTTCCCATGTTTTAAATGAAACAGCACTAATATATATCTATATAGCTATATATAATATATACCAATATAATATATAGATATAATATATATCTATTTACTAGTGGTGGTTCATTTAAATTGTGGGAAAATGTGGATTTGGGGGTACTTTTTATTTAAACTGAAAATTGGTCTGGGGGGGTTTAAATCAGAGAAAAACCAGTATCTCTGCTGATAACCCAGGAAAGTGTGAAAAGTAAAACATTTTCATTCTAACCAAAGACTTGGAGTATTTTTTCAGCGATAAAGTGTAATTGGATTAGAAAATTACAATATCTCCAAGTTTCTGAGAAGTCATCTTGAAAAATAACTTTTAAACATTGTTTAATACCTAGGTGGGGGCATTACAGCAGTTCTGCTTTACTGAATAGGCAATGGCACAGCTCTTTGGAGGAAGCACTTCTTAGCCTTTAAGCATCACAGACCCCTTAACTGCCTGCAGACATACCAATTAAGTGGAATTATCATCCCAATTAACCATTATCTGTTGCCAGTTAAATCTCGTTTGGTTTAATTTGGCTCCCTAGGAAACGTCCCAATTAACCAGATTTCTAATTATCTGCGTCCTGATTAAGTGAAGCGTAGTAGTACTGCTTGCATTAATAGAAAATTATTTTCATTTTTGTTGTTTTAATTGCGTTCCAAAGATGTGGTTTATGTTTACTGTTCTACACATTTAATAGGCTAAATTCTGTTTGCTTTATTCCAGGGGGTACAGGCATAATAGTCAATTGGATCATTCTCATGAGTAACTTAAGCAGTATTTGGCCCAGTTATTGTTTGTAGATCATTTGCAACAAAAGTGGTTCGTTTCTACTTCCTTTGCAGATTTTAAGTTAAAGGGTTTGTTGTTTGGTTTTTTGGTTTGATTTTGGAGGAAGGTTTGGGGGGGGTTCTCAGTCTAAAACACAAAGCTAGACCTTTGGTTGGTGAAAATCACTGTAGAACCTTGACTTTCTTTGAGCTTTGCAGCTGGGAGCAGATTTTCAAATATATTTAGATACCTAGATGATTTCAGAAATCTGGCTCCTGTCAAGCGAAATGCATTTAGGACACATTCAGTACGTGGAATGTCCTCAGCCATTATGCTGTTTGCTCAAAGGTGTGATTTCATTTATTGACAGAGACTGCTGAGACGCTTCTTGTGTCTGTGACCTGTGAATAAACATGAAACTGATGTCTTGTGCTGTTTGACCCTGATGCTTCACATCATACAAATGAAAGAAGAAAATAAAATTCATTGTAGAGAAAAAAGGCAGAGGTGAACAGATTAAGAACCTGATATATCAATCATTTATGATACAGTGAGAGTGTATTGAATTCGCTCTGTAGTACCACTAGTTGTATTAATTTCACTTATGTAATGCTTTTTGTTAGTGTCAGGACCTGTCTACACAGGAACATTCAGGAAAGTTAATACAAATCAACCAGTGAAGCCCCCGTGGGGATGTCTCATTTAGGGATCAAGTAGCTAAATGAAAGTGCCTGCGTGGGGATAACATGCATTGATTTAATATATTTAATTGCTACTTTTTAAATTTCCTAGATGTCCTTATGTAAATAAGCCCCAAGTTCTTTAATGGTAAAAATTTGGTAAAGAGCACACCAGTGGTGACCTGTGTTAGCCTGAAGTCAGGGCAGAGTATCCCCATAGAGACTAACAGTATAAGAGAGACATCAGCTTTTGTAGGCAAAAACTTACTTTATCAGACGTTTTGAAAAGACCCTTCAGAGCATCTGACAAAGTAGGTTGTTACCCATTTATACCTAATGCCTCTCTTTTTACCAGGTGGTCTCTAAAGTGGCATCCTGTTCTGCCTTCTTAGTTGAAGAACAATACATGCACAACTGCTTTATCTGGGTAGATATGGTCTTAGGCATTTTCCTTGAGTTAGGCATACAGACTCCCTATACAAAGCCTGAGAAAAGTTAAGCACCTAATAATAGGTTTCTCCAAAATCAGTTTTCTACCAGTGGGAAATGCTGAGGTTTCTGTGCTTTGAACTTTCTCCTTGGATCAGAATTAGCCCTTGTAAATCTAATTCAGCCCTTTATCACAACAGAGTTGTTGGAAGGAAAAGAGGAAGACTTTTTACCTAATAGCCTAATATTTGTAGCACTCAACTGAGGTGTGTGAAATCTGGATCCAACTCCCTTCTCTGCCAGAGGGAACTTCAAAGTCAACTGCCAAGTTAAAGGTGCCCTAACTGGCAGGTAGTTTGGCTTGCTTTTTCTCCTGTTCAGGCTGTTCCAGTTTGAATAGCATCTTTACATATTCATTGGACAAGGGAGTATAAGTGAGTTGTTCCCCTTCATAAGCAAATGCCCCAACCACTAGACCATACAATAATTCTGTCTCTGTCACTGATCCAAGTCAAGCTAAAGGGCCCCTATATACTCAATCTTCCGTGATGCAGGATTTTCTTTCCCTTTTTTTATGGAGCAGTATGGGAAGCCCATTCTTGGACTCTCTTCCTACCTCACAAAACCAAAGGAGGACCTGTTTTTTCTGTGGCTCAGGAAACAACAAACATGCAAGGGGGCCCATTTGGCTTGGAGTCATACACCATGGTTTAAATGGTATATAAGTTCATCTAGCCTGCTTTTGTTCAATGAATATTTAATTACTCTGTGCAAAAAGTTACCCAATATTCTGTTAGTGATAGGAAAGTGAAAGATGTGTATTCAATGATCCCTAGGCAGAGGACCATATTGAACCCAGGACCCACAAAACTCAGGTGAGCACTCTAGCTACTAAGCATCAAGTAAAAGTAGGCCATCACCAATATGCCATGTTTCAAGTAGGGCTTGATTCCAAAGAATTATCTGAGCACCCTTGATAGATCAGAACCATGAAATACATGGGGAAGGCCAAACTTACTAATCCTGAGGGAGCTTAGGCATGAACAAATGCCTTGTTGCATGGAAAGGGTTAAGCAGTTAGGGCCTAAAACTAGATATTTAAGAATCTAGAGAATTATTAATGAAAACATAGGTACCTATAGGCTTTTGGAAGTGTGTATTTTGAGGAAGAATTCAGGCACCTAAACTGCCCAAAGTCCTTTTGTAGATCATGACAGCATCTTCCTCAGTGCTACTTGTTCCCAGATTGCTGTCAGGGATTCCCAGCCACTGAATCCCTGGGTATTTTAAGTCCCTGGAGTCAAAGAGTGTTCTAGATTCAGCCTTTCAGTCTCATAGCTTCTACAAAAGTGCCTGGGGTGTCAGCTTGCCCTCTTGAAAGCTAAGAGTCACAGTCCAATTGCCTGTCACAAGGGTCCAGTTCTGACTTCAGATTCCTACCACACCTTAAACCCATACTTTCCAGAATCTCTTGCAAGGTGTGAGCTTCAATTTACAGTTTAATTCTTCAGGAAGTATTCAATAGGCAGAGAGAAATGTAGTCAGAGAACGGTTTCACGTGGCCTGTAAACACACTGTTGCTTCTACTTAAAATTCAGGAGGTTGCAGATAATTCGGAAGTTTGCTGTTTCTCCTAATTGCAGGAACCTTCCAACTAGTCTGCTAGATGCCCCAGGGTGTCCATCTGTATATAGAAAGGCATACAGTAGCTCAGAGTTCATTTCTTTGCCATTTGTTAACCCTGTAGCTCCATCACTGCAGTACAGAAGTATGCTCAGTCACTTCCCCTCCTGACCAAAGCTTTCTTTATGTATGTCTGTTTTTTCCCTATAAAACCTTTAAAATCCTTGGTTGTCATCTCTCTTTGTCTCACTGCAAGTAGTTTCTCCATTTTCCCATTTCCTTCAGACAAAATATGCAAGTATCTACTCATAGCCAGAGGATATTTATTGTCACAGGTCATTCATTTTGCAGAGGTGGTCACTGATTCCTTAAGGCCCACTTTGTACCTGCTCTGACAGAGGCATGTCTCAATCTTGCCAACTCACAGTGCTTTTCTTGAACTTTTGAAATGTTTCCAAGTGTAATGGGCTTGGGAATGTTTCTGAAGGGTAGCATTTCATCTGGAAGACATACACAGAGATTTTTCCATGCTTCCCATAATTTCACAGGCCATGCTTCACTAAATCTGGGGAGCTACAGGGAGCAGAGGATGTCTTTCACCAGATTGGAGAGCCTGAGTGGAGAAGTTGACAGTGGCCCCGGGCTGGGTGCAGGGATCTGTGGACACTCCCTGCCACCAGGATTTCAGCTCTCCTGCCCTAAACCTGTCCTCTCTCCTTCCAACCAGTAGGAAAAGAGAGAGGTGGAGACTGAGGCTGGAGATCCTGGTTCCGGCAGCAGTAACAAGAGTAAGCAAGGGTTTGGCCAGATGGACACTGCAGGGATTTTGACAGTGGGCGCAGGGGTACCAATGGGGACATGGAAGTGTCCTGGAATCTGACAGCATCCCAAGCCCTGGAACAAATCCTGGCAGTTGGACAGTCTGAAGACTATCCGTCAACCTGCAAAAGTGTCCCCCCACCTCGTCCTCCCCAAGGGGCAGAAGAGGGGCAGAGAGCACAGCACTGTGGGATTCTGGAGGATCTATGGGTCCCCTGTCCCTGTGCACAGATGAGAAGTAAAATGCTCCAAAATTTCAAGCTGTACTATTTTGGAGTGCCTCAGGTGCTTCTGCAACATTTCAATGGGCAGTACAGCTGGCCCTTTGAAGCTTTTCAAAGGTATTTCAAATGTTTCATTTGTTACTTCTGTCTGCACCCATAAAACTATTCAGTAATATAGCAGTTTCTATATCAATAATTTTATAACACCAGACAGAATTCAGAAGCTTCCCCTAATCATTATGTAGAGTTAGCCTCCGTCACAGCTCCATATTTAACCTCTCTCAGCTAACTCCATTCTACAAATGAAGACATTAAATGGGCCTTGTAGTATATTTAGGTTGGCAAATCCAGCTAAATGGGCTTTCTGCCACTTTCATCAGGTCCAAACACCCCACCTGTACAGGTTTTGGTAGCATTTAGCAACCCCATTCTTGCCTACCTGACTATATTCAGCTTTAGTGAATTTTCAGCTTAACAGAACAAACCTGGATTCTTTATTCCCACTATCAGGATTAGGTTTATCAGGAAAATGTTACACATTTAAAATCCTGCAAAGTGATGTTTATTGTAAAAAAATAATAATGAACTGTGGTATAAAATGATAACCAAGAGCTCTCAACCACCAAAAAACAAACTAGATAAGCATAAAAGTATAATAGTTTATTCTGTTCCTTATTTTGCAGCTTATGTATCTATATTTAGAATTGTAATGAGATAAAAACAGTTGTGAAAGAGGAAAAAGCATGTCACTGACATGACTGCTTTTACACTTTTACTGTGAAAGATATTAAAAACATTATGATACAAGGCTTCTGATAACCTTATAATTCTCTCCAATCATCTGGGAAAAGAAAAAGCTTGAAACTGTTTTGCTAGTAAAAAATTCTTACGTCAAAATTAAATTTACTTTTATGTCTCTTATCCAGTGACTTTCATATCAGATTTAGTTGGAGTATATTGGCCAAGGCAATTTTTTTAAAATTCTCTTGAGTATTCTTACAGCACTGCAGGATAATTTTAGAACTGTGTGAACTTTGCTGGTTTCAATTTGTGCAGGTTTTGATTAAACTTTTTCATTGATTTTGGTTCACATTGTTTCCCTCCCTTGGAGTTTCACTTCAGGTTTCAAGTTATTAAAATCCAAATTGTCAGGGATAAATCCAAGTTTGACACTAGCAAAGTTGTAGTAAGGTATGAACAGATTATCAATTCATTGGTTTAAGTAGAACCTATAAGTGCGAATCCTATAGAAGAATAAAACAGGGTAAATAAATATTTTGTTTCAATTTTTGCCTTGGCTAGAGTAATGTTAAAATGACTCTATGACTCCGTGTGTGTGTGTGTGTGTGTGTGTAATTGCTATTTTTCATTAAAAGCAAATTGAATTGCAAAGAGAAAATCTATCATACTGGAGTTTACTGATGTTTTAACTGAGAAGATGCAAAACTTTCTTACAACAATAGCATTTTTCACTTGAGGCAAACTTATTGCTCAACGGATAGAATCTTATCCTATCAAAATACATCTGTATATATAAAAAGAATTTACTAAAAATTGTCCTCAATCAATCTTGCAAATGTTCTCAAAATACCTAACCTTGTCATGTAAAATATTCACCAAGCAAATATAGACATTTGTGTTTCTGTTTTGGGGAATCAATAAAGGCATCTCGTATAAACCAAGGTAAGCACCATGGGGAAGAGATATGTTATACATAGAAATGCTTGACAAATGGAATGGGAAATTGTACATTTGTTTTTGTTTCTCATTGAAATTTAATTCCAGTGAAAACTTTTCAATTGGAGCTAGCAAATAAAAGGAATAAGGCTCTATAGACCATCTGTAATTACTAAGCATGTTAACTGTGTAAATAATATTGAGGTTTACCTTTCTCTACAAATTGTTAGCAATGGGAATTTACTCAAGGAGTAAATTCTGAAATACTCAGTGGTAGTACATGTGGTAGAATCTGACTCTTAATGAATAAAGTAGGGCTTCAGTGGTGTTTTAACTAAGAGAATCCAGAAAATGTGCAAGAAACTAGACAGGTTTTTTTGGTGATATCTTTTATTGGACATAGTTGAGAGAGATCTTAAACTATCTGTGGACACAAAGTGCTCTTCTGTTTTTTCCACTAAAAGATATCACCCAAAAAAGACTTGCTTCTTTTGGCTGCAAGGGACGGTGCCCTTCCGCTGCCATAAATGTTTTTATGGCAGTGCAAAACATGAAAAGCAGATGTCCTTGCCTCTTGTCTCACCACAAATACCGCAAATCATGACTATACCCCAGATCATGACTGTGACAATTTGTAGTAACAGTGGGTGTGTCTATATGTGCAATTAATCTGAAACAATAAACTCCAGAGCAGTTTGAGCCAGAGTAAACTATTTCCAGGTGTAGAGTCTACATGTGTGCCCAGGACAGCAGCAATTTGATTACAGGAGGCCAGCAATGGGGCTCTGGGTGGCAGCAGTGGGAGGCAGAGAAGCTGGTTGGGGCACAAGGGTGCTGAAAGGCTGGAGCCATGTGGCTAAGCTGGAGGCAGGAGTCTGTCCCCCAGGTGGTTGTGCTGACTGGGTGCAATTTTTGCCCATGGTCCGTATCTACATGTACATTTAATTGCAGTCAGTTACCCTGGCATAAGATGGTACTGTCTCCAGCATAAATTAGTTGACTACAGCCTCATACCTTCACATGTATAAACCTTGATGATTCCAAGTTAATTAGCCTACTCCACAGTGAAATGCATGTATAGATGCAGCCAGTTTGTGCTGTCTTTTCATAGCAGACATTCATTTGCTTATGGTGTGAGAGTATGGGCAGCCAGGGTTGCTTGCACTCTTCACCTGTCCCAGGCAGGCACTTCTGATGCTTCAGGGGCTTGGTTCTACAGGACAGTTCCCAGGGCATGTCTGCAAATGGAGAAACCCCCAGAGGAGTCCTCCATTATAGACATGGGGCATGGCAGCTGCTGCATCCAAACTCAAAGTGCATGTCTGCAAGCGGGGAAACTAGTATGCTGCAGGAATCTTATGGGAGTTCCCACACTTGAAGACATGCACCTCAGGTCTGAGCATGGCTCCTGGATTTGTTGACCTGCAGACCCAGGCCCCTGGGACACATCCCAGCACAACTGATTCCCCTCCAGAACAACGTCTATTAGTAAATGTCAGTTAGTAAAAGTGGTAGGGTTTGAGTGGTGTTGTAGCCAGTAAAGTCCAGGAAATGTGCAAGCAGCAAAGATTGGCGGGGGGGAAGGGGAGGGAAGTTTGGTGATATCTTTTATTGGACCAACTGTGTAGTTGGGAGAGTCATGCATTTTTAAAGGTGTGGTGTGTGTGTGTATGTGTGCACGCATATGCGTACATGTATGCATATGTCCACTTCAGTAGACTTTAGATCAGACCTATGTGTGTACAGTATCTGGCACAACGTGGCCCTGATCAGATTGCACCCTCTGATTAATCCTGCAATAAAATTAAACAATGTGTTTGACTCTCCACTTTAGATATCAGATTTCAGCTGATTTGTGAAGTTACAAATTCCTTCCCTTTCAACAGACCAGATTTGCCAATTTTACAACCTTGGAGTGTTGAGGGCATTTTAGTTTTTAATCTCTCAGCACTTAAAATCAACATGAGATCAGCAAATCAAACTGTTTTTGAACAAATTTATCATCCCTGGAAAAATACAGTCTGGAAGCAGAACCTGACTGACCTTTTTGGGAAAATTCATGAGGCAAAATAGCATTTTATTGTTTCTCCCTTAGCTGTTTTTATTTGGTAGTATTACCAGTAGTAAGAACTAGAAGCAAGTACAGCTAAAACCACATGTTCAAAGATTAACTTGCACAAGATCGGACACATGTTAAAAAAATTATGGAACTAGTTATGCAACCAAAGAAAACAAATCACAATAATATATTTCATCATTCAACTAAAAATGTAAAGAAAATCTGTTTTTACTTGGGTTAAGATTGAGGTCAATTGCATATCTGACCTAGTACTAGCACATATAATGAGTATAAATATGCTATATTTTCTAACATTTTTCTTAATATTCACTGCTTTATTGGAAGCTAAAGATCAGCATGGAGTGATGTGTTGAGAGGTCCTGGCTCCTGTGAGCCTTCCAGCTGCCAAGTTCTGTGCTAATTGCAAACACTCAAGAGGAATAGCAGAATAGCCCTTTGAAGGATAAAATGCAATTGTCCAAATGGAAAGTTATAAAAGCCTTTTACGAGCATCCTAGAAGACAGAGCCAGTTATAAACCTGGAATTGTTCCTGGTTTTGGATTAGTTTGGGTTTTTGTTGTTTGAATAATATTACCAGTAAAAGATTACTCAGCATGAAAATAAGCAAAACAACTATAACTTAATGGGATTAGAGATAGAAAAGATCTATATGTGTAATCTCCATTCCCTTGTCAATGCTAAAATTGTTCCTGCAAAAAACTCTCTGTGCATTTACAAGAGATCATTAGAAATATATACTATAGAAAAAAGCAAAGGTTGAATACTGACAGCTGCCTGTACTTATTGTTACGGGCAATTTTTTTCATATTATTACAGCAAGTGACAGGTGTACTTTTAATTTTTATTTACTTTTTATTAGTAGTAAAATTCAACGTAGCCAAAAACAGTAAATCAATTCAGATTTTAACACTTTTTTAAAAAGATTTCAAATTATATTAATCAGTAATAGTAGGAGACCTTTACCTAGTCTTCAGTCTGTTGCTGTGGCTGAAGTGTGCAATTGATTACCTGAGCTGCAGCAGGCCATATCCAGCCCATGGGCAATAAAATGCTTGTGTCTGCTTCATGTTCATTCTGAACTTTGCATGCTATACAAGTGTTGGAGACTAGCTTTCTGATCAAGACTTATTACTATCATTTTAAATAATGGAAAATAAGTATTTGATAAAATCTGAATTGATTGCGCAGCCAGCCCAATTTCTGTCTCTGGCTCCCAACTGTTCTTTCACAGTTTGTTGCCCTCCTACTCTTCTCTGGGATTTTTCAGCTCTCTTCTCAACAGCCTCCTCACATGTGCAGCTACTCAGCAGGGCTGGGTTCCCCCTCTTAAGAGGGCAGGTCACTCTGTTTTAGTGGCTGTTTAACTTATTTACTGTACAATATTTTCACCCTTCCCTGTAGAGAGAATTACTAAATGGTTCATAATCTTTTCTATGGCACTTACCACTGCAGTATTTGAGTGTTGTTAGGTAGTATTATCCATATTGTACAATTGGAAAAGTATAGACAGATTAAAGTAATATGGGCAGCTAATCTGAGTCACGTATGTCTTGAGATTTTGGAATTTATAGCATCCCTACTGTTCTCTGCTTATTGAGAATCCAAGTCATATTGGCATTGATTGCAGTTGTGATTACTCTCTGCTTCTGAATCTCAGATATTAGCGCTCTCAAACTGGGCAGCAAGAATATAATATCATACAGAAATCTAGATTTATAGAAGAGTAGCGCTAGAAGGGATCTCAGGAGGTCATCTAGTCCAAACCCTGCTAAAGGCTAGATCATCCTTATATTAACAATCTCAGACAAGTGTTTGTCAAATCTGCTCTTAAAAATGACTAAGGGTGGAGATTCCACAACTTCTTTAGGTAGCCTGTTCCAATGTTTAATCAACCCTCACAGCTGCTAAATTCTTCCTAATATCCTATCTAAATTTACCTTCTTGCAATTTAAGATTATTATTTCTTGTCCTGTCCCCTATAGCCACAGAAAACAGCCTTACCTCCATCTTCCATATAACCACCCTTCAGGTTTATGAAAACTGTTATCACATCCCCTTCAGTCTTCATCTCTTCTGACCTAACATGATATACCGAATGTCCCCATTCTTTTAGTCTGTCCTTATACACCATGTTTCTGATACCTCTAATATTTTTTGTGTTGCTCTCCGTTGGGCTGTTTCTGATTTCTTCACATGCTCCATGACGTATGATCTCCAGAACTAGACACAATCCTCTTAGAGAGGCCTCTTTGATGCTGAATAGGGTGGAAGAACCACTTCCCTTGACTTACAAGCAGCTCCTTTTCATTTCTTTTCAGCCAGAGCCCACTGTTGGCTCATATACAGTGTAGAGTCCACGGTTCCCCTATGTCCTTTCCTACCATATAGCAGCCTAGCCAGCTGTTTCTCAGTCAGTATTTGTGTATGTAATCACATGCATATGTTGCATCCCAGGTTCAGGAATTTTCACTTATACTTAGATTTTAAATTGCTTAGATTTTAAAATAATCAAACTGGAAAAAAACCCATTTAATGCTGTGTCATGGAACTATATTAATTCCACATTGTTCATCATCATAGCAAGAACTTTTAGGTTCATCACACCAAATCCAACCACTTGACCTTATGAAGAGACTGATACCAGTGATAAGCTGCCACTCCCTAAACAGGACAACCACAAAACAAAGATGATGCACACATTTTACTGTTCGATACTGGCTGATGGTATACGAATGTGGAGTCTGAAATCCTGGGTTCTATTCCCTGTTCTAAGGGAAGTAAACTTTATAGATCTTTGTGCCCCATGTGTCTCCAGCCTCTCCTCAACCCATTCCAATTCTTACTCAACCCTTCTCCATGTTTCAGTCCCAGTGTCATTTCTTTGGCCTGACTTGGCTCTGTATGCCAGTCCTGGTCACCTCGTCTCTGCCCCTGGATTCTGGTCTCAATGAATGCTCTGCCACCATTTAGAACCGCATCCCAGTCCTCTAGCTCCTTGCACCTCTGCATTCTACTCAGGCTGGTCCATCCTCTCCTCCGTAGAACATTCTTTCCCCAATGCCAAGGGAGAAGCTTTGGAGTATAGGTCAGTCAGGATTTTTTCTCCCAGGTCCTGTGCCTTGTACCACAGTAGCCTACCAGAGACTAGGGCAACAACTGAAATGACATCCTGCTCAGTTCTTGCAGTCCTCATCTGAGGAATGCCTAGTACAGAATCTTTGGAAAATTTAGCTACCAAACTCTAACAAGCCTCTACTAAGTATGTGTTAACTGAGTTTTTCATAGGCTCAGGACTTGATTTTGTTTGGTCAGATTTTCAAAAGGATGATAAAAAGCGTGTCATTGATACCCAGGTTCCTTCCTTGTCAAATTTCAAGCCTGATTTTCAAAGCATGCTGGTTGCTAGAATTTCTCAACAAAACTTTAGGCCAGTGTCTCTCATTGTGTTTAGTAAGTTCTTTATAAGATCATTAGAATGGTTTTATCGGTTTTTTTCAAATGTTTGTTATGACTGCATTAAATTAAGTTTGATCTGCTTTACATGGTCATATACTGAAATTATTTTAAAAGCCTCTTGCTTGTTTAAAATGTGTATAAAATGTGCACTTGAAAATAAGCTAAAATAAATATTCTACAAACTACATAGCTTTCGTCTGTGAATGTCCATCCAAAAATCTAGTTTGGACAAAGTGAACTCTCATGCCACTGTTACATTGCTGGTAAATGATATATTTTATTGAAAAATTATTAATATTTGTGATAGCAGTTCTAGGCTGTCATTGGTTAAAACTCTGATGCTTGCTATTTAAAATTACTGCCAAATTTAAAAGTTATCAGGAATTTCCCTATGATGTTCATTTATGTACTTGTAAAAATGTTGCTGGTAGCTATAAGAACTTTCCAAGGAAAATTTAATCAAAGAAATAAGAATGAACTATAGGGTACCTAGTCCAATCTGTCAGTGAAGAATTTTTTCCTACAGTTTATACCCTCATATTTTTTCAGTCAAATTTTAAATGACTTCAACATATCTTTGACCATTTTCACAATCAGTAGAAAATTTAAAAAATAATCCATCTGGTCTAAATCATCCTTTGTTTAGTTCCATATCATTTTTCTTAATATGTGCATCTATTACCCCTCTTTTTTTTAGACGACAACTTTAAAACACTGGTACTTATGCTAGAGTTAGTGTAATCCATTCTGAAAAAAAATGTTACTATACTTAGACCCCACCTACATGTTACACTTAAGGTATCCACTTCAGTTGCAGGCTCCTTGCCATGGAGACCCAGGGTGCACCCCTGTGGCTGGGGGCCTGGCTCAGCTGATGGAGCTCCCAGCCCCAGGGCCCCATCAGCTGAGAACCTCCCAGCCATGGGAGCTAGCTTCTTCCCAGTGCAGGGGGATCCCGAAATCAGGCTCACCCAGCAGTACGGCGTGATGGGATCTAATGCAGGAACCTCCCATTCATACCTCCTGCCATGCATGTGTGGCATGGCAGGAGACACCATTGTGTGGATCATGTATTAGATCCTGCCATGCCTTTAACTGCACATGTAGTGGGGCCTTTAGAGCTAGATTCAAAAATTGAGTAATGGAAAATAGTGAGTACTGCTGAAAATCACGCCTCTTATCTGTGCTTAGATATGTCTAAACTATTTATTTAGAGTACATATAGATGTTAAATTTAGATTGATATAACTACAGTCCAGCTGCCATGCTGCCCTGGCCATGCAGTGTACCCAGGGACAGCAGGACCAGCTGCACACACCATGGCCTGGGCTGCCTCCCAAGCCTGGGTCACGTGTAGCAGAGGGACACACTGTGGGCTGAATAAAATCCCTTGCAAGGCCAGAATCAGCCCAGGGGCTCTAATTTGTCCCCCACCCCTCCCTACCCACCCACTCCTCTACTTTACAGCGCCACCTAAAATCAATATGTTCAGCTGCCTAGAAATAGCTAAAATGGAATGCTGAATATAGAAGTGTGTCAAAATTTGTAAATCAAAATGTAAGAGTTTAAGAGATCAGAGATTAAGCAGCAATGAAACAGCAATTTTGGCAGTTTGGGAGGTGAAAGCTGCCAAGGAGACACTTCATGCACCTAACTATTTTATCTGATCTATCCCTGATTTTTGTTTCAAAGTTTTGGAGCACAGCTTCTTTTTCCTTGAATCTTCAGAAATGATAGGTTATATAAGAGCAAATTATGTTTACAGGTATACAATTCTTATTTTATAATTTACAATTTATAATGAAGCTATAGATGTTCTCTCTATATAAAGGGCTTAGTCCGGGCTTAGCACCGCTGGCCTTGCCCCCTCACCCCGCAGCCCTGCTGCTTGGAGATGGTGGTGCCATGGAGTGGTGGTGGCGTGGTCCTGGCCTTGCCTCCCCATCCCCACCATCCCTGCCGTCATGGTGGCAGTCTGTCTCTACCATCTTTCTTCATGGGTAATTCACTAGTTACAATATAAAAGTTTATCTAGCCTATCTCTCCTGATAACTTTTTCAGTTTCCATGAAGAAATTGTTTCTATCAATATTTTAATTTCATTTGGGGAAGACAGGAAAGCAATCTCAGCAGATGGCTGTCATAAACTCTGTACTGCATTTTGGAATTAGTGTACAAAGCTATGCAGTTTGGCACAAAATATAGAGTATAATATACTGCATGTCCATGCCAAAAGAAACCTGGCATAGAGAATATTTTTTTCTAATTATTTTCAGTTTTTATTAACTAACATTAGACCTGCTTAATGTGAAATTGGTTTATTCATAAATCTATATAGTTCAGATTTTTATTACATAAATGAATAACCAGAACAGTAACACTTTACCTTGCTTATTGTTACCCTTACCTGATAATTTAATCAGAGCCTGCTTTTCTACTCTCTCCCAGTGAGGGAGAGTTGCTGTTGCCTGATGATGGACCTGACACCAAAATGATCACACACAAATTTTAGGTGAATTGTCCCAAAAGGGCAGAATACTAGAAGACAAACTAATAAATACATAGCTAAAAATATAATTATATAATTCATATCTCTTTTTTAAAATTCAAGCTCATTAATATTTTTTGCCTGTTTCATAATTTTCAAATTTATGTGCACAGTGAAATTTGAGGAGATAAGAAAACAGTATTGGTTTCTCTGTTATTTATATGCCTCTGAATGTGCCAGATTTACTGCATTAGAGTGAACAGGTCCATATCAAATTTCTCTGCTGCCATTGGTCACCAAAGTGTATCAGTTTACTCAACTCATAACAACATGTTAAATACCTTAACTGTTATTTTAATTTTATCTGGTGTTTGAAATAAATAATCTGAAAATGGGAACAAGCCTAAGAGCATATTGTACCCAGGAGGATTTTTCTGAAAATCCATGCCAGTTAGTGTAATTAGTACATTCTGAAGCTATCAACATTTTCTCTTTAGAAGCATGTTTGAAGTAAGGATAAAATTTACCTCCAACAGAGATTAGATACTGGTAACCAGAGAAGAAGGATGAACTCCAACAGAGACCGGGAACTTCTTATCTAAAACATCTTAGCCTTGATCATTATTTTTTATTATAAATTAAAGAAAAAAGATGCATATTAATTTTGGCTATAACCGATCAAAAACTTAACAAGTGGTAGCTTGCGATTTCTACACATTAATTTGAACATCCACTTTCTTTAAACATTTACCAAAAAAAGGACCGACTACATTTTTTACACTTTTGTCATAGCATTCTTCAAATGAATCAGTTCTATTGAACACCTCAGCACAATGACATGCAATTGCTGATGTGCAATGACATCTAACAGCCATTGTCTTCTTTTTGGTAAATTCACCAAAGATGGCTAGTGCCAATGAACCCCAGTGTTCCCTGAGGATGACAAATGAATTGGTTGATATTTTGATTTTCAGGCTATGTACATGTTACTTTCACAGTGCTCTGTGTCCTTAGAGCAAAAAACAACTATGTATACATTCAGGCTGTTGCAGTGCTCTACAGATGGGAGATCTTCAACAAAAATGGTATCTCCACCACACAAAAGTTCTGTTTCAAATTTTTGTAGTGTCCGGACAGTTACATATAGTGGTACCAGTCCTTCAGCATCCCAGTCCCCCTTTCCAAGAAGGAGTAAGGGAAAACTGCTAGCCCCATGCTAATCACAGATGCTAAAGAGCTGCTGCTTTCTGATTCCTCTTCAGCAGCAGCAATGGCTGATCTGGCAAGGGAAACTTCCCAAACAGCTGTTTCTGCCATGGCTTTGAAGGACCCCAGTCACATATTGGTAGACATGGCCACAGCTGATTGGGACACCCTGTCTTTTGGGCTAAAGGACAGGCTCCCCTGGGAGCTGGATAGGAGAAAGAAGCGGTCTCCTGTCTCCCTGGATGAAGTAGTGCTGCATATGAATGTGTATGTACAGGCTCAGAGATACGGTACAATGGCAGTGATGTATGAAAAGTGTTGGAGCATTTGGCATACTTATATGGCTTAAAATTTCCTGGTCTAGAGTACCTCTTGATTAAATAAAAATAACAGGGGGTGTATGCATACATGCTAGTCGCATGAAACAATAAACTCTAGCACATATCACACCAGAGTTTATTGCTCCTGGGCGCTGCGTTCACACATGTGCCCAGGACTACAGTTAGAGCAGTCCCAGTTGGCAGGAGTCTGTGGGATCAGCCTGCAGCCTGAGGCTGCTCTGACTCAGCTTAGCATTCTGCAGAAAAGTTGACTGGGGCATGAGGGTGCTCCAGGGAGGGGCTAGCCAGCAGGCATCTCCTGTGCTGGAGTACCCTTGCGCCCCAGCCAGTCAGGCCAACATCTATATGTGTATTGCTGCTCACAAAAGAACTCCACAGCCAGATAATATTTGTATTTACAAGTACTAACCTGATGTGAAGTTTATTAGTTTCCTGCAGCCTAATAGGACCACACTTGTAGACACAGAGGCATTTACTGTACAGCTAATTCGTCTACTCTGCGATAAACATCTCATGTAGATACACCCACTGACACCTAGTATCTGGGGGCATTTATACACATACCTTGTTGTTCCATGACATGCCAGAGATCCACCGCTTAATCGAGTCTGCTCCACAGGACAGCTGATGTGTAGCGTGCTGCATCTCATGCAGTTGTATAAGTGGCAAAATGCACGTCAGTGCACAGAAAATAGAGGCAGTGCACTTTTGAACTAAAGTATCTCCACAGTGCTGCCATTTTCTTTATGCTGACATGCATTTTGCCACTTATATAAGTGTATGCATTGCAGCACTGGAGGTTTTTGAAAGTGCCCAGTGCTGCAGCATTTGCGCATGTAAAAAACACTGGGCTTTTAGCTGACAACTTTTGTTGGATTTATTAAACTGCAACCCTGTTGGGTAGTAATCTACCTGGCATTTCTTCTGACCAGTTTGAATGATGCCCACTCCTTTTCTCCAGTTATACTTCAGGTTATCATCAATTCCTTCCCTAGACACATAAATTTACATTAAAATAAATCATTCATCCCGTTATTATTGTCCCTCAACAGTACAGCTATACTTGTGATAGTCTGCCTTTTGTATTCTTCCTTAAAAGTAATATTCTGACTTTTTAATATTGAGTGGGATTAACTCAGCATGTTGTCTTAATAAAACTGTTGATTTCATAGTAATGAATGACTTTTTTCATAACTCTCTGAATGCATGTCTTCCCATTATATGCTGTCACTTATAAACACTGTCTGCTTTTAATGATGAGCTTTTATGGTTTTATGTCACGTCTCTTCACTCTCTGTCACTGGAAGCACATTTGAAATCCTTTCTGCATATTTACCATGAATTGTAGCTTATATTGACTTCCTGGAAGGAGTTCTTTACCATAGTCCCAGTGCAGTAGCCACTGTTCTACATTGACAAAGGCCACAGGGATGTTGCTTGGTTTGTGTGATGCAACTGGCATGGTCTGATATTGAAAGCTGATGTTTTCATAAAAGCAATATTATGTGATGCACAATCACTTGTGTATTTTGTAGATAACTTCAATTCTACATTATCTGTATCAAACTGAGACTTCTCTCCAATAATCAGAATCCCTTACTTGTGGTATTTCTTGAAGAACAGAAAAATAAGCTTAAATTTACACTTCTCTTTTATACTAGGTATATACAATTTAGATATTATACAGTTATATCTATTGCTCATTCAATCATCTTGCTTTGGAATTCAGAAGTATATATGAGGAGGGCTCTTTGGAACCTAACTTCTGAGTACCCATTACAGGAAACCTTCAATATTCATGGATTCAGCATTTGCAGTTTCAAATATTCGTGAATGCTGAACCCGCAGTTTAAATACACTTTATACACTTACAGGAGCTCCTTGGGAGCTCTGCACTTGCTGCTACTGTGCTTCCACCGCTACCACCACTGCCGTATGCCTGCCATCACCGCCAGAGCCATTCCCCCCTGCCCCAGCCGCCAGGGGCACTGCATTCATGAATGCAGTGCCTTATTTGTGGATTTTACCATTCACAGAGGATATGAGAACGTACCCCCCACAAATGACAAGGGTCGCCTGTTTTTAGCTATGCCTGTACATGTGTATATTTCAAAACAAAATGCATTAAACATTGGAAAAGTTCTTGCTTTCTATCCTTGAAAGAAACAGGTTCGAATGTTGTCCCACCGCCGAGAAATTTTAGATTGGAATATGAGGCATTCCGTAAATATCTAAGAATAAAAATTTTAAAAGTTTCACTGCATTATTTGAATTTCTGGAAGATTACAAAGGTTACAAAGCCAGAAATCTGATGATATCATCAAAGAGAAAGAAATCTAAGAAAAGTAATATTCCCTTTTTGGCACCTGATTAATGTTGTACAACATCTTTGAAGACTGAATGGAGAAAGGCAAAAAACAAACATTTAAAAAATATAGTCATTTAGAACTGTAAATAATGTAAAAAATACTGTAAATCATGGCATTCACATCATTAATAGGGTATAAATGGTTCCACTGGTTTCACTGAAATTACAGCACTGATTATTTTGGCCACATATTCTCCATGGGCATGTTCTGCTGTTTATATTTCATACTTGATTAGTCTTGTGGTCCTAGATGGTGAGTTTTTTAGACGGTGTGTTCCTTCAGGGTATTCAAAGTGCATAATACATGACATCAGTAATGTAACTAGCTATTAAGTAATTAGGTGAAAGAATTAAACCCATCACTTATATTAGGGATATTCTGATCCAGTAGCCCCAAAACACAGAGCTAGGAGGTAGGAAGTCCTGAATTTGAACTGTACTCCTGTCAGTGGCTCACCATGGGTTAATCTATATCAGGGATGGGCAGCTATTTAGGCTGGTGGGCCACTTGGGGAGTTTTGATGAGCTGTCTTAGGCTGGGTCAATCCAACGCTCATGTGTCACCACCCATGATCCAAAGTTCTCCATCGAGACTGGTGAGGATCCACATGGGCAGGGCACACAGCTGTGTGGATGGAATGAGGCCACCGGCAGGCAGGGAGCAGCATCCAGCAGTGAGATGGATGGGCAGAACCAAGGTCTTGCGGCTGTAACAATGCAGAGCTGGGACCTGGGGCAAAGCTGCAATCTACTCCTCATATGCTCCTGCCTGCAGAACTGGCACCCATCATATGGACATGCCTATACGGTCAGGGCCTACATAGTTTAGACCATAGACTCTATGGGCATTTATACATGTGTTCCGAGAGTGTGGAGGGGAATGCTTTAATTAGAGTGGCTCCAAGAACCACTCTAATTAAAGCACCTAGAGTATCATGTATATCAGCTCCCCTGTGCTGAAAAATGGCAGCAGGGGTACTTTAACTAAAACTTATTGAATGGGAAGAATTACTATGGGACACATGGGGATACTGATACACATTACACTGCAGGCTACTGGAGTACAATAATAACCCCACTCTAGCAGACTTGATTAACTGAGTGTGCTCCGACATGTTGTCATTACAGCATTTTGGAGAAGCCTCGCTAAACATGTATGTCTACCTGCCCTATATCATCAAGGCAGCACTGTGATGAAAATGTTGTGCTACCAATTTTGTGCACTTCAGCTCCTGGACCAGAAGTAATACAGAAATATGAGTGTGGCTCTGCACATAGGCTAATAAGCTGTGCCTCTTACACCTTACTAGTCCAGGGGTGGGAAATTATTTCAGGTGGAGGGCCACTTACCAAGTTGTGGCAAGCTGTCAAGGGCCACATGAGCAGCCCTACCCCTTGACAGGTGCCCTGCCCCCTGGTCACCATCTTGGGACCAATGTCCCGGAGCCAGCACCGGTGGGGCCCAGAGCAGGGTACAGGCTGGCAGGGGTCTGTGGATCTGGGCTGGGCTGCACCAGCAGGGAGAGCACCTGCTGGGCAGGACCCTGTACCCCTGCCACCCTGCTCTGGGCCCTGCTGGTGCTGGCCCTGCGACCTGGGTGTGGGCCCTGTTCCCACACCCGCTCACTCCCAGTGCTCCCCCAGTCCCACGGTACAGGTGGGGGGCGGTGCACAGCCCTGACCCCCTGCTCACCGGCAGGGTAGGAGTTGGGGAAATTTGGCCTCTCACCCAACCTGTGGCCAGCGCTCCCTGTTGCAGCTGCTTGCAGCCTGTGCAGGGCTGTCCTGATCAGGCACAGGCAGTCCCACTCGGGCTGTGAGTGGCTGAAGCATGGGGCACTGGCCATGGGGTAGGGGAGGGGCTGCTTTCCTGTTGGGGCTGTGCCATGGAGGAAGCAGATGTGGCCCCCCACTTGCCGCACCAGGCAGTGTTTGCCACCGCTGCATCTAGCATCTGAGTTCCAGGTGGGCAGTAGGAGCAAAGGCTGCCTGGAGCAGCAAGCGGGGGCGAGGGGGCTACAGCTGCTGCCTCCATGTGTAGGCCTGATGGGCAAGCCCGGAGTCAGCACAGGGCCCAGGCTGGCAGGAGGGGTGGATTACAAGCTGATGCTGAGCATGGGAAAAGCAGCCCCTCACCCACCCTATGGCCAGTGACCCACTCTGCAGCCTCTAGCAGCCCACATGGTGCTGCTTATGCCTGCTCAGAACAGCCCTGCATGGGTTGCGAGAGTCTGCAGCAGGAAGCACTGGCCACAGGGTGGGGGAGGGCCTGCTTTTCCCCATGCTCCACACCAGCTCGTCCCCTGCCCCCCACACTCACTTACCTGAGATTCTCGCACCAGGGCAGCCACATAGTCCCAGGCCAGAAGCCCCTGCTGGGGCTTCCAACTGGGGTCACAGGGCCGGGCAGGCTATGCTGTTGAAGGAGCCCTCCAGGGCTTCCCCTGGGTCCTACTGCCCTTGGTTCCCATCATCTTTGACAGGAACCAAGGACAGATAAATTTTAATTTTCTAAGTTTTTTTAGGGGCCCCATGGTCCAGAAAGAATGGCCTTGTGGGCTGCCTCTGGCCCACGGGCCATATTTTGCCCACCCCTGTATTAGTCCATGTGAAACATTACACCTAGGTCCCTGACACATTAAATTTAAAATGTGATTAACAAATTAATAGAATCTTAAATAGTCACCCAGCCACCGATGCAACTCAGTTTAAGGCTTAATAATTCAGTAAAGCTATGAAGTTATTCCACAAATAATGTGGAATAACTGCGGCAGGAGAGCAGGCAGGCTCTGTGGAAGCAGCCTGCAGGTGGGGCCAGGGCCGATTATAGGAGTTGTCTGACCCTAGAGGAGGGCTGGGCTTAAGCATGATATAAGCCCAGACCCTGAAAGGAACCAGCAATAAGATCCTGGAGACCGGTGAAGGAACACTGCCCAGCAGGATGGCTGCAGTTCCTGAATGCCAGGAAGAAAGAACAGTAAGAAGCAGTGTGGAGGAATTAAAAGGGAGAAGGAGGTTCCTAGGGTCCCAGGGAGGGTCCAAGAGCCTATCGAGAGTCTGGGAGTGTGGGATCTGTGGGGGTCCAGCAGCCTAGAGAGAAGCTAAGAGTTTTCAGGAGCCCAACTGGAAGGGCTGAGTGTATTGAGAAGCCCAGCTGGAGGGGCTGAGAGTATGAGTACAGAGTAAGAACAGCAATGAGGAAGAACAGTGAGTGATTACAGCTGTGAGGCATGGGGCATGGTGTAGGGGCAGGATGGAGACATGCAATAAGCCCTTGAGGCAAAGACCATAGACACCTGATGGTCACGTGGGAGATGAGATTGGGAAGTCCTGGGCCAGCTTCCTTTATGTGAAAACAATTACAACAAAGCATGGCAAGCAAGAGATGGGGTGACTGTCTGATGAGAGATGAGTGAGGGCTTCAGGGACTCCAGGGGCTTCATGGTCACCCCTGGAGAGTTACCCTGCCTGCCACAATAACTTTGTAGATCATTTGTAACACTCCTTAAATTGAACACATGGCTGCGACCTGTCAAAACCCTGTGTGCCACCCAGCTGGGTGGCACACAGGGTTTTGACAAGTCCCAGTGTACAGGGAGCTCAACATTGGCTGCCATGGCCTGATGCCAGGCTCCCTATACACAAGGAACTGTATACTTCTGTGTGTCACCTGTCTGGGTAGCACACATGGTTTTATAGCTTCCCATGCACTGGCAGCTCAGTTGAGTGGCACACATGACTATGGCTCCAAGTGCATAGGTAGCCTGGCACTGGGCTGCTGCTGTCCAATTCTAGGTCCCCTGTGTGCCAAGCTGATTGTTGGCTGGAGCTGGGGACTAGTTCAGTTCCTAGCCCCAAATGACAATCAGCTGATTGGTTTCATCTTGCTTGTGAAACTGGAATATAATCACTGATCCCAAAATTGCACCTCCTGCTATGCATACGTGGTCTGGCAGGACATGCAATTGCTGAGATAAAGGATTAGAGCCCATCACATCTTAAAGTGAACATTTATCAGGGACCTTACACATAGCTCTATTGTTTCTGCTTCAGGAGTTAGCATACAAACACCATTATCATAACATGTCTCAGGATGATGCTGGCTTGGGCTGTCTAGACATACCTTTGTGATCTCAGTTAAGCTACTTAACATTGATGCATCTGATTCCCAATTTGTAAAATGAACATAATCATACTTAATTACTGTGCCAATCTCTTAGGGGAGTATGAAATTAGTTTTAAGAGCTTTGAATATTTAAGTGGATAATATCCACTTCTTCAGTCCATTGACCCCAACTGTAAGTAGAGAGGCTACAACAAATAAATATAAATATGTGCAAACTCAAGCTAAGTAATAAAAACTGTTCTATTTATAGTGTAGCCCTTGCATATCTACAGTGACTATCTGCTGAGGTTCCCATATGGTCTGCAAAATGTAACAGTAACCCAAAAGGAGTGACTGCAATTTATTCAGGAATGAATGAATGTAAACATTGTAGGACTTTTTTATATCAAATATTCTTTTTGGATTTCATTCTCATTATTTATTTTTCAATGTAAAAAAAATTCAGTACTAAAAAGGAAGAACAAGGGGCAACTAGTGTACCAGGGCCACTTTAGTTGTTGTGTGAATGCAATTTGGCATCTATGTAGCTTTGGGATTCAGTTTCTATCTGTGATAGAATAGGGGTGCCCAGGAATATGCAAGCCTGCCTAAAGGGGAAAAGGCAAATCCTTCTACTTTTCAGACAGTAACCTAATGTCTACAGCACTTACCCTCTAAGTAGAGGCCCAGGTTCTAGTCCTCCATCCCTCACAGGGGGGTTATACATGAATTTCCTAATAAAATGCTCTAGTTGGCAGGCCATAGACTTGGGCATTGTCCAGTACACTCTTCAGACTTCCACTGAATCTGTTTCATTTGGCACCCAAGAAATATGTGTGGGGCCAGGAGGAAGTGAACAAGCAAGAGGAATTATCTCAGATCTGGACACTATCCTGGAAAAGCAAGGGCTCTGTGTTCTTGCACCAATGACTTCTGTAGTTTGCATTCATTATTCATAGGATAAGACGGATAAATAGCAGTGTGAGAGAGTTTCTTCTCCCACTGAAGGAAGGGGCCAGAGCCAGAGTTGTGCACATAGATGAGTGATTCTATTCTACCCCAGAGCTTTACAGGGTCATAGTGCAGCCTTCTAAGCATGGTCTGAAGGAAAGAGTGGTTTGAGTTTAGCTGTGTAAGTGAAAGTAGAAACTAAACTCTCTCTAAATACTAAAAATCTCACCTATCTGGCTGTGTAAGTGCTACTTAGGTGAAACATAAAATCGAGTATGGCTCAAATTTTCTGTGAAATCATAGTTGTGTCTACATGAGACATCTACCAAGAAGTAGACTAATTAACTCTGTAGTAAACATCTTGGCATCTTCACATGTAGGGCTGCTAGGCAGGAGTAAATTAATAAACTCTGCAGCAGGGCAGTATTTGTAATCACAAGTACTACCCTGCTGTGGAGTTTTTTACTCCACGGCAGTGCATGTGTAGACACTGACATGGCTGGCTGGGCTATAAGGGTGCTTCAGTGCAGGGCCTGCCTGCCAAAAAGCACCATAATGGAGCACCCTTATGCCCCAGCCAGCCCCTCTGCCACATGTTGAGTAGAGTTGGAGTGTTCCTGGACTGGCAGGATGATTCCCCGAGTCCCCTGCCAGCTGGGGCAGCAGCGACCGAGCTCAACATGAAGCGGTCCCAGCAACATGTAAACATGGTGCCCAGGAGCAATAAACTCTGGTGAAATAAAGTGCCTGAGTTTATTGCATCACATTATTATGCACATGTAGATGCATCCAGTGAGGACTAAACAAAGTGGTATCTCTGGACGTGAGGAATCTTTCAGAGGTATACTACTGACATGTATATATATGTAAACTGATACATATCTTCCTGTGTTCCTGAAGCTCAGCTAAGGGTGGAAGAGTCACTATAGGACACACAGTGCATAGGCAGACTTGATAAAGTAAAAAGCTCCTGCATTCACATAGTACTGCAGCTAATCATAGTGTTGATGCAACAAGTCCACTTGGGTAGAAAAACTGAAAGAAAAATATGCAAGCTATGAGGAATGACAGACAGATGGCTATATTAAATTGAACAGATTTCTTAAAATGTGCATGTAACTCAAGGGTATAGACTTTGCTACATGTTGAATATTGGCAGGTCATTTATCCAAGTGTATGGGGGGAAACAGTAATTTCGTGAACAGATAAAAAGCAACAGGCCGAACCTGAATAGATTATCCACTTAAACTGCTGGATTAATGAAGTTAGCCAATGAAGGGAAGGGAAGTGCAATGATGGATTTGAACAAAAATGAAAAAGACAGAAGCTGAACAAAGGGGAAAGTAATAAGAGAAAGGAATTAGAATCATGTAATATTTTGAGATATAGCATGGGAGACAGAGAGTGCACATTCTGCCTGAGGAAATATAGATAAGAGAGGGAAGAGGATAGGAAAGATCAGTCCAGAATAAGATCCTGTAGTCAATGATGACATGTTTTACATAAAAAGCAAACTAAAAGATTTCCTGAGAAAATGCTCACATGGGTATTAGAAAAGGTGCAAACCATGAAATGAAGAACAATATGAAGTAAGAAAGGAGAAAAGTTCAAAACCACATTTTTATGCAGTGGGTTGTTACCAGGTTTTCAATACTAGGATTATACTTTTATTTCATTGCCAGTGGCAGTGCCTTCATGAATGCTGAACTGCCACTATTTTCAACACAGTCATATGAAAATGACTTCATCTCTCAGGATCCTAATGCAGCTCATTCTCAAACCCTCTCTTCCCTGAATCTAAGATATGTGGAACATGGACATCTGCCAGTGGCTCTACACATCTGATTTCACCCAGGTTCCCACAAACCTAAGGCCAGAGCTAAAGGGCACCTACCATCACAGCTGATGGAGAAAAGACATAGCTGCTGGAGAAAGTGCAGATAGCCTGGCAGGTGTTGTTGGAGTCATTATAAAACAATGACATTCTGACAAAGCATGTTTCTCAGTAATATGCCCAGTGGCACTATAAGATGCCTGTGGAGCCTGTGTCTGCCAGAATGTATCTTTGTTACTGTTGGTACTTGTTTGACAGTTCTTGATTTTGTGGCAACTTTGTTCCTTATGTCTTGTTTATTCATTCGTGGTATTTTGCACACCATCTGTTTCTTCCCTCACTGCTTTTTCTTCTGCTCATAAGATCTCATTAAGTTTTGCTCAACTTAAATGTGTTTGCATATTTCTCTTCCTCCTAAATTTTAACAAGCTCTCAGAGATTTGATTCATTACTGTCAAAATGTTAAAATTTCACCCTTGCTTTGACCTTCAAACAAAGGGCCAAACTGCACTTTTTTCTTACACCACTGTAAATCCTAAGACCCGCAGCTGACTTTAACATAATTGCTCTGCATTTATACTGTTGTGACAGTATAATTTCCATCATATTTCCAGGAGTTAGATCCTGCATTTCACTAGCGACAAACCTCTCTTTGATTTCATGTTGTTTAAAATTACAGCCATTGTCCTCCATACCAGGCTTTGTTATTCAATGTTCCAGATAACAAAGAACTTCAAAATCAGTTCTTTTGCAATATTGTTGCAGCTTTAGAAGTGAAACATATTGGGCCATACTTAGGGCTTCTGAATAGCCAGAGGCTCACGACTTTTGTGTCTTTACAAGCAACAACCCCATGCTAGGGCTATACACTTTGCTCTTGTGGTCAGTAGACATGATAGACTCAACAAAAGTGGGGCAGGGGGGTGAAAACATTAAACTTTTACATGAATTTTGTTGAGGTGAGGGTTTAATGACTAGCTTGCTTTCTAAAATGTTGTAAACATTACTGACCAATTCCCTCCTCCCCCCTCACAGAGGATTAGCAACTGTATCTATCTACTCTTATGCTCTTTCCTCTAAAGCAAATCAAGGAATCTCTAACAGCACATGATGTTGGAAGCATTTGGGGAAATTCTGGAAAACAGATGAGATATTTGAGGGCCTAAAGACGGTGGGTATTTTGTCTCTAATCAGAGTCTAATCAGAACCTATTTAAATCTTAATACATGGTGTGGTTTTATTTTTTCTCTCTCACTTTTTACTAAAAAGACAAGAAACCAGGAATTACATCTGAAAGTGTCTAAGATTAATCACAAGTTTAATAATAATTATATCAGGGATGTATTTAGTAGCCATGTTGGTCTGAGACAAAAAGAAATGCAAAACTCTAGAACTCTTGGTTCAGAGATGATACCTTTTATTAGACCAACTAAAAAATAGCAAAAAAAAAACCAAACTTTTTCTCAAAGCTTTTGGGTGCACACACCCTTCCTAAAGCTTAAGGAAAATTTAAAATGGTAAAAAGTCCCCATAGGTAGAAAATAAACTTCATTTTTGCACAGAGGAAGCTGACGAGGGAAGTCTGTTCCTCTGGGTCCATGAAAGTGTTTTAAGATTTGCTCTCTCATGTGCAGATAAAACAGGATTCCTTCCCTGGTGGTATCAGAAGGGAGAAAGGCAGGGAGGTATAGAAATCTTTCTTGTTGTTCAGCAATGAGGTTTAAATCTAAAATTGTCTAAAATTCAGCATCTCCCATGTTTCCAGGATGTATTTGGTTGCTGTGTTGGTTTGAAACAAAAAAACAAAACAAAATATAAAAAAAAATTGCATTTCATGTATGTACACAGTAGATTTTTTCTGACCTAATTACAATATATAGTCTCAAAACAATCACTGAGGTAAATTTCCAGAAAAATAAAAACTTGTTCAGTTTATAAAATTCCTTAGCAACACAAATCCAAAGGTAATTTAGATAAGCATGTATTAAATATATTATAATGTATGTTTGACATTAGGACATGTTTGTTAATGGATCCAGTCAGTGAAAGAACTCATTAAAACAATACATATACTAACTTTCTCCTACTTTCTTTAAAGCTGGTCAGAAAGGGGCATATTTTTCATCTCACAAAGAAAAATGTAATAATTTCTATATCAAAATCACTCAGAATTCAAAAAATGTTTTTTATAGTCATGGTTACACCCAAAATATTCATGGACACATAAAAAGTTATTCTTTGACCCCATAGGGTGCATCTAGATGAGTGTGGTAGCGCAGTATGTGGCACTGCAAACACATATCGCACAGTCTGGTGTTCTCCCACTGCAAGGGTGCGTTGACCAGGTGTGCACTGCGACAGGCTTTTTCCACAGGTTTTTTGACCCCTAGATATCCCCAACCTTCCCTACCCTAACCAGGGCAACTTGCCATGAACCAAATTGCACATGGCACGGGCATTCCCGGGGACAAGTAGCAGTGGTACAAGGTGCACTGCCGCTACTTGACCCCAGGGAACCAAACATCCACTCGTGTGGACACGCCCATAGGTTTCACTCTGATTGCCAGTGAGATCTTCCAAATGAAATGTAAAAGCAGTATCGTGGCACAAGTATCACTGTAAGGAAAAACACCAATGACATGTTGCTATATAAATTCTTAGATACTGTACAGATGCATTGCCTTCACAATGTCTATACAGGTGCAAATGAGAAAATGATTTAGGACAATTACTATTTACAATACTGTACTACAGTACACTTAGCTAATGAATGAATATTGTATTTGTTGTCCGTTGAATCAAAACATACCTTTTGGTTTTTCAAATAGGCTTCCTTGACACTTATGCTCTACGAGGGGAATCAGCAGAAACAGTGGACTCTTTGATCCAGATGACAATTACATTTGCACATCTTTTATTAATATTACCTTTCAAGAAAATTTAGAGTTATAAAATGAAGACACAGAGAATGGGACTTTCAAGCATTAGATATCCAGGAAATGGATAGTTAAGACTGCATTTCTCAGGCAGTGCACAGAACTTGCCTTCATTTAGACACCTTCTCTTTTTGACATGAAAAATCTTGACATGGTTTATGTTGTTCTGATTTTATAATTTTTTCATACATTTATTCATTTATTTCTTCATATAAGTCCTCAAATGTCATGATCAAGATCTCTGAAGTATGTAGGATAGCCAGGGGCAGAGAATCCAGGTAGAAGTTACTTATTAGCTTAAGGTGGTCTACTGGACATCTCCTAGGCTAGGTACAGATAGTCAAAAAGCCTGAGGCTGAATCGATTCAGTCTGTAAAGGTTAATCTAAGGTGCATAATTAAATTGAAACATAAGTGAATAGAGATTTAGAATTGATTTAGGAAATACAGGCTTATGCCTGTGGTGGCTCAGGCCAGAAGCCAGGGGGCACTAGAACCAAACTCTTTGGCTGTGTGCTCACTTCCTCTTCTTGCTGCCCCCAAGATCTCTGGGATTTGCAGTCCAGAATTGCAGCAGCAGGGTTGCTCATCACCTCCTCTTCCTGCTTCCAGGTGCCTCTGGGTTCTGTAATCCACAGTTGCAACTAGCAGTAAATTTGAATGGGGGAAAGGGGTGTTTAACCCTCATTTCTGGCCCCAGACCTCAGCTGGGTTTCCCTGGAGGGTGGAGGGGCAGTCCCATTCCCTCCCCTGCTTCATAGACTGGGCTGCTTCCCTAGCTGAGCTTGCCACCCCCGACACACCCTTGTCAGCCAATCCTCACTGCTAGGGAGCAGGGAATCAACCCTGCTCTTCGGAGCAGACAGCCCAGCCCAGCCCAGGGCTGGAAAGCATGCTAGGATGCTGGGAGATTGGGATTTAATGTGAACCAGGAAGTTTCATAAATCAGTTTGACTCAGTTCAGGTTTATCTTAAACCAGTTAATATGTAACTTCTATCTCTAGTCTTAATGGTTTCCTTCAAAGAACTGAGGTAAGAGAAGATGCCTTTTCCATCTTCATTAGGCCTCCTTTACCGGGAAGGCTGGAGCTCTTTTGTGCTTTTTTGTAAAGGAAACAACCCACCTGTTCTTTTCATTGATAGGCCTCCATAGCGATTATGCCATATTGCAAGTTCTATCTTTGCAAAGAGAATTGTTGAATACTTCATTTTTTCATTTCAAATGACATGTTAGGACTCCAACATTCCTTTCATGTGCCAAGCAAAGGTTACTGGAACTGACATACTCTGACAAAATTACTAAAAACAAGTTTAATAACTTTTGATAGGTTATTCTTCAAATATATGTTCAAGGCACTAGATCAGGTCTTTTCTAGAAGTAGTCACTGAAGTCACATTTATCTCTCTGACTCTGTCTAGTTTTATTTATTCTGCTACCAAATGGCAAAATCTTGCTTGCAGTGGTTTCCGCATTAACTATGGAGTTACCTGGGTAGCTTTTTAATGATAAAAAGTACTTCTTTCCTGCAGAATACTATAAAGAGTCAAACATCCTCTCAACACCTTTTTATCTTTCTACATAATACACTGACATAGAACAAAATAAAAATGAACAACAGTGACCTCCTCCACAAAAAAAAACATTTAAAATAATTGGGTTTTCAAGTGGGCCATTCATTAAGATAAACAGGCCAATACATAATGTACTAATAGTTAGAATATAAATCTTGTACATCCATACCCTTACTATAAGCCACCCTGGGGTGCACCTGCAAGGCAGGCACATTTTCCAAAGTGTCTGGCCAGGCACCTCCACCACTGGCCACATTTGCTATAGCTGCTTAGGGTCCTGCTGCAGGTCCATGATATGGGAACCCAAGCTACCCTTGCAGCATGATGCACCGACAACTCTGGCTCTCTCCTTTCGGCTGCGTGCTGCTCTTCCTCCCTTCCCCTCTTATTCTCTCCAGTGTCGCTAGTCACCTGACCTCCTGGCTGGCTGAGCCAGTCATGCACTGTTGCCTGGCAACCCGGCTCCCAGCTGATCAGGTGTGTTGAGTGCTGGGAAAGAAAACACCTAGCTCTCTGTGAGTGGTGCTGCTGCAATTCCCCACCCCCCACCTGCCTCCCCCGGCAGGGTAGAGAAGATAAAAGCCAGCAAAGCCCTGGCAAGGGCTGGAGTGCTCTACTCCTGCCCTCCTTCTAGTATTGAGATTGGGGCCCCATTACACTTACAATAAGAATAAATATGTTTTTATCCTGAAAGATGCCACACATTTTACCGGGTAAAATTATGGAATCTTTATAGTAAACAATTTATTTTGTCAGTTGGGCAGGGCACATTTGTGAATATAGAGATAATGTTTTACATCAGTGCAGCAAACCTACTTGAACCATAATAATTGTAATTATAGAACCTTTGTGATGGTTTTGTGAACTTTACTGGCTAAATGCCAAAAACTAAGAATGAGAGTGATTACTTATGCACAAGCTGATGTGATAAATGCCTTTTTTATTCACTTCAGGTTAAATTGTGCATTTTAAACTGGCTGTAAATGGCTCTGCCAAGGTCACTTTATTGCCACTACCCAGACAACATGTAGATCACATAAAAGTGTTTAGTAATTTAGACTGTATTTGAATTTTAGTAATTCAGTCTTTGAAAGCCTTAAAGTACCTTTCCTGTCAGGCTAATAGATTTAAAAGATCTGGATGAATGAACAATCAAGTCATGTTAGAGAGTTGTGATGTTGTACAACTAGAGCTCTGACTGTAATATCATCAAGTAAACCAATAATTTTTAATATTTTAAAAAGGCACCGATAATATACTACATTTTATATATATATATAACTGTCTTTTTTCTACATTATTACAATCATATGTAAAACATATTAAATATATATATGTTTTATATATGATTGTAATAATTCATTCTAATACTGCAATATATATCTAGCTGCCCTTAAATATATATATTTAATTATTTACAATGTTTACATAGTATAATTACATATAATTATTTAATATGTTTTACATATGATTATAATAATGTAGAAAAAAGACAGTTATTACAAGCTAAAAATAATACTTGTTCCAGTAGGTCAGTCAATCTATCTGTCCTAATGGTGTTACTTCTTGTAGTGCATTTTACTCTACATTGTCCAGTTTAAATTATTCAGTTTTCCCATTATCTAAAACACATTGTTTTACTCACCTTATAGAAAATTCCTTTGATTTTATTTTAAATTTAACAAATTCTGTTATACAAATTATTTTTAAAGCCCCATGAACTGAACAATTTTATCCTTTATCATCAGCAGTGATAGCCCCCTGATATGAGGATGACAGTTTTTCAGTAGATACGGAAGTGATCTGAGAGTCCATAGATGACTGAGGAGGCTGATTCAAGATCTGCATGTTCAAATTTAGATGTGGCAAATAGTTTCATAGTTTCATAGCTTGTAGGGTCGGAAGGGACCTGAGCAGATCATCAAGTTTGACCCCCTGCCGTGGCAGGAAATAATACTGGGGTCAAATGACCCCAACAAGGTGCTTGTCTAGTCCTGTCTTAAACACCCCCAAGGTAGAAGCCGGAACCACTTCACTTGGAAATTGGTTCCAGATCCTAGCTGCCCTGACAGTGAAGTAGCGCCTCCTGATGTCTAGTCTGAATTTACTGTCTGCCAGCTTGTGACCTTTATTTCTAGTCACTCCTGCTAGTGCTTGGGGGAACAGGGACTCCCCCAGTGCCTGCTGGTCCCCTCTGACTAGTTTGTAACAGGCCACTAGATGCCCCCTCAGCCTTCTCTTGTGGAGGTTGAACAGGTTCAGGTCCCTGAGCCTCTCCTCATAAGGCTGGCCCTGCTGTCCCCTGATCATACGAGTGGCCTTCCTCTGGACCCTCTCCATGTTGTCCACATCCCTCTTGAAGTGCAGCATCCAGAACTGGATGCAGTACTCCAGTTGTGGCCTGACCAGTGCCGCACAGAGGGGGGAGGATCACCTCCTTGAACCTGCTAGAGATGCATCTGTGGATACATGACAAGGTGCGGTTGGCCTTCCTGACTGCATCCCCACACTGCCAGCCCATATTCATCTTGGAATCAATGATGACTCCAAGTTCCTTTTCTGCCTCTGCACTGATGACAAGGGAGTTCCCCAGCCTGTAGGTATGGTGCTGGTTCTTCCTCCCCAGGTGCATCACCTTGCACTAGTCGGTGTTGAATCCCATCCTATTCTCATCCACCCACCCCTATAACCTGTCTAGGTCTGATTGTAGCCTATTCCTCCTGTCTAACGTGCCCACATCCCCCCACATCTTAGTGTCATCAGCAAATTTGAACAGGGTGCTTTTTACCCCCTCATCCAACTCACTGATAAAGGTGTTGAACAGCATGGGCCTGAGGACCGAGTCCTGCAGAACCCCACTGCTCACATCCCTCCAGGTTGAAAATGACCCATCCACTACCATTCTCTGGTGTGGCCCTCCAGCCAGTTAGCAAGCCATTTGACTGTGTAGGTGTCAACACCACAGTCCCCCCAGTTTTTTAATGAGAATGGGGTGAGAGACGGTGTTGAAGGTTGGGCTGACAGGACCTGCCTCTAATGAACTGAGAAGAATTAGTTCCTGATGATGCTGTCACAGTTCTTTCCCTTTGCCTCTTTCAATTATTTGCCTCCATAGAGAGGCAAGTGTGCTCAAACTGCTTGGTGCTTTTGTATATATCACAGAGCCACTGGACATGATTCAGTGTATGAGTCTGCCAGGTATTCATGTTAATATCTCATTTCTTTTGTTAATATCTCCTTTATTTGGGCTGCCCTTCAGTGTGTCCTGGAATCTCTTCTTTTGCCTATCTTTATAGCAGTAACCATCAGTGAGTAAAGTGAGTCTACTGAGGAGCAGGCAGATAAGTTTCTTCCCAGCTATGGACAGAATTGCCATATTACAATAATTGCTGTAATCTGATCTATCTCCTTTCTTGAATATGGTAATAATTATGGCTTCTCTCAAGTCACTAGAAATCTCTTCATGTTTCTAGATTTTCATGAGGTATAGTTGGCTCAGAATTATAGTGATTAAAAAATTAAAACAGAAATCCTTAGGAATGGGACAGGCAGAAGAAGAAAGATAACTTCATAATGTTTGCATTGGAATAGAAATCTCTAGTCCAGGGGTTTTCAACCTTTTTTAAGGAGTGTACCCCTTCTGGTGGGTACCCTTCATGGACTGTACCCCTTGGACAAGTGCAGCAGGGGGGTCCCCTGGCAGCCAGTTGATGAGTGCCCCCCCAGTGGCCTGTTGATTAGTGGGGGAAAAGGGGGGGGCAACGGAGGGGGGGCTGGTCAATGGGGGGCGGGGGTGCTGGCACTGTGCAGTACTTAGAAGCACACTTCCCAAGTACCCCCACTTCTCCACACCTCTGCCACTTCCCAAGTACCCCCGGGGGTACATGTACCCATAGCTTGTAGGGTTGACAACCCTACTCTACAACCTCTGCTCTAGTCCTTTAAGTTTTTCTTGGCATGATATTATATTTTCCATCCTGCAAAGTATTTTGTTGTTGTCCATGCACAATGCCATCCCTATGTTAAAAGAAGACATGCACAGGCATCTTTTTTCAATAGCAACCTCCCTGGGGTCTCAACTTTGACATGATGGGGAGGTTGGTGTGCTACCAGTGCTGGGTACAGAACAATGCTGTCTGTAGTTATCTACTCCTGGTAGGGTCATACATGGTTAGGTTGACCATATAGAAATCCTGGAAATCTGAGACATCATCCAAGAAATCTGGGACACTCCCCTCACCATGGTCTTTCAAGTCGGTGGAGGCAGAGCTGTGTTCCAGGCAGGCAACATGCAAGGTGCTCTGCACTGCTCTGACTCCCAGCCAGACTGTGCCTTGTACCCCTGCATTTCCAGGACACCCATTATAATTCTCAACAGCCAGCTGGGACCAGTCTCTGAAATCCAGGACTGTCCCAGCCAGGGGTGACTGGTGCCTCCTGAGTCAGGGGCAGGGCAAAATTTGTGGGCAGGTCTGGGGGCATGCCAAATCCCCATATCCACTCCTATACTTCTGTGCCACAGCTTAGTGCCCCACCCCCTCAACATGACGCCAGTCCACACAGCCAAAGAACTGCCCATCCTGAGCAGTACTGAGTTGAGGACCAATCTCGGGGGGGCTCATGACCCCCCTACCAGTCACCTGTGGTCCCAGCTAAACTAGGACCCTACCCATGGTGGGAAGTTTGAGTGAAATTATCCTTTATAGAGATTTTTTTTTAAACAAGTGAGTAGAATTATCAGAGAGATAATTCTATGTTCAGTTTCACAAGATGATTAAACAATTCTGTAGTATAATTAGTAGTTTGTGCTCAATTCAGTCTATTTTCTCTAGATGGGTATCCTCTGGACTTTCTTAACCTTTGTTGCTCTTTATGCTTGTATGATCTCACTGCTATGCTTTCACTTATCTGCAAATGATTTCAAAATTCATTCCTTTCTTGCATACCCTCTTCCATTTCACATACCTTTCTGTTACTGTTTCTTCTTTTGTGTCCTGCTACATATCAGACTAAATGGGACCTATCTTTACATCACAAAATATGAAGTGAAATATTAAGTCATAAACTGTTTCAGTAAGAAATAACTGCTCAGTGTCTATCTCTAAGGCTGAATATATTGTCTTTACTCTCAGGTCTTCTCGTGCCAACCTGACTTCTAACCCAGTCAGCATGGTGGTTATGCTTTCAAACTGGATGACAGCTTTGACTTCTGTGCTAGATTTAATTATCTATTATTGATGTATGTATTATAGATGGGATATCTAGATGCCTCCAAGAAAATATGTTGTCTAAAACTGACAGGACATAAATGGAAAGTCATAAACAGACGAAGGATGGGGGCAAGAGAGACATATAATACTGAGAGGACTAATTTCCAGTGATTACACTTTGACTCCTGTGTCTTCTGAAAAATTTTCCTCCCTCTTATCTCTCTAGTCAAGATACCCTCTCAAACATTCTCTTTAAATTCTATATGCACCCCTATTTCAGTTTCATTGTGTACACAGGAAAGGGATAATTGGTAAGCAGAGTCAAAGTATGATTCTTTACTCTTTTTCCTTTTCCTCTGTTGAATTGATGGCATTAAAAGCAATTGTAGAGAGGAGTAGTCCTGGAGTTCTCTTAAACCTTCATATTCTGGTGAGCAATCCAGTAGATAAGAGGATCAAGAAAAGTTGGAAGCCTTGAACCTTCATCCAAAGCCCTAGCAAATTCTGTCTTAGCTTCATAAAGAGGGATAATGTTGTGACTATTTCGCAGCCCCTTTAAATATTTTAATATTTTATGATTATGGGTGCTGATAGAAGTGTAGCTCCCAGCTGTAATGCTGAATAATTTTTCGAAGTGTTGTGAGTTACCACATTACCCCAGACCAAACAGAAGTTCACTGTTGGTTCCAGGGGAATCTAGCTGGGCATGGGAGCCTGCAGCTGGGTTCCTACAGCAATGGCCAGGGCTCTCTGCCATTGCTGCCTATTTTCAGTATGGGAGAAGGGAAAGGCAGCAGAGAGAGCTCATTCTAGGGGCTCCCCAGCTGGTGCTGAAGGGGGTGTGTATGTGTGTGTGTGGTGGTGGGGGGTGCCCAATATGCTTAACTTACCCTCAAGGAGGGGCTGAAAAAAATCCAGACTGAACTCCCTCTACTCCCTTCCCCCCCTCCCATTCTGAAAACAGCAACAGGCTGGGAGCTTCATAGACACAAGTCACAAAAGATGCTGCATTTTGAAACATCTTTAACTGATACCTCATGCAATGAGGGGTCAGATTTTCACCTGATCAGCCATTTTTAAACCTGTTTGCAGCCATGCACTTGTTTTTAGTCACAGCTATAAACTGTTTTCTATGGCTTGATCAAGTGAAAATTGTCACTTCTGTCTGCACCCTAAACAAGCTTGTAAACAGTTACAAATTATCCATTCAGGAACATATGTATCATGTGGTGCAATTCAAACATATCTGAACAGATTTTTCAGGATGATTATATACAGACTTAACGACAGAAAAGAATACCCAATTAGCTTATATTTGGTTCACATCTGTCAGGTTATCTTCTTGTTCATAAACAGACCAAGGTTTTCAAAACATGCAAAAAGTTAGTAAGTCCATAGTTAGTCACCACAGCAAGTAGCCTTTCCAAATATGTAAGGCATCCAGCATTCCCTTGATTTTTGTTTTTCACTTTGTGAATGTAAAATTAATCTTTATTGAAAGGATGTCATCAGTGATAATTTAGAAACTAAGTGAATTAATTGGTGTTTGTATACATACACACACACACACACACACACACACACACACATATCTATAGATGTGATTTTTCCTGCAGTCAGTGATATTTTTTTCCTATAGGAAACATTCAGTAAGTTTATATGTAATACTTCAAACTTAATTATGTCAACATGTCCTCAATATTTTATTTTGTTGTATGCAGTAGAAGTCTTTACCTTTTAGCCCAATACAATAGTGGTTAGATAATTTGCCCAGAAATTGGAAGACCCAGGTTTTAGGCCCCCCCCCCAGTCTGGGACTCCTACTTTCCAAGTGTCATACCTACCTACCTACCACCTATGTTTATGAACTACTAGACTGAATGTACCCTCCACAACTGCTGTTGAAGCTAGACCAATGGATTCAGAAACAGAGAGCAACTGGTCTATTCATAATCATTTTATAAGCATCTAGAAGATAACAAGATGATAAAGTTAGAATATGGTATCAAACTAACTTCCATCTGTGCCAGAGTTGGTCCCTGCTTTTGACATTCTCCACCATGATATTTAAATAAAAAACCAGGAAATACCGATTCTACCTACCTAACCCGGGGTGCATCTACATGAGATGCTACCACATAGTAGTTCATTGCTACCGCACAGTAGCATTGATGAGCACTAACTGTGACACAATGGTATTGCACAGTAGTATCTGAAAAAAAAAACATGCTAGGACACTATTGTGCAATAACACCGGCTACTGTGCAGTGATTTCATACTTGCGTAAATACTAAATGACTGCATAGTAACAACTACACAGTCCATGGGTCATGTAGATGCAGCCTCTGACTTTTTGGATTGCCTTCTTGGGGCAAAATGCTGGAAGGCCTAAGTGGAGATACCTACAAGAACAATTTCTATCTGGCCCAAACAGTCCACAGCTTTGCCCTTTAACCAAATCCAGCCAAAAGTGAAATGCCAGGAAATGTCAACCAAACATGTGACAGTATTTTAAAAATAATAAATACGTACCTTTTGTGTGTTTAAATACTCTAAGTTGCATTCTGTGTCACCATGCATATATTTATAGACAAAAATAACAGGAGAATGTAGGACTTAATTATCTATACTATCTTAATTTAAGGAGAAACTAGTAGTAGAAATAGTAGTAATAGTATCTCATGGTTAGAATTTTTAAAACAAAGTAAATACTTATTTTTTGTTTCTGGTTTTTGTTTATTTTTTTATTTACTACTAATTTTACGTACCCTATTACTAATTACAGCCCCTTTTGTCACTATAAGGAATTCCTTTTCCTTATTTCTAATTACATTTCTTATGTTTAGGGGCCATCATCTGAAGGTCAGTATTAAATAGCTGCTGTACTATGGTATTTGTAGTTCTGTATTGAAAATGACGTGTATCCCAGGAATGCCTGAAATAGTAAATTCTAAACATTTAGTGATGGTAACTGTACTTTTAAAGAGTTTTCCCATTTATCTATCTATAGTTATTTTAAATGTTACCTTCTAATTAATTCCCTCCATCTTCTTCTCATTTCTATTTCATGTTTGTTGCTTTTTTTCTGAATATTTTTACAATTACACTAAGTATTGATCCATACAGATGTTTAAGGAAGTTACATTGGCAAAAAAATGACAATCCCAGTCTAGATTCATTCATCTGAGGAGGTGAACTAAGATCAGGAATGGGTTAGTCCAATCTACTGAACATCTGCACATTTTTGGAGTGCAGCCAGGGCTGGGACAACCTCCTCCCCCCCTACAGTCCCTGCAGATGCGCCAACCCCCCTGTGGACTCATTAGCCCTCCCCTGATCCCACCCAGCCCTCCCCCAATCCAATTTACATAGATCAGGTTCCCAGCGAGGCTCCTGACCATGGCAGAAGTGTGTACAAGTTGCTCCCAATCTTCAAGTAAGCCACATGAATATATATGGGGTGAGAAAATGTCTGCCAATTTGAAACAGGCATGGCCAAAGTTTTCTAGGGGGGTGACAAGCAGGGCCAGGAGGAGGTTCAAATAACTTAGCAGAGCTTCCGTTGCCTTCTGTGAGTGCAGTGAGTGCTTATTTCTGGTGTCTAGAAATAAGAAATACTGTCTTTTCTTGCATACAGTTTGCCCTGGGTAAGAGATGTATCTTGTTTCTTTTAAAGCAGAATGAGGAAGAGAGTAATCTTTCCTTGTAGTAAGTAACTGAGTAGAAACCTGTAGAGAGCTGAGCATGTTCCCTGTGAATCAAGTGCAGATTTTGCTTTGCTTTTGCCTGGTAAGTGGCAGAAATTGCTCTTACTTTATTTCTTGTATATGTCCGCCCTCCAATTTCTAGCAGTTGGTTTCTGGAAAAAGGTGCATGTTTTATGTTACAGAATATAGTACATAGCTTGTAGTTACTAGTGAAAACTTTGACTTAAGTTAACTAGCATCGCATACAAACACTGTGTCTGTCTACACAGCATAAAGCAGTATGATTCAGAGATGCTCAAGGTAGCTCAGAGTCATCTAGTTCAGGTACAAAAACCAGTTTGCTGTATTAGACTGTGGATACACAAGGGCAAATGTAACTCTGTATTCAGATGGACAGTATCCAGTTACCTGGGACACTATTCCCACTGTCTTAAGCATGACATTGACCTTTTTTCCCTACAATCCTTTGGCTTTTTCAGTATAATCTTTCCCACCAATGAAACAGGAGCACACATCACCACACATACCTGAAAGATCCTCAGAGTAATGCCTCAGAGTAGAGGCGTATTACTTGCATTAAATTGTGAAACACTAATATTGTTTGATCATTAATTTCTTTATCCTCATTTTAAAAATGTGATTTTAATGACACAGGTGTCTTAAGTAGAGAAATGTCTTTCCACTACTTTATATCTTGCATACTAAGTTTCAGTAAGTAAGTATTCAGTAAGTATTTCAGTATTCTATTATCTTAATCTAGGACGTTCATTATCCAACATCTGTTTAAGGAGGCAGCTTGCTATATCTGTGGCAAAGTCTATGCTCTTGTTTTTCACTAGAGCAATGCATTGAATTTTCCACCTCAGCACTCACTGTTAAATAGCAAGCAATTCAAATCATGGAGTTATGCAGTATCTAGGGACAGGGAATTAGAATGTGACAAAGCAGCAGTTTTGCCTATAGTATAGTGAAGGTAGTGTATCAACTTCCAGTAAGGCATAACAAAGACAACTATCCCCTTTTACGCAAAAAGTATTTTCATAATTGTTCTTTAAGCTCACTGTGAAAATCAAATTATATCATTAGCATTTTCAAATGGCTATATCTTCCTGGTATTATATTTCCATTGGCTATAATATATTCCAATATATAATACCTGCTGTATTTCTAACAGATAACTTTTGGCAGCCCATATTGTATGTTTGACAAAATTCACAATTATTGCAATTGTAGCATTAATCCCTAAACTTTTGTATAAGGTGACAGTTCCTAATATCCACTGTAAAACTGGAACCCACTGGGGTCAAAGACCAAAATATCTGACCATGCAGAGAAATGCTAAACACACTCACCCACTAAATGCTCGAATTCAATGATTAAGATATGTTCAGTTGGAACAAAACAGGGGAAATAACTATTTAAGAGCTGCAAGAAATGCATTCTAAACACATACTATTGAACAAGCACATTGCTTCTTACTGCATTTGTTTTAACTGGGAATGCCCTGAGGCAAGGTCTGTCTTTTATGTACTTGTAGAATGCTGCACACATTACAATAGAGACTTGATCTGGCTTAAGGATTCTTTATAGTACTACAATATAATTAAGAATAAGTAGCAAATGCCAAACACACTTAAATGCCAATTTAAGATTTTTCTTCTTTCTGTTAATGTGTCTTTTGAGCTGTCAATAGCATATGCCAAATTATTGTTTTTTCAAAAAATGCAGGGAAAAGCTCTATGCATTAAACATCACACTAACCAACATCAATTTTGTTTTTTGAAATGTCCCAGCAATGCTGTATTTTCATTTGAACTGTATAAGAATATTCTTAACAGATACATCTACACATGCGCTTTACTGCAGAATAGACTAATTAGCTTCACAGTAAAGCTTCACAGTCTACACATTCGAAAATATTAAGGCATAGTAAATTAAATATTTTTTCTGTAAGATAGTATCTTACAGCGGAGTAATTAATGGTGACAAAATGCATACGCAGGTGGTGACAAATGCTGGCTGGGGCATAAGAGTACTAAAGTGCAAGGGCTACCTGCTTGTTAGGCACACAGTTCAACAGGTTCTGCATCCTCGTGCCCCAACTAGCCCCTCCACCACCCAATGCTACCACCCGAAGCCTGATGCTTAAACCCTTGTGACCCCTGCCAGCCCAGGCCTGCTCTACCTTGGTTCAAATTGCTGCTGTTCCAGGCGCATGTATAAGCGCTGCACCTGGGAGCACTGGACTCCAGCTCTAACCTCTGGAATTTATTACTTCATACTCATTGCACATGTGCATGCACTTTAGTGCCTTTTTCTCCATCTTTCATACAGTTTTGGTAACCATAAAAATATTACAATAAATCCAAATTATATGCTGTTTCACATTTTTTTAATCTGCTAACTGAAAAAAAAATCACAATGTATTTCCATGAGGAGCTGTTGAAATATAAACTATATAGCATGTGGGAAAAGACAGATTTTCAAAGTACCAAACAATGGGCATGTTGCAAACTTTACATGCAGAAACAAAAAAAGGATAAGTACAATTACACAAAATTTACAAGTACAAATTTCTCTGAATATGTGGCTTTTTGTGGCTTCACTTTTTTTGGCTACATACTAGTGGAGGCACATCTGCTGTACTCAACTCTGAAAGTGTTCTCTGATTTCTGTCAAAATAAGGATAGTCAAAAACAAGCTATTCTTAGTAAGGTGTGTTATACTGTGTGTATCTGAAATGTTACTTGTCATGCCAAGAAAAACTTAGCTTTGAATACTGCAAAGATTAAATTTATGCATTTAAAGAGATGAATGTGATGATGTGAATAAGATTTGATTTACATATGCAAGACACTGTGGTGATAAATGTATAGATCCTGTTGCAATTTGACTTCAGCCCACATCCTGTGAGTGCTTAATTTATCACGAGAGATTAATCATTTCAACTGCAGTCTTTTATAGGGATTACTAGCTGGGCTCCAAACTTGTTTTTAGTCCTCTGAAGTATTGGATTTTAGCCAAGCCTCACTTGCAGTTCATCAGCTGTCTTCCAGGTGAGGCTGATTAAGTGACTCCCCTATCTAGCAAAGTTTTGAGAGGAGTAGAGAATGATAGACAAGAAGGTAGGTGGATTTTGCCAGGGAAGTAACTTCATTTAGTGAGTTCTGTGTTTGAATTTAGCTCTAATGTGAAAGGCCTGATCCAGGTTCTGAATGTAGTGGCAGTCAGAGCTTTAGCCATGAAGAATGAATCAGAGGGAAAATTTTCCAAAGGAAGGAAATTGAAGCTTTGAAGAGCTGGCCAATTCCTCAGAGACTCACACATGTGAAGAGTTTTTTAGAACTCTGCTTCTGTTAAAGAAGGTTCATTTGTGGGTTTGTCAAGATTGTCAGTATGTTGGGAAAGAAAGAGAAACCATTTTAGTGGAGAGTGGAGTCTGTTTCAGCATTTTTAGTGGTTCCAGAAGAGCTCTTATGAGTTGCAACTCATCAGTCAACCTACTTCTGTTTCAAAAGCTCTTTTATATTTGCTTATGATTTGTAGACACTATTGACACAAGAATACAAAGGACTTAAGAGATGGTAACTTACTACAATAAAAGTCTACGTTCTTCATAGAGAAAGTATTGCATTGTTGAAAGGAACTTCAGTAATGGTCAATTTGTATAGAATTATTTTTTAATCTTTGTGTGGGAGGAAGTTTATAGTCAGGACACATGTATTTGGAATAGTCAAGAATCCTGAAAGGCAACTTGCAAACACTGCTCTTAGCAGGAGAGTAAGTAATTAACTGCTGTAGCGAATGAGTGCTAAAGAAGAAATGTCCATTTTATCCCCATAAAAGGGGCTGTTAGATAAGATTTGCTAGTCAACAGAAACTGACAGTCCTTGGTACCTTCAGCTTGCAGGTCCCATGAACTTCTCAACTCAGGTTGCAGCTGTCATTATTATCCTTAATATGTGCTAGAACAATGCTTTTTATAACTAAGTGACCCTGCTCAGTAAGCTGAATTTTAATATATAATATGATATTGATAACCTATAGCTATGTACAATTGGTGGCATAAAATGGTTTGCTGGTAGTGTTACTCTATACTCCCATTAATTGAGCATGTAAGATGCAGACAAAGGAAACAAACGCCTGAATCGTCCTTAAAAAACATTCTGTTTGCCTAGGAAACAAAGGAAGATGACAGTACTGTTATTTCTTGGTATCTAACCATTATTTTTCTATTCTGATTCTGGAATGTATATTTCAAGAAGTAAAGAGCTGAGTAATGTTAAGTGTTGCCTGTTGGTCATATTAAATTACATTTAGGATTAATTATTTAAATTAATTTAAGAAATGAGGAGAATCTCAAACAATACTGATTTATCTGACTGAAGAAATCAACAAGGCAAAAAATAATTAATTGAGCTTAATTAATAGCTTCCTATTATTAAGGATTCTCCTTAAAGATTCATGCTTTCTCTATAAAAAATGATATTGTAAGACTAAGGCAGACAAGGTTCTTTGGGTGATATCTCTTATTAGACCAACTTAAATAGTTGGGGAGAAAAAATTTTTTAGCAAGCTTTCAGGTTTAAAAACCCTTTGTCAGGCTGAGGAAGCCTCTCCAGTTGGTGTGTGCTCTTCCTGAATGGTATGAATAGACTATTCATTTCATCCAGGAAAAGCACACACCAACTGCAGAGGCCTCCTCAGCCTGACAAAGGGTTTTTAAACCCCGAAAGCTTGGTTAAAAAAAAAAAATTCCCAACTATTTAAGTAAATCTAATAAAAGATATCATATTCACCCAAAGAACCTTGTCTGCCTATGTCCTTAGACCAACATGGCTACAACTTACACCATTTAAAACTAAAACATTAATTATTCTCGGAAATAATAAAGTTTAAAGTGATTAAAGTATAATGAATTATACTTTGTTGCCATGTAGGAATTTTCTGCTCTGGCTTTACAAGAAGTAAAAGATAACCTTTTGATACCAAGACCTGCCAGTCATTCATGACAGTTATTTCATTCCCAAACAATGTCTTGACTAGAACTAAGTATTTCTGAGTTAAATATGACAGTAAATAGCCATATGTTTGTTTGTTTGTTTTCTTTTATTACATGCCAGTTCCCCTGAGATTTAAAAACTAGTAGCAAACAGCGTACAAGGGAATGCAAAAAAGAACATTATCCTAATGAGAATTGTAGTGGTGTTACTTTCCTGTAGTGTTACATAAGCTTTCTCCACTTTATTTTCAGGGGGAAAGAAAAAAAACAATATGTTTATCTTCTGCACATACGAGATAAGTATTTATTTCTGAAATTAACTTGCTGAATTGTTTATGTTATATAACCAGCGAGAGTTTCACTTCTAAAATGCTCAGTTTTACGTTGTAGAAATAAGTTAGTGGAACTTCTTTGCTATCAATAACAACAACATTTACCAGGTACAGTAGGAATTCATGGCAATGCATAGTACTTTGTGAGCAGGACTGTGAATCTATTTTAGGTCCATATATACCTGCCCCTCCCCCCCTGGTCATTGTGAAGTGCCTCACAGCCCTCCCTGTACATAAAACCCATTAGGTAGGCAGGTACTATTATTTGCGTTTTATATGTAGGGAAGCAAGGAACAGAAGGATATTATGTATTTCATCCAATGACTGGATAACTTTAAAATACATAAACAGTTCTTGGAGTGGAGACTAGACCCCAGGTTTCTCTCTTTCCATTAATTTTTTTAAGAACCAGATACAGAATAAAGTTCCTTACATCTTTATCAATGAACCCTGAATCTTTTCTGCACAGTGGAATAACTTCAGTAGGAAGAATACTACCCCCATTGCAAAAAATCCTATAACCTGCTGGTTAAGCCAGAAGTATAACCCTGCACCCTATGCAGCAGCAGTGTATGGAGCAGTGCCAGCTGCTGTGCTCCTGGCACTGGCTGGTTTTGTGGCCTCTCTTCTTCCCAAAGCATAGGCGACTGGTGCCATCTAAGTCAGAGGGGGCATGTGCCCCCCCAGTGACCAGTCAGCAACTGGGGGGTCCCCCATGGCCACTCTCACCAACTGGAGGTGGGGAGGGTCCCCTTGGCTGATTGCACTTACCTGAAAGTGGCCGCGGACTTCCCAGAAGTAGCCACAGCCACTTCTGGGAGTGCCACAGCCACTTCATCCAGCACTTCATTCCAGCCAGTGCTCCCGGGGGGGGGGCACTGGCACTCTCGCCTGCACCACCCCCCAGCCCATCATTTAAGTGGGAAGCACTGCCTGACAGGGGCTGTACCCTGGTGCACCTCCTATGCATTGCCACTGTCCCAAATGTTGCTGCCCTGGTCACCCTGCCTCAGTTACACTGCATCAATAAACAGTGACATCCCAGTGATTGTTTGAATCTCCTTGGAGAGGAAGGGTTTAAAGCACATCCTTGGCAAGGGCTCTAACTGCTAAGGTATTATATACAATTGAATGGTACCACAACCTTCTTTTTCAGCACCTACCACTGCATTTTATGTAGAGATTAATCCTGTAGGTGGTCAGTAGGTATGCTGTGGGAAGGTGGAAGATATGGAACATATAGTTTTTAGATCCTAGTTAGTCTTAGGTGTGAGTTATGCACCAAGCTGCTGAGCCCTGTCAAGAATGAAGTAGTTTTAACCACGTGCAGAAGCTGAATTGCTGTCTCTTGGGGGATTTAAATGTCATCCATGGAGTTTAGGTAGCTGCTGAGGAGTGGTTTTCAAAGCTGGTCCTTTTTAGTATCTGGCCCCAAGTCCTTTGTTTATGTTCACAGACAAAGTCTGAGTTCTGTCCAAGCAAATTAATCACTAGACCTCTCTTTCCCTTGTAATCGCCAATGTACATGTGTAGATCCTAGCACACTGCTTGAAAGCTGATGAAAATTATTGAGTAATATATGGATTTATTTTACCTGTGGAAAAATCTGTTTATCTCCTGCGATTATAGAAGCTTTAATCTTCAATACTGAAATCATTATCACCATGAAAATGATTTTTCCCCATTTTGTTTATATTCCACCCTATTATATAAAAATAATAAGCAACACATAATTAACCCAGTTTCTGAGAAAAAGAGAATAAATTGGTGGGCTTTGGAGATGAAAATGATTTTAAGGGAAAATGGAAATTGTCTGGAACACATGAACATACCTAGAATCAACATTCCTTAGGGGTAGGTTTTCCTTCTGTATCTGGTCAAGTAATTGCAATATTTTCTCATGGAAATAAAGCGTGCTTTGATAATCCATGTTTCTAGCACCCAGGTTGGATACTGCTATGAAGTATCATATATTTGGGACCATACCTTAAGTCTATTTTGAAGCCAAAACAAGTTCAGTTTATTATTTAGGTGGACTATATACAAGTCCATTACTAAAGTGTTTTATTTTGGTCCATAAAGCTTTACATTGCCTAGGCTGTTCCACCTCATGGCCTATACTATGTCTCTCCTCATAGCCTGCTACCACTCTTGAGGTGACAAGTGGTGCTTGAACTGGTCCTCCATCAGTATAAAATTCCTTCTAAAGGCCCTTCAACTTTGGAAATCACTTTACTTTTCCCCTTTCATCTGGAATTGTTTGCTATTGTTGTAAAGCCATTCTGCTTGAGAAGGCATCTGGGGAGGTCATAGTAACTATGTGAGGCTTTGAGGTTATGTGAAGGGCTGTATGATTTTAGAAAGTAATTCTTTCAACTGACTGGTAGTTGCAATGCTGATAATAGGCAGGGGATACATTGGTGCCCTGTTTTTTTTAGAACAATTTTATATCATATTTTGTAACTGATGACAAGGGAACCTAAACAGCTATGCAACACATTTGGAGAAAAAAAAACAAAGAAGGAGACATGATAGAGAATGTTTCTGGGACTTCTGTTTATCCTTCTATTTATTCATATATTATGTGAAAGCATTATAAATGTACCTGAGTTTAAATAGCAATAAATTTAAAGCAGCTTAAAGGCATAAATATGTGAATAAAGCTAGCATCTGCTATATCTGGCACACATCAGTCCCAAATACTTCATTATCTATACATTAATAGAGTTAGAGAAAAAAAAGATTTTTGAATTCCTGTTATCTGCACCTGATATTCTGTCTATCTTTTATCATCTATTTTATTGCAATCTCTTCTCCACCTATTGTTTTCTTGCCCTTCCTTTGCTCTCCATGATCTTTCTCAAAGGGCAACATATGGTTTGGCTATTTCCTTGTCCTATGATGAACACCTGCCTGCTATCACTTCTACGTGGACCTTCTCAACTTACACATTTGAAAAAAATGCTTTTGTTAATTTTTTCCAATTGCTGTTTATGATATTTTGTTCCATCAACTATTATTTTAAGTTCTTCCTTGCTTTCTAACTTTTCTTCCCAAGTCCTCTACCCGCTTCACATCTTTTTTTACTTGAGGTATTGTGTAACTTGCAGTAAATAGAGCCTATTTTTTTTCTTTTGAGCTGCTGTGATTCTGTGGCAATCTGAATGGGGAACTAGAAATTTGAGTTAAGTACAGACGTTCGAGGAGCCTGAGGCAGAAGTACTTTAAGTATCCCACTGTACTAAAAGCCCTCAAGGGTGGAGAAATGCGGAAGGGGCTTAAAACATGTCGCAGTTCCAGAGACCAGCAGGTAGGGGGTGCTCTCCCACACTTCTCTACACATCCTGTGTGGTCCCTGAGCTGCCAAAGACTCCTGAGGTGAGCTGAATGGATAAACCACCCTTGACTGGCTGATGGGTATGGGCCACCACACTCCCACCCCCTTGCTGCATCATCACAGACCCTCCCCCTGACCAGTCCTGGCCTGGGTTTACAGGAGAACCCCAGGACATGTGTGAGCATCTGCCATTGTGACTTGCATGTGTCTCCATGTCCCAACCTGCCTGTACCTTACCATGGCATCCCACTATCCGTGCCCAAGCATGGAGACCCAGGAGCTGTGGTGGGTCCTGTTGCTTGCCTTGCTTAACACTCACCAGATGTTGCAGGACATCACATGTGCCCAGATGGACTTGATGTCCATCAAGTCACACTTGGGCACACTACTAAGCTTATAAGTATGCTGTGGGGGAAAAAAAACCTGCAGCATACTTATAGGCTCAGTAGCACCACTGCTGAAAGAGACTTGGGGGTCATAACTGATCACAAGATGAACATAAGCCACCAATGCAATGTCGCAGCTGGTAAAGCAAACAAAACTCTGGCTTGCATCCAAAGATTCTTCTCAAGTAAATCTCAGGATGTCATCCTCTTGGCCTTGGTGAGGCCACAGCTGGAGTACTGCTTCCAATTCTGGGCTCCAAAATTCAAAGATGTTGAGAAGCTTGAGAGAGTCCAGAGAAGAGCCACACATATAATCAGAGGGCAAGAGATTAGGCCTTATGAAGACAGGCTGAGAGCCATGGGACTCTTCAGCCGGAAAAGCACAGGCTCAGGAGGGACCCCATGGCTGCTTATAAGTACATAAGGGGTGTACATCATGACCTGTTCACCAGAGCACCTCAAGCAAAAACAAGGACCAATGGTCATAATCTCCCACAAGATCATTTTAGGCTGGACATAAGAAAACATTTGTTTACTATCCAAGCCCCCAAGACATGGAATAGGCTCCCTCCAGAAGTGGTGCAGGGACCTACTCTGGACTCATTTAAGAAATGTTTGGATGCTTATCTTGCTTGGATCCTTTGACCCTAGCTGACTTCCTACCCCTGGAGTAGGGGGCTGGACTTGATGAACTTTGAGGTCCCTATGAAATCTATGATGTGGCAGTAGTTTACCAAGGCATAATGGCTCATGACCACAAGTCACCAAGTGGCAGTCCCACACAGGGACACCCACCTCATTCTGAGCCTGCCAAGCATCATTGTCCTGGCCACTGACTTTCACATAGCCAACAAGGAAGAGGCCATCCAGGATGCCATGGCCACTGGGGTGCTCCAGCACCACCTCCAGACCATCAACACCAGCAGCAACTGGTGGAAGCAGATCATCATGGGCACCTGGGATGAACAGTGATCCCAGACCTTCTGTATGCACCAGGCCACCTCATGGACATTGTAAGCCAGCTGGCTCCCCATGTTACATGCCAGGACATTGGTAGTTAGCCACCTCTCACTCTGGACAAGCTTGTGGCCATTGCCAACATGAAGCTGGCCAACCCCACATGAAGCATTTACCACTATCTCACCAAGCTGTTCAGTGTGGGCAAGACCACAGCTGGAGAGACTAGCCGCTGCATCTGCCTCATCAACCCACAGGAAGTGGTTGCTGATTTCTGCTGTATGGGCCTGGAACCACTTGCAGGATAGTGAGTTGTGCCTGGAAGGTGGGCAGTGTCCCCGATGGCCCTGGCATTGGGTCTTAGGCAACCCAGAACCACTATCCTTGCTCACTGCTGCTCCCTGAAGCAGCACCCACCAGACACTTTTCTGCCTCCTCAGACTATGTTTCTGTAGCTCCCATGTGCCACATTTACCCCAGCACCCCACCATCCCTCAGCATCTCCCAGTCAGAGCATGGTGGGAAGCGTTCCCCTTTAGCTGCCATCTAGGGCTCCCTCCCCTTGAGGCCCCCATTCCTGTCACCCCGGGGAGTAGGTCTTGGAACAGGGCTTCTCATACTATAAAGATTGTTTTGCAGCATGTCCTACCTCTTCTGCACAGAAGGGCTATGGGCTCTCTGTGGGAGGCAGTTCTGGCACTAGTCAGGGGTGCTGTAGGTAGACCATAAGCAATCTATGACCCTGTGCATAAACTCCCTATCCTGGCACTGCAACTCTCTCAGCAGCTCAGCAGCCTGGGTTGTCTCTTCAAGGCTGCAGGTGGCTATCTGGAGCCCCCATTCATGCACCTTGGTAGCTTATTCCTGGGCATTGACAGTCTATTCCTGGACTTTACCAACATGTGTGTAAGCATTCCCTAGTCTGTCCATTTCCCCCATCCATATCTCAAGTCATACCTCCTGCTGGCCCCTCAGCTCCTTGTGCCAGGAGTCTGCAGTACACATCTGTAGCTCAGAGATTGCGAACAAGGCATGTAACATCTCTTCCTTACTTCACCAGCACCTTCTATGTATACCTTGCATGCACTCTGCAGGTATTTAGCTGCCCATCCTTGAGTCACAATTCCAGCTGCTGTGAGCTGGCCTCCCACACACAGATATGAAGCCTGAAGAAAAGACAGACTTGAAACCTTTGTGGGAGGTTGCAACTTTTAGTGATTAAAATGAGGTATAAAGAGAAGCATTTCAGACCTTCTCATCATTCAGCTGGGCATTCACATAGACACACCATGGGAGCTATGGTGAGTCCCCTGTGTGGACTCTTCCTCTTCCTGGGACCAGGAGCCACATAGCTTCTCTCCAACTTTGACAGCAGATACGATAGGTCCTGTCTGTGTTGTGGGTGGACAGCACCTGCAGTGGGACAGAGAAGTATTGCCATGGAGGTAAGGCCTGGATCCCTCTTCATACACTTCAGTAGCCATAGCTCTGCACTTGAACCAGAGTCCAGGGGACCCAGGCTCCCAAGGGGACTCAAACCATTCCTAAAGGGGGCAGGGACTGTCCATATCAGATAATGCTGGTAGGGCTCTTACAGTGCTCTCTTCCCCTTACTCATCTTACAGGAGAGACATTTCAGTGCTGGGTCCCTGCAGGAGTGTCACGTAGATCCTGACATTGCCAGGGTAAGACACAGCTGTGATGGTGAGGTTCTAATGGTACTATCCTCCTCTGTGCTTCCTTTACCATTACCTGACTCAGAGAATGTCTTCAGCCCCTGGCTGCCTCAGAAGACTCCTGCTATGCACTGCCCTCAGCTTTCCAGCACCATTTTTCTACTATGCCTACTCTAGAAGGGGTTGCCATGCTTTCAGGGGTTATGTTAGTGGGGGCGAGGGCTGGTCTAGGGCTGGGATGGGGCCACAACTCCAGGAAAAGGGGTGGTAGTTGGCCTCAGCAGTTGGTACAGTGACTGCCTGTGCTATGAGAATAGGAATCAGCTGGCATTCAATGGACTTTACCCATGGATCAGATCAGCGGGGAGGGGAAAAGTGCTGTTATGCCCTTTTCTAGCCACTCCAAGTGTACAACCTAGGAGTCACCCTGGCATCAGAAGCAGACCTGCTGAGATAATGGTTCTCACGTGGGACAGTAGCCATTACATCTGTCCCTGTTTTGGACTGGAAGGAAAGGAGGAATGAATGGAGGGTGCTCCATGTTATCTTCTGCCTCTGACCTTGGGATTCTCTATGCCAAAATGGCCTTATGGCAGTGCCAGCCAGGATGGGGCCATGTGCATCTGCAGTTGTAACCACATTTTATACTTTGCCTGTGGGGCTCAAAAAGCAGTTTTAGTGCCTTCCTAGTCCAGTTTGGAGGGAAGGGGAGCATTGATGAGTCTCACTTCTCCCCAGAGGTCAGCCTGGTCTTGAGGGATAGGATGGGGAGGTGTCAGTTAGACAGATTTATGTTCCTATTGAATGGGACAGGTGCCTAAGGCCAGAGGGTGGGGAGCCCTGGTATCTCAGTAGTGATCCAGAAGTCAGATTTCTGGTGTGCTTTGTGAAGGGGTTGGGGGGGGGGGGGCAACCCAGCAAAAGGCAACCCAGAAGAAGGTTGCCCCAGTGCTGGTGCTGGTGCTGATGTAGGAAAATAGACACCCTGCCTCCCCAGCAGCTTGGCTGTGGCTCACAGCTGGCTGGAGGGAAGACATGAGTCAGGGAGTGGAGGCTTCGCTGACTCCTGTGAGTGACAGCTAGGAATGGGGTTGACCTGGCACTTGGGCAGAGAAGATGATCTCTGGCCAAGACTAGAATGTTGTCCTGTGAGGGGAGAAAGGGAGGAGTGGGGTGCTGCATAGCCCCATAGTATTCTAGAGGAATACAACTTTTCTTTACTCACAGTGGGATCTGGCACAGATGTTCAGTAAAGCACTTTAACCTACAGAGCTTTGGTCTGATATCACATCTATCCAGGGTTAACTTAGAGCAGGATCCACTGTTTTTAAAGTGTTCTGTGTGCCCTGAACTTCTGTTCAGTCACACCTGCAGAGTGCTTTCTGTGTGCTTATCACACAATGTGTGTAATATCTGTACCTAGTCTTTATGACATCTTCTCTTAAAATTTAAAAAGCAGAAAAAACCTATATCAAGGTTTGATAAAATTAAAATCTGAAGAAAATAATGCAACAATATGGTAACCCCTGCATTATTTACACCGATACTCAACTCAAATGCCTAATTTTAAAATGAAAATGTTCTTTGGGTAAATCTGATATCTTTTATTAGATGAACTAAAATAGTTGGAATAATTCTTCTTTGCAAGCTTTCAGGTACAAACACCCTTCGTCAGGCTGAGGAAATATCTGCAATTGGTCTGTGCTCTTCCTGGATGGAATAGAAAAGAAGCCAGAGGCGAGTGTGTATGGGAGAAAGCCAGTCAGTGAAAATGCAAATTGAGGCAGTCAGTGGGTGAGAGACAGGTTGGTGGTGGAGGCGGGGAATGGGAATGTAGACCTGCTGTTAAGAATATAGCTGGTAAATAGCAGAGAGGTTACCTGGGTTGTCAGATATTAGGCAGGTTATAATGTATCATAAATCCAATGTATATATTTAGTTCATCATTTCTTGTATCCAGGAGGTTGATGAAGTGAAGTTCACAGGGTCGTCTGCGAAAGGTGTATGGTAAATTCTCTTTGAGGATTAGAACTGAGAGACTGGAGAGAAAGTGATTTTTTTGTGAGAACTGTGCCCCCCCAGGTAATTGTGCATTCTTGTTTTTGATTGATGATGCATTCAACTAGAATGGATTACCCAGGAAGTTGTAGAAATTCCATCTTTGGAGGATTGTAAAAGCAGGTTAGACACATATCTGTCAGGAATGGTTTAGGTATAGTCAGTCTTGTGTTGGAGTGGAAATAGATGAGACTTCTTGAGACCCTTTCCATACCTATTGTCTGTTAATTAACTTTTGTGCGTGCTGCACATTTTTCTGTAGACCATGCATATGTTCTTTATAGATGTTGTCAAGGGGAACTTAAGCAACAACTATGGTTACAGCAGCTTTGGTTCTTGGCTTCTTGGAATGTGTGAGAGAGGCAGTATGGGAATGTGAGAAGAGGACATTAACTGAATATTCATAGTTCAACCGGTTGACATTTAAACTGTGGTATTTATGTTTCAGCATTAACACTCAGAAAAAATGAACTGGAGCATTCACACATGCCAAAACCATTTTTTTCTGGCTGTCTGCAGGCCAAAGCAGTTATAACTGTATCAATGTAATCACAGGTCACAGCTTCAAAGTTATCCTCACCACTATGTCACACAGAAGGAATATAAGATTAAATAGTGTGCAGCATAATTTTACCTCCACTGGATGGGTTCTACAGCAGATCCCAGGGCTTGCGGGCCCTTGTGCTACTTACGTATACTCAGTACATTTCTGTCTAACCACACTGGTTTCTTTTGCTCTTCTGGTTTTAATGAAATTAATTTTCATAGTAGTGGCTGACCCAACTACATTTTAAATACTTTTACCTTCTGCAGTATAGATTTTTTGTGTATTGCTACAACAGGCATCTCTTGATGGTGCTGTCAAGTAGTCACTTCCCATAGTTTCCCCTCTGTACAGGCAAATTTGGGCTCTTGAGAGAGTATTTAGGCTGGGTCACCGGTCTCTGTAAAAGTGTTGTGTGCACAATAGAGTAGGTTCTCTGCCTTAGTCTTTGATTAGCCTGAGTTTCTGAGACACTGGGATCAGATTCCTAGAATCAAAGAGAGCCCAACAGTGCTTGTATAGACTATTGTTTTTCAGGACTGACATACCTGTGTAAATAAAGCAAGTTGCATTCAAAATATACCAGACTTCATGTAACTGATTTCTCTTCCACTGGGAAGCCAACCTGTGAAAACCCAACATCTACTACTGCTCAACAGATGCAAAGGTGGTGCTGGGGGTGGAAAAAGGGCAACATTATTGCTGAAATTCCAATTATTTGTCTTGTCTTGTAATTTAAAGGACAAGGACAGTATAACTAAAATTCTGTCCAATTCCAAAAACACATATTTGAAGAAACAGCTTCTTAGCACTCTTTATTGAACAGTGAACAGCGAACAGCATTATATTATCTGATCATGTGACTATCATCTGATCATATCTGATCATGACACTATCCTAATGCTTCATCATAACCAGATGACTGTGACCATTGTTGTAGTGGATCAGAGACAGATTCATCTGTCATTCAAACTTGGGTCAAGCAAGAATGAGTCATGACCCCAATTCTGTTGGCTTCAATTTGTTAAACATCACCCCAGTTTCTCATTAAGGATTTCATTGCTTCCAGAATTAACACTGAAAACAGCTGAAGGGCTCTTCAGTCTAGAAAGTTTCACTCAAAGACACAAGTATTCAAAACAACCATCCTTTACCTTCAGTATGCTGATGAATGTGCCATCCTTGCACATATTGAGGAAAACTTCCAGACCATGCCGTATCTCTTTGCAGAATCCTACTGAATTTGGGGCTGCTCTTTTAAAATTGAGAAGACTAAAGGGCTCTAAAGGGCTCTCTCAACCTGCTCCAGGCCATGACTGTAGTCCCCCTCCTCAAATTACTTGTGAGGGAAAGACCCTGTAGGTAGTTGAGCACCCTTACTTCAGTGCTGAGCAACTGCTCTCAGTACATTGATGAGGAAATCCAGCACAGCATCTGGTATGCAAATATCTCCTTCAGGAAATTGTTTTGGCATGTTTTTATTGATTGCAAGCTCCTGAAAGACACCAAAATCCAGGTCTAGAATGCAGTCATATCCACTCTCCTCTATGGACATAAAACATGGGTGACCTACTGTCATCATCTCAAGAGCCTAGAGAGGTTATCACTAACAATGCCTCCAGAAAATCCTCCTTGTAAAATGGATGCCCAGCTCTTGACTCCCAAAACAAGTACTCTACTCCCAGGTTAGTTGTGGTTTAAGGAAATGCTACAAGGACACTTCAAAGGCATACCTCAAGAAAAAGGACACTGACATTGAGCTGGGAGAAACTGGCTGCTAACTGATTCCAATGGTGCAACAGCCAGCATCGAGGTAAAGCATCTTGCCCTCAAAACAGAGAGAGTGGAGGAAGAAAAAGGAGAGAAATCCCAGCCTCTGGCCTACTCTCCCCTGTGGAAAGACTTCAACTTCTGCAGATGGATCTGTGGCTCAAATATTGGATTCTTAAGTCACCTCAAGACCCATCAATGGTAGAGATTATCCTTGAATTGAATGATTGCCAGTAATGAGGCTGCATAGTCCAGGGCTTTACTCCTATTCATCAATTACTTTAATCCAAACAGTATTTGCTGTATTTTGAAAACTCTTTAACCCCTATTAATTTAATTTGGAGTGGAAAAAGAAAGTTATTAAACCTGCTGACCAAAGAAGGGATATGGAATTACTAGAGAAAATGCATTCAAGCTAGCATTGTAGAGTACAGCAGCAGTAGTAGCAGACATGATATTTTCAGTTTTCATGGAAACTAGGCCTGTGTGAAGCAGCTAGTATTCACTTCAGATTCAGCTGATTCCGGGGACAGTGATTCATTCTGGTTATTCAAATCACTGTCCCAAATGGATTCAACAGGTCCCATTCCCTGGCTGGTCCCAGCTCTGCCTGGCCCCAATGCCCTGGCTCTTTAAAAAAAAAAAAAAAAAAAAAAAAAAAGCTCTGTATTCATCGGCTGCTGCCAGACAGGGGGCCAATCCCCCTGCCCCCCACTGCCCCATGCTGTGTGGGGGGGCTCTGCCACAATCCCCTATCCCCTGCCTGCTCTCTCAGGCCCCCACAATGTGGCTGCCCTGCCCAGCCCCAGCATCCTGGCTCTTCAAAAAAAAAACAAAAAAGCCTCACACTCACCGGCTCCTGCCAGGAAGGGGGCCAATCTCTGTTGCATCCCACTGCCTCATGCTGCATGGGGGGCTCTAGCACAAGCCCCCAGAAGCCCTGATGGCTGCTGCAGCAGCCGATGAGTGCAGGGCTTCTTTTTTTAGTTTTTTAAGAACCAGGAGCTGGGGCTGGGTCGGGCAGCAATTGATGGGGCTGGGAGAGTAGGCAGGGGATGGGAGCTGGTAGCAGAGCCCTCCATGAAGCATGGGGCGGTGGGAGGCAGCAGGGATTACTCCCTAACCTGGCAGGAGCTGGTGAGTGTGGGGCTTTTTTTTAAGTACTGGGACACTGGGGCCAGGCAGGGCAGTCAGTGATGTGGCTGGGACAGTGAGCAGGGGTCAGGAGGTGCTCAGGTGGGCTGGTGGAGCAGGCAGAGGATGGGGCCTGGTGGGAGTTCCCCCATGGTCCCCTCCCCCCTCCTCCAGCCCCACCCTGGCTCCCACTTACCAGCACGAAGTCCAAGTCCAGCTCCCTCCCTCAGCGAATGGGGAATGCCTGAATCTCCAAAGTTCTCCGAATCTTTTCCAAACCAATTCGGAGAGCTTCAAATCTATTTGGGTCTTTTTATTTGTCTCCTAACTTGATTCAGATTTGGAGATTTGGCTGCCAAATCAGGCCAAATCTCCTCTGAGTCAAATCAGCACTAAAGCTTTGCACAGCCCTAATGGAAACTATTTTAAACATTATACATGACCTAGGGTCAGATTAACATTATTTTAAGTAAGTAAAGATACAAATAGGCACCTAATGGGATTTTAAAGAGCCCCAAAATGATTTAGTTCTTTATGCTCATCATAAGAAAGACAGTTCATGAAATATAAGGAGGAGGGGAGAGATTATGCAAGGCTTGTTTTGTGGCTTGTTGTTTTGATATATTTAAAATAAATTCGCACAATCAAGTTATCACTGAACATATTGATAGAAGTGTGTCTGAAAAAGCTGACTGAAGAAATGGATTTTCTGTAAGGAGTAAATAAAAAATAGTGGGAAAAAGTAGTACTGATCTGCATTATGTTAAAAAAATGAATAACAGTCTGTAAATAGATGACATCACCTAGTTGTACAATCAGCTGAATAAACAGAAAACCAGGATACAATTTTTTTTTCACTTGTTAAAATGGGAAGTATCATTACCACCCTTCTGCTCCTTTTGTCACATTTCTCTTTTGCTTTATTTGTATCTCTGTTTCCCTCTGTAGCAGCATGATATCTGTTCTGTTGGCTATGTTATGATGCCTTACATTCCTTGCTTAACTCTGTCTTCTTCATAGGCTATATTTTTAAAGTAGCCATGTCCAAATATTTCAGAAATGCTGTAGTTTAGTCACAAGATTAATTTATTTCAATGCAGGAATTATTGCATTCGCTAGTCTATATAGGAGTTAAATTCAGTAGTCTATATAGGAGGTCAGACAAGGTGATCTCAGTGATCCCTCCTAGCCATAAAGTTCATGCATTTCAGTCTCTCTCCTCCCACTCTTATTTCTTCTCAAATGCCAAGTTTTCTCTGTGCTCCATAAGCTAAAGGTACTCATGGAAATGAGGTTCACATTTTTAAGAGCAAGAGTAATTAACTGTTGGAATAGGTAATCAAAAGATATAATAAAGTCTCTATAATCTGAACTCTTTAAAATGAAGACTGAATGTCATTGAAATGCACACTCTAGTTGAAGAAACCATTAGTTGGTTTGATACATGTAGTAATGGATGAATACTTTTGTGGCCCATATTATGTCTTGAAAATCACTCTAGCCTTAAAATCTATTAAACTAACATAGTGACATCATGCTGGGCATCCTTTCTACAATCATTTGAAGAGCAGCAGTACCAGAGATAAACCTTACCAGGCATAGATCTAACAGGGGTGCACTGGAGCACTTACACCCCTTGTTGATTCCTGATCTACCCAAAGTTTAAAACCAACTGCCTGGAAGTGGCAGCAGCATTTCTACTTAGGAAGTACTGAGGCAGTCACTTGACTTCATGGTTCATTATCTACACGGTACCTCCTAAAATCTTCATTCAGCAAGAGTTAATGACCCTCTGTTCTTTTTAATAGCCTCTATGTTCCACCGATCAAACTATCCTTTGTTCTTCAATTTTGCTATCTGTTATCTGTTCCTGGTAATGAAACTCCTATTTCACAGCCCCACAAACTGTTTTAACCTGATTCCAATGAAGTGGTATTTCTTTTTGCATCAATCTTAAACTGAATAATACAGCCCTAGGCCCTTAGCATATTAGTAAAGCTTCTAGTTTATTTTTAACTGGAGAAAAATATATATTGTTTTTATTGTGATGATGCACTTCACCATCCTCTCCCCCCACCCTTTTCAAACTCCAGGCCATCCCATGCCCTTCTCCCGTCCATTTAGGATGTCTGTATTGCACAACATGATCTTGTTTAGAGATATCTGAACTACCTCTAAATATGCTGCCTTGCTTATGTATGATAAACAGTATAGTTGCATTAGTGCAACACTCCACCTGGGTTAATTACCCCTGCTAACAAGCAAGGTCTGTTAGCTTGGGTGGAACAGCACACTAATATGACTATGAAGTTTCTTGGAGCCAAGATCTAGCAGGTTTAGGCACATATTCCTTCTAGCATGTAATCCAGAACTAAATACAGCAGTGGTAAGCAGACCATCTAGCTAATGCAGAAGGCATTGTAAACTTCAGGAATAAGTATTGTGGACCATTGTATCAAGGCCCTAAAAGACTGACTTAAGGTGAGGTGTTACTTTGGGACTTTGAACGAGTGGAAGGAACAAGGGTAGGGATGAAGCAAAGCTGAGCCAAGTATATGAAATTTGATTTATGTTCCTGAAGGGTTTTCATATGATTTCAGTGTAAATTCTGTGAAACAGGAGCTTCATTACCAGGAACAAATAACAGACAGCAGAACTGAATATTTACTGGAGTACAAATTCTATACAAACTGGAATAATCTTCTCATCTGTTTTGAGAGGCACTCGGTAGTATAAATAATAATAATTGTGAATAGGAATAATCATTGAGACCCAGTTTGCTTATCCCTACTATCACTGGACCAAAGTTCATGGTAATGATCACATGCAATCTGCACTATGGGTATTAGCAACTTCTTTCCAATTGCTGATAAGCATGATGTACCTCTCTTCCCTGTGCCTGGAAATAAAGGTACCCCATGGTGATGATGCTAGGCAGATTTAATTGTGCATGCTCAGAGAGAAAAATGACATCCACGTTCAGTTAATGCTGTCTACGGCAAGCTGACAGATCCCCAGCTGTCAACTAACCTCAAAGGCAAGTGTTCATGGCTCTGGCTTATGTCTGCTTGCATTCTGCCGATAGGCATTTATAGGCACAAGCCCATATTGGTCACAACATATTCTGACTGTTACTGAGAAATGTATCATCTGTATTATATGCTGTGTTCTTTAATGCTGTTACACAGTTAAAGATTATTTGTAGACAGGCACTGAGCAGGTAAAAAACTATTATTGTTTTGCTTGTGCTTCATGTGAAAGGGGACAATATTTATGACTGTGGGTCTTACCAAGCTGTTGATTTCCCCGCTTTCCCACCCCACTATAAAAAAATATGTATTTTTGTTCTGACTCAGATGGAGTTATAGTTATTATTTTAAATCTTTATTGGGGTTACTGTCTGCCATGGGACTACATGCCCACAAAATGACCTTACAGAAATACCAACTTGCATGGGAAAAAAGCAGAAGGCATGTGGCACTAATGTAATATTGCAGTCACGGAGGACTTTTTGGCAGAAGAAATGTCACTTGTGGTGTCCTGCAGGCTGCCTATTTAAACCCATCATTACCTGGCACCTATGATCTAGTGAAATAATCAGAACAGTCTATGAATGGGCAGAATGCCATACTAACAGATGAGCATGAATGTAGGTAACCAAGAGACCGTTCATATATATTAAATATGGGTTCAAAGAGCATACGTCTTATTTGGGGACATCAAAACAGCTGTCAAGTTTTCTTCTTATTGTTAAAAGCATATGTTACCCACATCAGATATTCAGACAAGAAGGGCTAAAGCCAGCTCCAACAGTTCTGCCAAACTTTGTGTGAATTGTTTTACTGGTTAAGCTCTCAACCGGAAAGAAATCAGATATTATATTCTGAACCTTCAGTTATTAAAGACATGAAATGTGAAGCTTGACTGCCCAGTTACTGTTTGTATTGATTCGAAATAGTACTGATTCAAAATAGCCTTATTGGTCTTCTTGCAAAAGAAACAATTGCAGAGGTACACAGGAAATTCTGATAAAAAAGGGATTCATTCTTCCACAGCCTTTTTACCATTTCCTGTTCTAATTTCTTTTCTGCTTGCCATGTGAAAATGAAATCTAGTTCTATTGACACATTTATGCTCTGCAACACACAATGCCCATTTATTTCATGTCTTATGTGAAGCAGGGGTGGGTAGTCAATGGGGTAGTCATTACAAATTAGCATGTAAGGCGCTGGTGACTCCAAGTACTAGCAGTCAGCAAAGTGTGCCTGAAAATATTCAGGGATCTGGTAATGTTTGCAAAAGTACTTAAAGCTTAGGATACGTATTAGAACTTCTCAAGACAGGAGTTAGACTGCAGATCCCATGAGAAACAACCTACGGGTCTCTCCATTGGTACATTTTGGTTAGGGATGAGGTATGAAAAAAATAAAATAAAAAAATCAAAGTAATATTGATTTTCCTTCACTACCTGTTCTGCAACATTCATTGCAATAACTAGATAGCAAAATGCTCCCAAACAGTGAAGCCCTGAGACAGTGAATAACAGTCTACTCCAAGATATGTTGCACAGCGTGACAGTGCCCCATAGACATAGCTAAGTTACTTCTAAACAAACTAGTTCAGACATAGGCAGTAGCCTAGCCCTAATAACATCATGTTCCATCTTAGATACTCATCCCATTTTCACAGCACTGTATTGTCCTTTGCAAATATACACATGCCTCTAATTGTGTCATACAAATACAAGAGCCATCAAACAACAAGAGTGGGACTTAAAGTCAAGCCTTCACTGAACTCCTGCAGCTATCAAACCTCAACAGCTTTGGAGCCTCAAAGCTGTTTTAATTTATGCTGACAGCTTTTTTAGTAAATCATGGGTGAAAATAAGCACAGCCAATGCAGTGTAGTTCAATCTCTTTCTAGTCTCTACTTGTGGAAGCTTAATAGCAGAGAAGCACAGAACTGAGCCCTCAGTATATATACATAACCATGTTTCTTTTTGTTGTTTGCAGTCAGCTTTGAAAAAAAACTTTCTGCAGCTGAGAGAGCTTTTTAAATAGCTTAGTAGAGGCCAAAGTTTTTTGGAAATGTGAGACTAGATATCTATTCTTGGTTCTGCAGGTGTTTCGTTTATTGTGAAGAAGTGACAGCCTCTTCACATTCAGATCTGATTTTTTTTTGATTGCACTGCCTTCATATCTTTAACCACTAGATTGCAAAACCTCTCATGGAAAGTATTTTAAACCTTTGTACTTGGGCCTGCTGTAAAAAGTAGGCTATTGATCTTGACTCACCTTTGAAGCATTTTGAGTATAACAAAGAAATATCCCTATGCAAACTATTATTTTAGTCTTGATTTTTTTTTTTGGATGCAATGGCAAGGCACAGAGAAGTTATCAGCTTGCTAGAAGATATTAATCAGAAGATGTCTGGTTGTAGAATAACATAAGATTCATTATAAATCATTTTTAATTTCAAGTTGGGCTAGACTGCATGTGATGTTTTGCTAAGTTAACTGCATTGTAAACATGATACCTTGTCAGATACAAACCAAATTGGGCATATTTTTTCAGCCTGCATGCTATTCCAGGGAGCACTTCAGTGAAGTATTGCATACTTGCTTCTTGCACGCTACACTCCAAAGATGTGATGTAACCACCCATATAGAAGTTGTGGGGGCACGGTAATTAGTACGTCCAACATAGATCTCCACTTACTTGCACTCAAGACCATACGGGGGGCATCCATATTCTGTTTTTAAGGTATGATGCATGGAGCATTCATGCCATATCTTTACTGTGGTGCTCAATTGCTTGGTTCAGTGGAGGTGTGAATAAATCTTAAAGGTCCAAGCCAGCTCTGATCTCAGACAACTGCTGCAACACTTACTCTGGTAGTAAACTTTTCTTTTTTTTTTAAAAAAAAACGCAAAAAAATTTGGGTTGTGTTTTTGGTATGAACTTGGATTGGTTCCTATTTAACTCAGATTAGTTCACCTAATGTTAGCTGTGAGGTGGTATTAAGTAAGAAATAATTGTGACAATAGCAAGCTTTGTTATGCTGTCTGTAAGTGAATGTTAAAGTCAGTGGTCAAATATTTCAAAACTTTCTGATGAAAATGGGTAGCTTAAGTCATCTATAGACATATAAATGAGGGGCTTGATTTAAAGAAATACTGGGCACTACTGACTGCATTGGGTACTGTAAATACTAAGCACTTCTGAAAGTCGAGGCCACTGTCTAAGAGTTTAAGCCTGGATTCAGCTAGTTACCTTTAGGCCTTTTAATTTGCAAATGTTGGTTAACATTTCTAACTTAAAGCATAAAGCACTGTGGTAAGCCAGAAAATCCATTTCTATAAAACAGTGTTTTAAAAACATAAACAACATGGATTTGAAAGCAAAAGCTGTAAGTGAAATATTATCAAAGACTCAGTTGCCTAATTAGTGAAAAACAGATCATAAAGAAAAATTACTCATGAATCTATTTTAATAAGGGCAGGCTTGTTTAAAATACTCTATATAGAGTATGTAACTACCTCATTATTCTTTGTTCAGTACAGGTATGTTTTGCAACACCTTCTGTTAACTCTTGGGATTGGGTATATCTGAAGCATCAGCAGCATAACTTTGCCTGAAATGCTGGGCTCTGAACTCAGCTACAGTTAAATATTCAGCAGGATACTCCATCTCTTACTAGACTCATGTAGTAGTTATGAAAGATTAATTCAGTGTTACATTCCTGTTTAATGAAGGAGTTGAAGTAAGCATTGCCATTGAACATTCCAGACTTCAGGTTTAGAAGATTACAATTTTATTATGCTTTGTAAAGGGCATGTGTGATAAGTGAGCTGTATAGACTTTATAATATTTAAAATGAAATCTCTCTCTTTCAGGAAATCCTTCCCTAAATTGTTGCTACGCACATATATTCATATAAGTGTGTCTATTGCCATTGTAACAGTATGTTCCATCCTTATCTTGTCTGGAGAAGCAATAAATAGTATATTGATCAATCAAAGGCATTGAGCCACAAAATAATATGTTTTCACATGTTAGGGTTCACAGCTGTCCTTTACCTGGTTCTCATTAATGGGGGAAATTAAAATACAAATATTCAGTGGTGGTCAGATGTGAATGAGGAATAGCTGAAAAATAACACTAATCTGGGTAAGGAACTTTTCTTTTAAGCAATGATTTATAATAGACCTGTCTTGAGGAACAGATATTTAGGCAGTAGCCCAAAATACTCCAGCCTCTGTTCTTCATTATATGTTTACATTTTTTCCTTCCCAAACCTCCTTCTATCTTACATAATACAAATTCATATTTATGTTTGGGATCCCTCAGCATTATTCTAGAAACTCAGTTGTCCAAGTTGTTGTCCTGGAATTATTTATTCATACTATGAATGTTAAACAAACAATAGATGCAGTACATGGTGCTTCTTTGGTTGTGTCTGTAAATCTTACTTATTTAATGCAACTTATAGTTGTCCTACCATGCTTTACACGCCAGGCTAATCCATGTGAATATCTTTCCTTAACACTACTAAATGCATAATCAAGGAAGAGAAAGATAATTAGCTGTGTTAGTCTGAAGTCAGGCAGGGGCCAGGGTATGCATCTTATAGGGCATATCTACATGTGTATTTACACGTACCTAAATTGAATGTGCATTTGGTTAAGGAACAATAATGTGATCAAGGTGCATTAGGTGATTAATGTGCATTAAGCCACATTAAATTTGGGCATGAATAGCTAAGTCTCATTAGTGCACACGCAGATGCGCATTAGTATGTCTTCGTGTGAGCTAATGTGACTTTGGTATTTGCGGGTATCCAATTTAGGCTCACGTAGCTTTAAATCACCATTTTACATGTGTAGACATGTGCCCTTAATACATCTTATATATGGGGATTTCTGGCTAAGCCCGCTTAAAAGAAGCACATGTAGATGCACCCATAGACTAACTAAATCAGAGATGTATAGCATAAGCCCTCATAAACTTAAACGTACTTCAGCAGATGCTGTGAAAGGACATGCAGAAAGCCATGTATAAAATGGAAAGTGTGATTAGGATACAAAAGGGAGGAAGGAAAGGAAGGGAAAGTGGTGAAATGGGGAAGGAAAGCAATATTGAAAAAAGGAAACAGCAATAAACCCATAGAGACATTTGGTTATAAAAGCTAATTCAGTAATGGGATAATCCATAGTTCCTGTTTAAACTATACTTAACATAATCCAGTCTGTGGATAAATTCTTGTTCTGCAATTTTCAGTTCAAGTTAGGTTTCAAAGTTTATCTATGTAAGAACAGCTACACTGAGGTCAGTGATGGAATATCCAAAGAGATTTAAGTATTCTGTCAAAGGCTTTTATGTCCTTTCAGTACTGATGTCATATCGGTATTCATTCGTTCTTGCATGTAGGGATCATTTCATCAGGCCAGCGTAAATAACAGAGGGCCATTGTAAGCAGATGATTGCACATATGATGTTGGTAGGGTTACAGGTAAAATAAATCTTAGGTTCAAATCTGTGTTATTTGGTCTAGTGATGTGGTCTGTGTTGATGACGGGGTACAGGTGGCATCTGGGTCTATTGCAAGGCCTGGTGCCTTGGTGAGTATGGGAGTTAGATAGCCTGTTGCTGAAGTGACATCATTTGAGGTTGAAGGACTGTTTGAAAGCCAGGACAGGTTTGCCCCCATTTTTACCTTCAGATAGTTGCCATTTTCTAGAAGGGTAAGAGGTCATGAATGATGTGTCCAAAGTGTTCAAGCTGGGACTGTAGGTGACAAGCAGAAGGATTCTGTTTCTCTTGTCCTGGGTTGAAATTGTATCATGTCGGCATGATGTCTGAGTGCATCTCTGTAGATTTAAGTAACAAAAGTTTGGGGATTGTATTGTAACTATAGTAATCCCTGTTCCATATCCGTAAGGTTGCATCCCATCCAATGGAATCAGAGCATAGATTGTTGTAATGTACTTTGGGCTTGGTATGACATGCCAGGCATTATTTTGTGTAAGGCAGTTTATTATGGATTAAGTTTATGCTACCAATGTAGCTATTATTTTAGCATTATTATGTTTTCTCTGTCTAACCTGAAATTCCATTGGTAGTTTTTATTATAACCCATTTCACTAAAAATTTAAAACTAGATTATAACCACTGCACTTCCATATAAAGAAGTTAAAAGCCTCTTTATGCCTTTAGACAGCCTAGGTTCCAATTTCTCAACAATAAGGTTATCAGCTGACTGTCTTCTTCCCTGAAAGATATTTTGAAAGAATGTGGTAAAGCACATAGAATAAGCCAAGTCCTCTTTAGTCCATCCCTTTCACATGCTGGCTAGTGGAACTCATCCAGTAAAAGGAGAAATAATTGTGTATAAAGCAACAATGAGGTTTGTCTTTCTTTTTAATTTAGCAAAAAGAAGTGCCACTTTCATATGTCCTGGTCATTCAAGCATCTGAACACTGGTAGTTACCACTGCATTCTCAGATCCTTCTATGTCAGTCAATATGATTATTCTTCAGATTAGTTGTTTCTTGAAGGATGGAAAAAATGAAGGGCTGAAATTCAATAATCTTGTCTGTTTTGGAACACTGATTAACTGTCCCACAGTTCTACTGTCAGAAAGCCAGGAACTGCATTAGACCCTTATTGTCATTACCAGCAGATAGAAGAGCTAACTACTTAAGCAAGGGGCTAGTGATAGGGGATGCTGACTAAGATTAAGGAACTAAGTACTGTAGAGCAATGTATTTCCTATAATATAAAATAGCTGTGATAGATGTACTATACAATGTTTTATCAGTAAAATATGGGATTAATTTGATGTTCTGCTTGAAGTTGATACTCTAAGATCAGAATAAAAAGAACCTTTCTTTTGTCACTTAACAGAGACACCCATTTACCACTTACTCATAACATTTCAGAGCTCTGGAGATAGCTCATTTTACCCTTCTGGATCAGCTGGTATTTAGAATATCATAAAGTCCATAAATGATGCATATTGACAGCGGAGGGGGGCACAACTCTGGACCACCATGCCTACTGCTGCTGGGCCCTGGCTCCAGCTAGGCTGCAGTTAGTACAGAAATCTGGGAGGGCACATGTCCCCTGTGCCCCACCATGCATCACCTCTGATGAAGTCCATATTCAATAGGGTGAAAAAATCTTGTAGATATGTATGGAAGTGACAGCCCAACTTAATGTAGTATATCCACTTGCATATATCATAATTACATTATCCAATCAAGATTACTCTTTTTAAATTGCTAGCATTCCCTGTGCCAGGAAATAGTGTCAAATAGACTGTGTTTGGCATAGATAAGATGTAAACATGTTTTTTTGCTCCATGTTTGCCTCTAGACAAAATAATTCCCAAGTGACACATTTGAAAACCATAACTATTATTTGTGTGTAAGTAACTTCGTGAATACTTTAAATCCATACACAATTTCATGTACTTTCACTTGGGTTTATCTGTTCACGTACCTCTTACCACTTGAACACAAGCATTTGCTTTTCAGCAGAGATACAAATGACATGCATAAGCAAAGGTGCATTTGACCAAGTAGGAGTGGTTTGACAACAATGTCAATCTTGACACTGAAGCCTTAGTTGGTTCCACGATCTGCCTTTCAGGACTACAATGATGAAATTCGTCAGGAACAACTGAGAGAACTGTCATATTTGAATGGTTCTGAAGATTCAGCACGTGGACGGGGAATTCGAGGAAGAGGAATCCGTGTAGCACCTACAGCTTCTTCAAGGTATGTTATTTTGTACTTTTATTCATGCTACAGAAGCCCAGCCCATGGTGAAACACCATGACATTTAAAAACATGATTTATGATACAGTTAACTAAATAATTGACTCATGGGTGTTGGATGCCAGAGGAGGAGTCCCCTCTCATGCTTTAGCCCAACAGCCTAGTGATTAGGGCACTCACCCAAGAAGTAGGCAATTCAAGTTTTAGGCCCCCTTCATCCAGAGATGGTTTGAACTCATATCTCTCTTACTTTCCAGCAGAGTTCTGTAACCACCAGGCCAAGATTAGGCATTATCTAGTTCCTTTTCCAGTCTTCCTCTTGAAATTCACCCCTGGACAACAAAGAGAGGGGGGTATGTAGGACCAAAAGGAAGAGGACAGTTAGAGGATATGTGGTTCAGGTGGCTCCTGTTCCGAGAGGGAGAGGACATGGGTGCTAGCCTAGATATTTGTTCCCAATGGAGCAGAAACTTCTCCACTTTGCTCAATCTATTTTATCCAAGCACTATAAAATGTAAGTTGCAGAGGCTTAACTTCAATACAAGGCAGACCCTCAACCAGGGTCTGATAAGGCCTGACATGTGGCCTGGTGGTTTCAGTGACGTTGGGGAAATACAAGCCTTCTATATATGTACAGGGAGGCTGCTCCGTTGTGCTGTAATTGAGTCTGCTGGAGCATGGAAATTACCATGTGTGTCAGCATCACGTGTATCAGCGTCCTGTTTGACAAGCTTTAGTTTAAAGCACCCTGCCACCATTTTTCAGCCCTGGGACACTGATACGTGTCATAATCCCAGCACTTTTAATTAATGCAGCTCTCAGAGCTCTGCTAATTAAAGACCCCCCACACATACCTCCTGGCCTTCCAGAACATGTCTATAAACACCAATAGAGTCAAACTCCTTCTGGGTGAGGGGAGATATAAACTCAGTATCCTGCTTCTTGGATAAGTGCCCTAACCATTAGGCCATTGAGCTAAAACATGGGAGGACCCTCCTCATTTTTGCTGGGCTACAGTTTTGGGGCTCAAACTCAGGTATATGCATCTGGTATGCTGTATGAATTCTTATGCATCCATGTTGCACATGAAATAGTTTTGCAAACTGTTGTAAGTACCAAGAACAGCATTTGTATAGCTGTGTAAATATTGTTTAAGTGAAATGGAATTCTGCCCTGCGTCCCACTTTTCAGTAGGAGCACTTCATTTGTAGTGGAGGTTCTACACTATTATCAATGTTAAAATGTGGCTTGATAAAAGAAATGCATTCTATGCCACAGTCAAAGTGAATTTCATACTGGATAATAATTCAGTTGTCTAGGGAAGGGATCACATTTACATTACTGTATTGTAAGACTAATGCACTCTTGTGTGCTGTAAAATAATGAATCATAATATTGACTCCTCAGCATTAGTTAGTCTCTGCAGCTTTTGCTGAAGTAGACTGGGCACTACATCATTAGAAGAGATCTCTTCCTGACCTTCTATGTTATTTCTTGCCTGTGCTGTATTATTTTAATGTAGCGTCGCCATTTTAGTAGTTCTGGCTGTTCTACTATTGTTTTGGCAAAGGCAGAGTAGAGGACATGAGGTTTCAGTTTTTTAAAGAATTTTTTAAAAAGATTTTAAGATTAAAATCTGTCCTTTCCCTTGTATTGAAATCCATATGTAGCCTAATGGAAGATATTGTCTTGCTTTTAAATATAGTTTTTAAGAATCGTTATTCTCTCAAGGAATATTTAAAAAAAAATACTTTTTTTTGTAGGACTTACAAAAACGCTGGTGTTCCAGTCACAGTAAAAGAAGAATAATCTGGACCCTCCTCACAGTGCTTATAGGCATAATTGATTCTATTTAATCACAAGCAGGGAGGTAAACAGAGCAGAACCATATTGGCTTTTACTTTATAAAATATAAAAAGAAATCAATGGCTGATAAGCAAAAAAGGGGCAAAATCAAAGAGTGCAAGAATATTTTCAGCCTAAAACACTATTAAAAACAAATGAGTTAAAAATATTCTTAACAATACAAAAGCAGCATATTTGAAATGTAATATAGTAGGTCCTCAACTAGATTAAATTAGTGCAGCTCTATTGACTTCAGTGAAGCTCTGCTGAAGTGCACCACCTAAGGATTTTCCCTGTGACTTCCTTTAACAAGTTTATATCCTACAAAAGAGAGTTTTTCAGTGGTTATGCTCTTCCAAAGGAGGCTCAAGTATGAGTAATGCATCCCTTGCTCAGAGAAGTACCCTGAGAGCTAGTAATCAACTGCTTCTTTGACTAACAGATTCCTCTGCTTCCTTCTTGCTAGCTAGCATAACTCGGTGGATGCAATGTAGTTCAATGTTGGGGCTTCAACCCTACTTCCATTCTTTTATCTCTCTGTGCATAATGTACCTGGAAAAAGGCTAGAAATAAAACTCTGCTCTCCCCCTACCTTCTGCAACTGCAAAATCAGGAGACTGATAAGAGGGGAAATGTCTTACTCTATTTTATATCATTTCATTTTCTTCCAGGGCTTGGCCAAAATTTCTGTCTCCTGAATTCCCCAGCAGCAAAATGAACATAATAATAACCCACTGCCACAAAGAGCTTTGCAACTGAGAGATGGAGGTCTTAATCTCCCCTCATGTTAGCTGAACATCAGTGTAAGTCCACTAAATTAAAGGAAATTACTCTCATTTGCACTGGTGAATGCAGGAAAGGAATCAGGTGCAAGAGGGTTACTAGACAAATATGCAAAGTATTTGTATTTGTAGTAATACTGTCACCCTCTTCTAAGCCATTGTTAGACATGTTCCAAGAGTTTTTGATTAGGTGATTCTCAGCTGCTGCTAAAAACATGGAATTATATAATGTTTACAACAGTAGTAAGAGAATAAGCTCCTTCAGACAGGTTTTTGTCTTTAACTCAAAATAAATTAATTTAACTTCCATGTTTCTCTTAGGGGACGTGGGGGTGCAATTCCTCCTCCCCCACCTGGACGAGGTGCCCAAGCACCTAGAGGGACACCAGTGACACGTGGAGCACTCCCGGTGCCTCCTGTAGCCAGGGGTGTCCCTACCCCTCGAGCAAGGGGAGCTCCAGCTGTGCCAGGCTACCGACCACCCCCTCCTCCAGCACATGAAGCCTATGAAGAATATGTAAGTAATTGTATGTGTTAATAATAGATATGAGCAAAGTTTTGGCTAGCTTGAGTTGCTTTCTAATTTAAGGGCTCTGGGCTAGTAGTTGCCTGTCACTATGCTACATGCCCTGTATAGCTTTAAAAAACTCAAGTGTTGTCTGGGCCGCATAGTGTCTGCAAAAGCGTAATTTAAGCAGTGAAATAATTTTATGGCCTCTTCTAATTTTACACTCATTAGCTTTGGGTATGAGTAGAATACTTTGGCTGAAGCTGCGTACCTCACAGAAGAACAATAAAAGTATTCCCAAGAGCATACCATGGGCAAAAAACATTAAGTGATTTTTAAGGACGTATTATATAAGTGTATCTATTATGATGATTTTTTTGGTGTATAGTTCAAATTACTTATAGCTTACATGTGTCTCTACTTGTATTCAAACCTTAAGCTCTCATGGGTACAAATAGGGCAAATAGAAATTAAAGAAAACTGAGATGCGATACATATTTAACAAGGAGGAATATTAACTGTCACCTTCTCTTACAAGGTATTAACAATAATTGTGTTGTAAACATTAAAGCTTCCAAATGATCTGTGTTAATGGTTCCTCCTGGAACTGTCACCATAACAACGAACATTTAAATAGTGGGAATAGTATTATCAATTATAATATCTGACCTTTTCAACTATGGTAACTAAAAATATTTCATGAACATTCCTTCCCCTCCACTAATTTTGATTTAAAACTATCCATCGAAAAAAAGTGATGAGAAGATAGACATTAGGTTCATTACGTTGTTCTGCTGGAAAAAGAGAAGGGAAATTCACAATAAAAGATATTTAGTTAACAGAGTTTTTCAGTATCTTGCCTATCCACATTTACAGATGCCAGCCTTTTCTAGCAAAATGAAACCTAATTGTTCTTGAACTAACCTTCAGATACATAAAAAGGAAAATAAACTAGTCCATATTGTGTCCATCAGATGTGTATATTTTTCTACTATTTACCCAAAAGCTCTTTTTTGTCAAAAATCTTAGCCATATACGGTAATTTAAAAAAAAAGAAGCTTTCTTTTCTACATTCTAGCTATGTTTTGTCATAGTATACTAAAGCAAATTCCTGTTGGTTGGAAAGTATCGCCTTTGAGTTCAAAGCAAAAATAGTTGTTTCCCTCATCAGTGTGCGTGCATGTGTGTGTACACCTGTGCCTGGGGGAGGACAAAGGGTGTGGTAATTAAAGAAATTACAAGGTAGGTTCCTTATTATTTGCAATTACATAAGAGGTTTGTTGCAGTTATAATACAATTGTTGTATGTCGCAAATGGAAAAAAGAATTATGGAAGGCTAATATTAGGAAGTATAAGAGAAAGCTGAGGCATTCAAAGTATGTGATACTAGGAAAACATTTATCCAAATCCAAAACTTCATAAAGTTACTAAAACCTCAAAGCCAGTCAACTATAGATACGTTATGCTTATTTTATTTTCTATCTGATTTATCTTAAAAAATATGTATTAAATTATTGTCAGGGGATTTCTTCCTGCCTTGATGTTGTATTTTAAAGGTCAGCTTCCACATCTAACTTTTAGGAATTGTTTCCCACCTTGCCTATTTAGTTGTTTATGGGCCAAGTGCAAACTTTTAGTGATGGTGGGCTTTAAGTCTTGGATCCAGAACCTAGAACGCAACAGCTAGAGGTATTTTGACTTCCCACTGGCTTTTGTTCGAAAGTTGGCATACAAAAACCAGTGGTACCTTGAAGAGACTGAAGGTATTGTAAATACAACCCCTCTTGGTTTCAAGAATGCCAGAAGTGAGATTGTTTAATCCTGTGCATTTTTCCAGGTAGAAGTTCAGGTATGCACCTCAAATAAATATCTGTGTTTTTAAATAAAGTATTAGGAACAAAGACTCTACTTTTTAAATGAAACAACCTATGTGTTTTTAGTCTAAATTTACCTCCCACATATGCTGCAGCATTATATATGACTGAAATGAATTAAGGAATTTTATATATTGACTATCAATGAATGACTTATCTGTGATTGCTGCTGCCCATAATTAAACCTAGAGCTAAGAGAATAATTCACAATTAGTTTATTTTATCCAACAAATTTAGCTACATATTCTGCTAATGGGCTATCCATGAGCGTCTTACAATTTCCATTTGTATTGTTGATTTTTTTTTGCAAGAGGAGTTTTCCTGACCCATTGTTTCCACGTATTCCGTTCATTTTATTTGAATAGTCAAGTGCATGACTGTCCAAGTAATGTCAGTTATTGTGACTTGGTACTTCAGATTTCATGCTGGAAACTCTGTTGTTTTAATGTCCAGATGGAAAGCAAACCTTGAGAGAGAAAAGATCATAATTCAGGCATATTCACTGAAAATTTGAACAAGTATTTGCTGGTTATTTTAAAATTATTTGCTCAAATCTAGTTCCATATTTACTCAGATCTAAAGCATGTTTTTCTACCCCCTTGATCAGCATAGGGGGCAGGGTCCCCTTGTCTTAGATTCATATAGAAAAGGAGGGGGGGTAGGTGGCTGCTGTGACTGTAACTCTGGCCCTTAGGCTGGGTCGGGACAGAATCAGAACCACAGCAGCCTCCTGCCCTCCCCACCTCTGCTTGCCATCTACAGCTTCTGCACCCCCTGCTCCAGTATTATTAAGATGCAGTAGTATGCAGTAACAACGCTAAAAAGGTGTTTGCAAGTGGTACTGAGCAGTAACCCTGGTTACTGTGCATTATGTAGTACTTGATTATATAAATACTAACTAAATGTGCAGTAACCACTGTGCAGTAGGATCTCATGTAGAGGTGCCCTCTGTGTACAATGTAGTGAATTAGGTATAGGAGTTATATATTGAATTGTGTAGTAATAGTTGTCTGCCTAAAATCTACTGCCTAGAATACCTTTTTTAGCTGCTAAAACAATATAGTAAAAGTTTATTTTAAGAATTACAGCCTTTTGAAGATTGTCTAGTCTACTATTTTTTTAAAACAAAAAACCCACAAAGTGTGGCTCCCCACTAAATGCATTATGAATCAAGCTCATAATTTTTTTCCCACAAATTCAGTACATGAATTGATTTCAGTTCTCATTTAATACTTCTTTCCGTGTCTAGTAACTATATAGTATGCAAGAAACTGAAAATTGGCAGCTCTGGCTCATTTATGAAACCTTTAAGGGATATTGATTTACCACTGAATTGTATAGTTCTTTTATTGTTACTGGAAGGATGCTGAAAAGCATGAATTAGATGATAGGGAGGGTTGTGATGCCAGTCATCTGAAAGCTAATGAAAAGACATTTCCTTGAATTTTGTCAAAATGAATTTTGTGAACTAGGATAAAACTACATGGTATTGAGCAGAATATTTTCATATATTAAGACTAGTGTTGAATTGCATTTTAATTGCATCCTTTAAACTCAAATTTATACAAGAGCAACATCAGTTACCAGATTCTCTGACAGAGAAAAACCCCAGTCTGCATTTTTTACAATATTCCTCTCTTACTGTGATCCAGTTAGAAGACAGTAAATAAAAGGGATGTCACAGATCATTTCAGTTGTTTAGCATCGCTTACTGACAAAGCCCATGAGATAAGATTGCAATTCTATTACTTTTTTCATTAACACTGTTCTGTTGTTGAACCATTACCTTTTATCATGTTCCAGAAATATACTAAAAATATCAATATGCACTCTTTAGAAACCAAGATGATAATTTTGGAATCGCCACACAAGAGAATCAAAACTATTCCGGGATGAGTTGTCCTTTGCATTTTGGCAAGTTGCTAAAACACTTATAAAATTAAATTCATTTATTAGATCCACATATGGTGGCATAGCCACAGGTTAAGAGTGAATTCCTGAATAGATATTTCATAGGAAAATACAGCCCCTAGAAGCAACAGGTCCCATCCTTCACTGTTCTTAATTGCTCTCAGCAGCTTAATCCTTTGGATCAAGATGAAATATAGTTATGAAAGAGTTTCTGGTAAATATAGAAGCTAAAATTATTAATTTTGTTTTGACCACACTGGGCACATCTACACATGCATATACTACAGCCTAGATTTACTGTGAAGTAAGCTACTGCACAGTGGGTGCATCTACATTTGCATTAGCGAGTACTAAATGACTTAACAGTGCGCACCAGTACTGCACTGTCCCGGCAGTGCAAAGTTATTTTTCAATGCTATTTTGCTGTAGTAATAAGTTATGGCAACATAGCTCATTGCTACAGTGATGTGGCATCAGCATCACAGTCTGTGCCTGCCAGTGCAGGGTCACCGTAGCGTCTCATGTAGATGTGCCCAGTAATGGGTTTTGGGTAGATATCTACACATTCAGGGATTAGGGAGAAGATTTGCACCCAGTTCCCTGCAGCCCTTCAGTGGGCCCCTGCTACCACCGGAGGTGGAGCTCCAGGCTTCCCCTGGGTGCTAGCCCAGCAGCTGACAGGGAGCACCAGACAGCTGTCTCCTGACCCCAGGGTGCTGCCTGCTGTTGAGGTGGAGACAATGTCCCTCTGCCCTGGCAGCAGGGAACTCCTGGCCCTTGCTCCCCAATCAGGGACATGGAGTTTGGAAAGAGCTTCAGGATGTGGGACTAGCTAGCCGCTCCACTGGCAGATTGGGGCAGGGGGCTGGGACCTACCCCACCCCTGCAGTTCTTTCCAAGCCCCATACTTCAATCACCTGATCAGGGCACTGGGCTGGGGCCTGCCCCTGATGAGGACAGTTCCCAGCCAGCCCTGGACTGCACGGGGAACTCTGCATGTGCAGCCTGGAGGTGGCAGAGTGCTGCCCAAAACAGGATATTCCCCAGCCACCTCCAGGCTGCACTGCTTCCCTGTGCAGCCTGGGGCTAGGTGGGAACTATCCTAGTCAGGGCAGGTCCCAGCCAGCTCCAGGCTGGGTGGGGAACTGTCTGCATGCAGGGAGCTCCCAGCTTCCAGCCTATTCCTATCCTATCCCCAGCTCTGAAATTGCAGAGTGGGTTTGGGAACAAGCTTCATCCCCTGCCAATGTTCCCTCTAAGGTGCAGCAATCTGTGAATGTGCCACTTGTGTCTGTGAGCACACCACTTCCATCCTTTCCCATTAACAGCATAACAAGCATATGACCACTTGAATAGTAATTGAGTTCTGTTTAAGCACTCTTATGTATTGCTTGAATAAGCCTGGTGGGGCTCTGCAATGTGTCTCAAGGACAGCAGCAAGGTATTGTGTTCATGGGGTATTTTACATTCATGAACAAATTTAAGAGGTAAAATTGTCAGTTGTCACAAACAGCTAGAGGGTTAGGGTCTGATTCCCCTCACGCAAAATCAGATACCAGTATAACCTCAATATTTGAGGTTGTATTGATGAAGAAACTCCTATAGGTACTTACATATTAAATTAAATAGCTTTACCCAAATAAAGAAAATAAAGAAGGCAGAAATAGAGTTCTGTACACCACTAGTAGTCACGTGTGCCATTTACATGCAATGGTTTCCTTCTGTGGTGTTTATATTTTCTTTTCATCTATGCCTTTGCAAATCAGCAGTGATTTAATTGAACAATAGAAACTTATAGTGGTGTAAAACTTGTATGAGAGGGAAATCACATGCAGGGCTGGTCCACAACCTTTGGGAACCCCCTGCAGGATGTAGTTCTGGGGCCCCCTGAACCCTCCCTGGGGCCAGGGAAGGAATAGAGCTGGGAACTCCTCCCTTGCTTGGCTGGTAATTAAATGAATGTGCCGGCACACTGGATGCAGCGTAAGGGGTCGCAGCCAGAATTTCCAGCCACAACAAGGTAAAGAAACCAGCTGGAGTAGTTCCCCAGCACCGCGAGCAGGCATCCTGCCCGAGCCCCTGGTTCCACCCTCGCCTTGCCTCAGGGAGGAGCCGCTGCCTGAGGAATGAGGAGGTTGCCTACAGTAAGCTTCCCACACCAGATACAGCGCTTCTGCCGCTCTCCACACCCAGCTCCTCTCCAGGTGGGTGTGCAGCATTAAAAAGTTAGTGCATAGCAAGATTTTAAATCTTGGAGGGAACCTTGCTGGGAAGGTGCACACCTTGGAGGGAACCTTGGCCCCTACTCTGTGATCATGATTGAGGAACTGGGGCTGGAAACTGTCTGCTGCTGGGGGAGAGGGACATTTTCCCCACCTGGGCTTGTGGGGTGGGGGCTGAGGAGCTTGTTCCAAGCCCAGCTCCTTGAGCCTGGAGCTGGGGGGAACAGGCTGGAGAACTTGTTCCCCCCCAGCTCTGCACTCATGGAGCTGGCTGGGGAGGAGGGAACTCCCAGTGGCAGCTCCATGACCATGGGGGTGCTGCTGGGAGATGCTTATCTCCCAGCCTAAGTCTTATCTCCCAGTCCAAGCCCCATGATCACAGGGCTTGGCCTGGGAGACCCTTATCTCCTAGCAGCAGCTCCCTGACCATGGGGCCATTGCTGAGAGATGCTTGCCTCCCAGCCAGAGCTCCATGGTCGGAGGCTTGGGCTGGAAGATAAGCATCTTCCAGCAGCAGCCCCATGGTTGTGGATCTGCTGCTAGGAGATACAGGTATCCCAGCCCCCTTCTCCACAGTTGTTATGGTGGAGTGGGGGCTGGGAAATCTTTATCTTTACAAGGATCTCCCAGCCCCCACTTCCCAATCACAATCTTGGATCAGGGGGCTTGGAGCTCCCTGCTCCAAGGGCAGGGGACATATAGTCTCCACTTAGGCTCCTGAGCCTGATCTGGTAGCAGGCAGTTCCTGGGGGAGGGAGAAATCTCCTGCCTCCTGGTGGATGGCTGACCGGGAGCAAAATCAATGAATAAATAAGCACTATAGCACCATTACTAATGTCAAGTAAATTTGCTACTTGCATTTTCAGGTAGCAAATTTATTCATTATTAGGGAGGTTTACTACAAAGTAAGCACATGCACATGTAGATGCACATGCCTTAACTATGCTAATAAAAATGTATCCTTCATTCAGAAGATGCTGGCTGATGTCCTTTAATTTTATGGACTGTGATAGATCTGTGACTGAGATCCAGAATAAATCTGAAACTACTGCAACATGTCCTGCACAGATAATAATGTCATTTGAAATTTTCACTTTCAAAGATCACTTGGCTCAGGACACCAGTACCCAATTTTGGCTGAAATGGAAACTTTATTCACTCTATCAAGTCTCTATACTATCGGATGTTGGAACATGAGACTCCTGTTACAGAACATTTGCTATAAGGCTGTTCCATTGCACCCCATGTTGAAAGCGAGATATTTTTAGATTGATCACCTACCCGAGTTTAGTATACATACAGAGTGGTGATTAGCCATATTAATCTGAAGTCAAGAAGAAGCTGTGGCATCTTAAAGACTAACTTGTTTGGAGAAGGATGCTACTATGCTGATCTGCACCTCTAATGATGGTGCCTCTCTCAGACTAAAGAGTAATTTTAGATGAAAATATTCTTTCTTTTCCATTTGTTTCATGCACAGGCCTAGCTAAACATATCTCATTATTATCTTTTGGAGAGAATGGAGAATGCTGTTCAGAAAATCCTATAAGGAACCACACAGAATAAGATAGATTGTGCTTTAAATGTCATGCTGTTCTTCCCCTTCATTTCAAGCTATTTAAAATGAAAGCAAATGTCACATTCAACTGTTTACTCTAAGCTCAATGGTTATTTACATTTTTCAATAGTTTTCAAACCAACTGGAACAAGTGTGGTCATGTTTATTCAGTAGCAGCCTAGACAATGAAAATCCTAACAATAGGAGACACTTTGTCACATTTTAGCCTTTTTAAAGAGAATAACTAATATTCATACATGACTATGATCCTCAAACTGTGCTTGTGTAGGCTTTTGTCTAATATTTTAAACTGAAGGTTCTGGGACTTAAAAATGTTTGTATCTACTAACAGCCTAGAGTGTGGATAGAAACTGAGTTTGATGAACTCCACCTTTGCCTTACCAAATAAGGATGTACCCCATCCAATACCTCATCAGCTGCTGTTAACAAAATTCTTGATGCATGATCCTGATCAGTTCTAAAATATATGTCAACATCTGAACTATTTTCAAGGGCAGTGGGATCAGAATAGTTCAGAAGTACTATATTCCAAAAACACTGGAAAGAATAAAAAAGGTTAGACACTGCTAAGTTTATTTTATAAATGGTATATTCATAATTATAAGTTTCAAAATGTTATTTTCATAGCTCATTTATTTCTCTTTCTCTTTTGGCTAAACAAAATAGTGAGGAATGTACTGAGGCTAAAGGTTATCTGAATAAAGTTAAAATTATAGATGGGAATCTACATGGCTGAATAACATATCGATTAAATATGACTGATTAGCTATTATGCCCAAGGCACTTAGATAAAGAGCTAACCTATACTCAACTAACATCTGCTGTGAATTGAAAAATGAAATTGTATTTTTACCATAATAGCAATAAACAAGATGATGATTACATTATTGGGAAGACTCTGCTGGGCTTTGGAAAAATATTATGAATGATAGCTTCATGAAAGTATAGGAAGAGTAGAAAGGGAGCCAATACGTTATTCTCTCTCTCCTTTCTTTTTGTTGGCTACTTAGGCGTATGCATATACAAATGAGGAGAATTTGAACCCAATCATATTAGATATGCTAATGAAAGAAAAAACCCCACAGAATTAAGGTTGTAACAAATCCACAAAACAGACATTCATAGTTCAGCAGTACACTCAGCATCTAGGGAGCTGCAGTATTTCAGGTTTTATGTTAAACTCTGCGAAAGTCCTAGTTTTTGGTCAATTTCTTATATCTTTATTTCTGTATAATGGTACTGTACAGGGCTAAAAGAAGTTCCATGGGGTGATACATCAATTAATTGGAGTATTGGTATCAGAATCTTAAACACTGTAAATTTACATCATACTCTTAACAGGAAACTTTCTAGTAGATAGAAAGTTTCTAGTTCAAGGATCTTTTTCCCTGCCAGATGGAGTTTAAAAGAAAATGCTGACACAGTTATGTAGTGGTGTTATGCATGATGCTAATATAGCTAAGGCTTAATAAATATTTATATTCATATATAGAAATCGAAATGAAGGGCAGCACTCAATAGAATATTTGGCCTTTGCTTGGCCTTTAAATATTCAAAATGTATATGGTTGTATATGTATAAACCCTGTATAAAAGCATACATGTGGTAGATACACTGTAGATATACTGTGCATCTGTGTGATACAGTGTAATATTTGGTGAGTAAACACAGTCCAGTTAACTGTTCAGGGTATTATGAATGCATATAGTTTTCGAATATGTATTCATTGTCTCAGAACTGACCACTTAACAATTTGCTATATAATAATGAACTTTTAGAAAAGAATAAAACTATATTATTTTGCTAAAGATAGAGATCACTTTGCCTCTAGCCATGCTGCTGCTTTTCATGATGGAGGTTTCATTATTTTGAAAGGTTTCATTTTTCTAAATTTATCTCAACCTTTTCCAAATGAAGTTGAGGGCTAGACCTGATATAAGTTGCCTATAAGTCAGTGTTGCAGCATTCATATTCCAAGCACCTAACCCCCAGAATGAAATGCAAAACCCAGGGTTCAGCATGTAGGTTCAATGTACAGATCAGAAGAATAACCTAAATACACCCATATGCTGAGTCACCCATTAGGAAACAAAGAGTGAGTGATCATGAACTGAAAACCTGCCACATCCCCACAGTTTAGGTGAGTGAGCCAGGGCTGTAAATACCATCTTCATATACCCAAGATACAGAATCCTCCCTTGAAGTTGACTGCTGACGATGATTCTTTGGAAGACCTGATCAGAGTGTGAATCATTCTTTCCTGGCGTTAAGCACAAAAAGAATCTACCCAGTAAATTTAGGTTTTATTAGGAGCTCTCTCTCAATCATGGGTTTTGTAAGTTGGAAAAATCACAGAAATAGCTCTTCTTGCAGCATTTTTAAATTTCTTATGTGCTTCTACCCTAAACATAGAGGCATCAAAAATGTTAAAATAAATAAAGGGACATTAAGGATAGTGAAACCCAGGAGACAGTTATGCATAGCAGAACCACATTAATCTGAAATAATGACAGAAGCTCAAGGCAGATTACTCATATTTGCAGGCTAGTATGGAAACCCTGGCACTAGTGGTCAATTATGAAAGCCCAAGTCTTGTTTCAAGATATTAACAGAAGGTCTAGGAGGTGCTATGATATGAAGTTTAATATCAACCATACAAGCCAGCCATGAACCAAGCAATTTTGTAAGTGCAGTTCATTGAGGGTAAAATTTTGTAAGAGCATTGCTGATTACATATGTGCATGAAGTTCTTACTACATATAACTTGAGTTTTACTTTCACTTTTGTGTTTATTTAGAAGTAAAGACTACTGCAGCTTAACTTACTCATATTAATATAACCCAGTTTGTAATTCAGGAAACGTACTATATTAAATAACAATACTTAAGGACTGTTTAAAATGGTATTGTAGGTATGATGATATTTAAGAGAATAGCCATTTTAAAAACATAAAATTGTTTCCATTTTCAGAATGACTTTATCACATATGAATCATGTTTTTAGGTTTGATTTCCATTTATTTCTTGTTTTAATCAATAACTTCAGAAATGCTTTAATGAAGCAACAATAATACATATGAAAATGTGTTTAAAATGGAAGAAAAAGTATTACAAACAACTCCCAGGTCATTGTTTATTGAAGAAAAAATTCTTCTAGATCTTCTAGCCAATTGTCTCTAAATATTAATGGAATGGTCACTCAAACGATGAGAAAGAAAAGGAAATACTTGGTAAAATAAAAATCCTGATAAGTAGAATGCATGTTCTACAATCCCTTTGATCTGAGTACATGCAGTGTATTTGCAGCTGGAGGTCTCAATTCTAAAGCCTTATTTTTAAGAAGATAAGCATATTTTCCTAGTTGTTTGTGTGAAGAACTCTTATTCCCCCTACTAAGTGTGGAAAAAATATCTCTGTAGAACAAAGCATCTAATACTACATTTTCTTGCATAAAACATGCACCTTTTCTCCAAAAATCAGCTTACACAAGACAGAAATTCCAAAAATTTAAGCCTGCATAAATGCACCTGTAGACATGCCCAGGGAGCAGCACACTGTGCATGCTGGGCTCCCTCAGCTGCTGATATTCCCTTCCTTACTACTTCTAACTAATATTTTCTAGGAAAGATCTTTTTTTCCCCCTTCAGTCTGCCCTTTAAAAACAAGGTATCTTATCCTGGGGAATGTCGTATGCAAGAAAATCTGGTATTCTTTTCACAAGGAAGCACATGTAGTCTGGTATTTATGTTCTAGGTGCATTCATACATCTTTACATATGTTGATATCAACCAAAGATGTGGGGTGCATATTACTATTTATTAAGCACTTGCGATATGCAGTAGACAGAGATGGTGACTATTTGCTTAGAGGAGGTTAGACTATCTTCATTCTGTCATTAAATTCTGACATGAGGTATGAAATGGTGCAGTTATAACAAGAGCCCCATGATTAATCATTCCCAATGTATTTCACCTAATATAAAGTTAATGCATTTGTCAAATATAGAAAGGCAGCTATAAATGTAATAATAATTGATTATCTAATAATAATGATAATGTGTGATGGTATAAGCACTTAGTGTAATACTACTATTATTATTAAAAATTAAACTGTAATGCCAAGACAACCTTCCACCAGCCCCTACACTGTCCTGTAAAGTCTTTTCCTTATTTTCAAAACTATATATTACTTGGAATTTATAAGTAAGCTTCTTCTCCAAACCCTTTTTCTTCACCCTTCTGGCATATCAAGGTGATCCTATATCACCAGGTGATGAGGGGGTTAAGAGATCTTGTTGTTGCTTAAACTTGAACAGTCCAATTGCTCTAGCATCCTGTGATTAGATTTGATGGTTTGAAACAGATTATTTTAATTTCAAGCCCCACCTGTCTTTTTAATTTGAAAGTACGCACAAGATGCAGCACATTGTTTCACTGCATGCAGCAGCAGGTGTACACTAGTAAAATGAAATCTGTTCTTCAGATGGGCAGATCAATGGTAGCTGACAGGCTCTCTGTGTAGGGTGAGTAACTTGCTAAATGATTAATGAGCTGTGCTCCTCATATTTGTGCATGTATGTAGTATTAGCACTAGATAGCTACCTTATTTTTGCTAGTAGTACTTAATTTTAGTAAATAATACAGCATAGTCCAGTCATGCATATTTTAGATAGTCATAGAATGACAGAGAAAATGAAGCTAGAATATTTTCCCCCATCTATAACTTCCATAGAGATGCTTGCGTTAAAGTGTTTATGTCATTCCTGCAAATATTATAAACCTGGTGCCAGATAAATAGTTTGATGTGGTTGTCAAATGTGTTCATTTCTAAAACAATCTGAACTGTTATATTTTATGAGGCCTGCAGATTTAGTGTATATCCTAAATTTGCAGTAAAAATGTTGTGAAAATTGATCTTGTTATAAAACTTAGCATTGTAGATTAGACCTAAAGGCCTCTTGGACATTTTAGCAATCAGTAAAAGAGAGAGAAAAAAAATATTGAAAAGGAACATATTTTTTCTCCACACCAGTTTCTTTCTCCGATTGAAATGATGGTCAACCAATATCTGAATAGCTTCTACAAGCATTATAGCTGCTATTATTTATAGCTGGTTAATAGAATTTGTATCTGACTAGCCATTATTGGTTTATAGTGCTTATTGCTGCAATATAAAAGTGCTGAAAAATATTTAAAATAATACTTTAAAAATATGACAGTATGATAGATGAGAATTCTGTTATTTTGCAAGGGTGTAGGTTGTAGCCATGTTAGTCTAAGGACATAGGCAGACAAGGTTCTTTGGGTGAAGATATCAGATTCACCCAAAGAACCTTGTCTGTTATTTTGCAAGTGATTTTGGGCAGATGAATGGTGCTTTGCTGAAATCCCATGGAAAACAAGAGTTTTCCCTAAATCCCCCAGAAATTACACTGAAAAATAACTGCATTAGGATTAGTCAAAATGGGCGTAGTCCTGCAAAGTGCTAAACTCTGAAAATAAAGAATCAAGGGCATTCAGGACATCACAGAATTGGAGTTTATTTTTCAGAATAATGGCTGCTTACAGCACTTTACTTTCAGTTCAGCACGCCCCTACCACCAAGCATACTGCATGCCCAGAAGAGGCATTGCATTAGTTTGCCCACCACCTGTATAGATTGTGTGCTTCAGTAAGGCTTTTTGGCCCTTTTATCTAAAAACTGAATGAATCCGACCCCCTGCCACTCCCAGTGCTCCTTCCTGCCCATGGCAGGGGGTTGGACTAGATGATCTGTCTAGGTCCCTTCCGACTCATTGATTCTATGATTCTATGATTCTAGATAAAAGGGCCAAAAAGCCCCGCTAAAGCACCCAATCTATATAGATTCTGGGGAACAAGGTCAAAATGATGTGCTTTGTCTTCTGGTAAATCACTGTTTTGTTTTGGGGTTTTTCACATCTTTCAATGCCAATGTGTTTTAATTGTAACTTTCAAATCTTCTGTTCATTCTGTTCTTGAACTCTTCTGGAGTGACTGAAAAGAGTCCATGGTGAGGACATTTATCCATTCAGAGGTATGTTAACACCAAATTTTTTTGGCCACCAAATGGCTGTAAAATGCTAAAGGGACCATATCCCATTATCTTTTATCTGTGTTCTTAGTGCCTGATTGTTGTGTGTCTCAGTTTTCTTGTACATCTTTTCCCCATTTCAGTGGTCCAAAATTTTAGTACCCTAAGATTATCTCTATTAATGATCATAGATGGGACCCTTATTTGAGTTCACTTGCACAAATTGAATTTACTTTCTATTTCTATCATAACTTATTGATGCTTTGTTAATACTTTGAATAAAACTTCATTCTCGTGTTATAATCTTTTCTTTTGTTTTCTAAGGATCATATGTTAACATGGCTTTGCCTAGACTACTTCCTTGTATTTTTTTATGCAGCATAACTGCATATCTCTAACAATAGGTTATCAGTGGGTGTGTCTACACATGAATTTACGTGTGCTAAAATTTAATGTGCCTTAGGCTAAAGTGCATTAAGGCAATTTAGGCACACATCTACACAAGGATGCTTTAATGTGCCTTATCATTGCTCGGTGGGCAATCTGCCCTGGTCAGCCCCTGGAAGTACTGGCAGTGTAGCCAGATGGTGCAGCTCTAGTCCTCCAAGATGTGATTGGCCTGGCCCTGGCCTCAGATCTAACCACTTCCCCATGTTCCTGCCTCCCCAGAGTTGGACAACAGTGGCTTAGAGCCAAGGGGCCCCACGCTGCTGCTTGGTACTGCCAAGAAGAAGATACAGCAGGTGAGTGGATGTTCCTGCAGCAGTGGTCCCTTTTGGTGCATGGTAAGTTGGCAGAGGGTGCAGAAGGTGCCAGGGCTCCTGTCAAAGAACAGGGGAAACCCCCCCCACACACACACACACAACTCCCTGCAAGAGAAGGGGGCAGCACAGTGTGGGCAGGGCCTTTACTAGTGGCTCCCCCATGCCTCTCCCTTGGGGTGAGTTTGCTGGCCAGGCAGTGTAGCCAGATTACTTTCTGGCCACCTGGAACTCAGACACTCTTTGAAGCCTGTGCTGGGGCTCCTGCCCAGGACAGCAAGTGGGCCAGGACTGCATCTGCCCCCAACACCTGGCACAGCTTTTCCTGCCCCACCCATCCCAGGCCTGGCCTCCGTGCTGGGCAGCGTGGGTAGGAGAGGTGGCATTAGCTCCTGGGAGCTCCGCATGATTCTGGCTGGGTGCAATGGATCTGGTGACAGCTCTCTTCTTGGCCTATGTGATACAAGGCTCAGCCCTCAGCCATGTTGCACCCAGCCTGCCCAGGGTCAGAGCCCCCAAGAGCTGCTCAGAGCTCCTAAGAGCTGATGCCTCCTTTCCCACCCACAGCGTCTGGCACGGAGGCCAGGCGTTTGCCTGGAATGGAAGTGGGTGGATCATGGAAAACCATGCCAGGCATTGGAGGCAGACACAGTCCCAGCCCACCTGCTATCCTAGGCAAGAGCCCCAGCATGGGCTTCTAAGGGCACCTGAATCCTGGGTGGGCAGCACCTACCACCCACCCTGAGGGAGAGGCATGGGGGAGCCACTAGCAAAGGCCCTGCCCACACCACACTGTCCTCTTTCCCTGCAGGAAGTCCCAGGGGGGAGGGGGTGGCTTTCCCCTGTGCTTTGACAGGAGATCTGACACCTCCTGCCCCCTCTGCAGACTTACCACACATCAACAGGGGCCGCTGTTGCCAGACCCACCATTGTAGTTGCAGTGTCTGCGCTTGCAGAACAGTACCCACCGCTTCTTCATTTTGACAATGTCCAGTAGCAGCACGGGCTCCATGGGCTCAGCTCCAGCCCACTCAATCACATAACGTTAAGGCATCTTATAACATCTACATGTTGGTTAAGGCGCCTTAAGTAATCATGCCTAAATTTTATATTTGCTTTAAGCGGGTATTAAATTTAAGCACAATTGGCTAAAAATTGCCATTTTTAAGGTGTATTAAGGGTGCACACATGTAGACCCATGCACCTTAATTTTAATGTACCTTAAAAATTGCTAATTCTCCTTAAATCACCATGCATAGATGTGTCTAGTGGTGTTTATTTGTCATTTTTAGAATTAAGTTCCTGGATGTCCTGTAAAAAGAAACAAATCCATCTTTGAACCATCTGGATATTTTAAAAATAAATTGTTAAAGCCAAACCACATGTAACATTGTATGGCAGAGCTGGAATGTTACAGCTGTATCAAACTCATCAAATTTGGTGGGAGTCCTTGTAGGCACATCTGTTGCCTCCCATGGTAGTCAACCCAGGACTGAATACTATTAAGACAATGATAGATTTAACATTAACTGTTATTCAATGCAGGTAACTTTCCTTTCTATTTTTCCAGTTACATTACTATTCTTTTATACTAACACCTACACAAATATTCTTTCTTATGCCCCCTGCTATTTGTGGTTAAAATCCTTTGCAGTCCCCAATTCATATGCCATAATCTGGGGGTACATAAAAATTCACAATCTTATTTTTTTTTAGGATGATGGCTAGAAAGAAAAACATAATTTGAGGATTCTTAAAGTCACGGGAAACAATAGATTCATAGATGCTAGGGAAGAAGGGACCTCAACAGATCATTGAGTCTGACCCCCTGCCTAGGCAGGAAAGAGTGCTGGGGTCAGATGACCCCAGCTAGATGCCTATCCAGCTTTCTCTTAAAGACCCCCAAGATAGGGGAGAGCACCACCTCCTTTGGAAGCCCATTCCAAATTTTGGCCACCCTTACTGTGAAGAAGTATTTCCTTATATCTAAGCTAACTGCTCCCTGTCAGTTTATGACCATTGTTCCTTGTTACCACAAGAGGCACCCTGGTGAACAGAGCATCTCTGATCCATTGCTGCATCCCCTAATGAATTTGTAAGCAGCCACAAGATCACCTCTCAGCCTTCTCTTGCAGAGGCTGAAGAGGTCCAGGTCCCTCAGTCTCTCCTCATAGGGCTTGCCTGTAAATGCCTAACCATATGAGTGGCCCTCCTCTGGACCCTCTCAAATCTATTGACATCCTTCTTGAAGTACGGTGCCAAAAACTGGATGAAGTACTCCAACTGTGATCTGACCAATGCCACATGGAGGGGAAGTATCACCTCTTTGGTTATATTTGTCATGCATCTGCTGATGCATGATAAAGTGCAGTTAGCTTCATCACACTGACGACTCATGTTCATCTTGAAGTCCACTATGACTCCGAAATCCCTTTCCACTTCAGTGCTGCTAAGAGGGTCACTTCCCAGCCAGTAGGTGTGCTAGATACTTTTGCGTCCTAGGTGCAGCACTCTGTACTTGTTCTTGTTGTAATACATCCTATTGTGTACTGCCCACTTTTCTAACCTGTCCAGGTTTGCCTTCAATTGTTGCCTACCCTCCGGAATGTGCACTTCACCCCACATTTAGTATCGTTTGCAAACTTGGACAGAGTACACTTCACACCCACATCCAAGTCACTGATGAAGATATTGAATACAGGTCCAAGGACTGAACCACGCAGTACCCCACTACTCACATCCTTCCAGGTTGATACCAACCCATTTACTACCAGTCTCTGGGTGCAACCGCTAAGCCAATTTGCCACCCACCGGACCATGTAAACATTTATGTCACAGCCTCTTAATTTATTTATGAGAATGCAAGGAGATACTGTATCGAAGGCCTTGCTATAATCCAAAAAAATGACATCTACCTCTACTTCTGTGTGTAACCATTTTGTGACCCTGTCATAAAATGAAACCAGATCAGTCAGGCATGATCTACCTGCTATGAATCCATGCTGGTTTCCCTTCTGCATTATTTTTCCCACTGGACTGCCACAAATATGATCATAATCTTTTCAAAGACTTTTCCAAGGCTGGAGGTGAGTCTGATTGGCCTCAATGTTTAACAAGATTATGTATGAGCTATAAACTTGTAATTTGGCAGATTCTCCTATACGTTTGGAAACTTGTTTGAAAACTAAACTATAGCATGTTGGGTAATGTTAATAAATAAATGCTAATGTAAGAAGAAAGGGTGCATATCTGAAACTAATTCAGTGGGTTGTTAAGTCCACCCAAATTATGGGAAGCAGAAGGGTACTGTATTGAATGCAGATTAAACCTCCCAAATTATAGACTATTCAGCTAGAAAAAAAATCATTAACAAAAAAGATGAAAACTACTTACTGCATCTGAATTGATTTACCTTTGGGGAAAAATACATTACAAACCACAGCCATTTCACCATTTTTCCACTTCCACTCAACTACATTTTCACTTTAATGCAACTCACTAAACAACTGAAAACTTGCTCAGATTGGTCTAGAAGGCCAATACTTTTTTTCATTCAGCTTCCTCTTGACTCACCTACATTGTGACGTCTATAAGTAATTATTATCAAGGTGGAAAAGCCTGGGTAGTAATACATTTATATGCATCATCTATGTAGCTATACAGCTTTATTTTTTTAGAAAAGTAAGTAACATATGAAGGATGTTGGAAAGATAGATAACAAAACAAAAGCCATGCTAGTGGAATATGTCATAATAAATATTACCCACACACTTTCCTACAACTTCTTCATGGCTAAATCAATGGGACAGCTTCCACAGAAGGAATTAAATAAATCCTCTGCTGCAGGATGCCTTAAGGCCTTGTGGTCACAGTATTCACTAATGTTGACACATGTACACTTGGAGCCCTTTCAAAAGGACAAGCTTTTAAAAGCTCAGTAGCTATTATGTTCTAATAGGTTTTTGTGAACAAGCTGTAAACAATGCCAGTGCAGGAAAACCCCTGCAACTGGAGGGGCTCACGCTGCTACGTGCAGTGTTAAAGTTGGAGCAGTTTTGCTACATTTGTACTGATTCTTAGCTCATCCACACACAAAAATTAGAACATAACAGCTGTTTTCTTTTTAAACCGTTATCTTCTTGTAAAGGTTCCAAATGCTTGTGTTCACACTCATTAAAGGTAGCATATTTGGGTATGAATCTTCTCAGGCAGAAGAGAGTCTTGAAGCTAGGTCTTTATCACTTTGTGAATGTATTAACCATTTAACTACTGAATGGAAGAAACCATTCTCCTCTTTTGCCTGCTGCTGTTTTAGGAGTCAGACATCTGCACACAATAGTTCACCAAACCAATCCTAGTAACAATGGCTACAGCAGGCATGCTCATGTTTGTGCAGCAATCTTTCCATTTCACATGGAAGATTTTCCTGATGCCTTGCTGGTGATACCTCTCCAGATTCTTGAGATGATGGCAGTAGGTCACTCACATTTCACATCCATAGAGGAAAGTGGGGATGATGACTCCGTTGTAGACCTGGATTTTGGTGTCTTTCTGGAGATCACAGTCAATAAAGACTCACCAAAGCAATTTCCCCAAAGGAGGCACTTGTGCATGAAATCCTGTGCTGAATCTCCTCATCAATGTACAGTCTCTGAGAGAGGTGGCCACTGAGGTAGGGGGAGTACTCGACTGCTTCCAGGGTCTTTCTCTCAATGATAATTTGGAGAGGAGGGATCATGTTCCTGGCCTGGGGCAGGTTGATCAAGCACTTGAGTCTTTTTGATATTGAGAGAGAGGGCCAAAGTTTGGCAGAATTCTCTGAAAAAATCCAGCACAGTCTAGAGGTTTTCCTTAATGTGTGCAAGGATGGCACAGTTGTCCACTTATTGAAGGTTAAAAGATAATTGTTTTGGGTACCTTGGAGGTCTAACTGAAAATGTTCCAGATTATAGAGTCCTCCATCTGTTCAGTTTTCAGTGTCAATTCCAGAAGGAATGCAGTCCTTAATTACAACCAAAATGACTGGCAGAAAAACGGAGAACATAGCTGGGGTGACGACACATCCTTACTTGACCCCAGTTTGGATGAAAAATGGATCTATTTATGATCTGCTACATAAAAATGTCACAGTCATCTGGTTGTGGAGAAGCCTCAGGACCTTGATGTACTTTTCCAAACATTCAAAGCTGTCAAGTACTTTCCACGAGGCTTTGCAATTGATGGAATGAAAGACCTTAGAGAGGTCACTGAAAGCCATATACAGGTCATGAAGTTGTTTATGACATTTTTCTTGGACCTAGTGGGCAACCAAGCTCATGTGAGGGATGCCCCATGGGATGATCTGAAATCACACTGATATTCCAGCAGGATTTCCACATCAAGAGGTGAAAGACAGTTCAGGATGATTTGGGCAAGGATTTTCCCTGCTGTGGAAAGGAGGTCAATACCTCAATAGTTTGTACACATAGACTTATCTTCTTTCTTGAAGAGTCATGAAGCTGACATTCCTCAGGTCCCCAGGGATCTCTTCATTGTTTCAGCTTGATGTGCAGTTCCCCCCAAAACCACTGTACCAATCTTCTTGAAACTTGGCAAGCTTTGTGGTCTCACTAGGGGCCACCACCTCTGCAGTTTTCATCCCCAGTGGTGTAATGCATACATGTGACAAGAGTTTTGCTTTCAAGAATTTGGGGTGCAGTTCCCCCTGAACCCCTACACTAATCTTCTTGAAACTTGGCAGGCTTCATGTGCTCATAAAAGGCTACCATACCTGTAAATTTCATCTAAATCAGACAAAAAACAACAAAGTTATAGATATTTCATTGATTCCCCATTTTAGTCTTTGGCCAGATCTCTGATACAGCTCCAAAGCTTTGGAGTCGCTTCGGCCAGATTGAAGTAGAAACCTAGTCTGGTGCTCCACATCAGATCCCTGGCATCAAAAGCAGCTGGATCCAAAGCTGGATTGAATAGTTGCCTGCAGTCATAGGCCTATGCAAAGTCCTTCTATACTACATGGGGAACGAGAAGAAAATCAAGGTCCTCAGTGGGACTCCTACTGAATATGGAGGAGCAACCCACACTTGATCCCTGTAAAATGACAGATCTCCTAAATACGTACTTCACATCGGTGTTCCTGAAATCAGATGGGAGCTGTATACTTGTCCAGAGGCCCAGGTAATATGGAGAAGACAACAGACAACACGAATGAGTCCCGAACAGGTGAGGGTACTTTTAGAACATTTGGACATTTTCAAGTCTTCTGGGCCAGATGACCTGCATCCAAGAGTCCTGAAAGAACTGGCTGAGATCATAGAATCTGTTCAAAGAATCGTGGAACTCAGGAGTGGTACCAGAAGACTGCAAGAGGGCCAATATGGTACCTATATTTAAGAAAGGAATGACCCTGTAAACTGTAAGTCTGAGTTCAATCCTGCAGAAAAAATTTTGAAAAAATTTTGAATGAGACCATCTAGTACAAGCTTGTAACTGGTGGGGTATTAAGCAACCAGAACAGTTTTGCTGAGGGTAGATTATACTTGACACACCTAATGTCCTTATATGACCGGGTAACTAACCAGCTGGATGATGGACAAGAGGTCGATATCATTCACTTAGACTTCAGTAAAGCCTTTGATTCTGTTTCCCATGTCAGATGTGAGCACCAAGATCTAGGGGGGCACCTCTTAAGGAAGGCACCCCTTAGGAGGATGAGGACCAATGAGCACAAGTTAATAGAGGAAAAATTTAGGCTGGGCATAAGGAAAAACTTCTTTTCCATAAAAGTAACCAGAAGCTGGAACACACTCCCAGCAGTCGACATCCTTGGAGGTGTTCAAGAGGAGGCTGGACAAGCACCTTGCTGAGTTCATTTGATTCCAATAACCTCCTGCCCATGGCAGGGGACCAGATTTGGTCTTGCAGGTCCCTTCTGATCCTTTGATTCTATGTTTCTCTGAAAGGCTTTTATAGTATAGAGCAACCTGAATCTGTTCAGCCTCCACAAGAGAAGGCTGAGGGGGGATCTAGTGGCCTATTGCAAACTAGTCAGAGGGGACCAACAGGCACTGCTTCACTGTCAGGGCAGCTAGGAACTGGAACCAACTTCCAAAACAAGTGGTGCTGGCTCCTACCCCGGGGGTCTTTAAGAAGAGGCTAGATGAACACCTTGCTGGGGTCATTTGACCCCAGTACTTTTTCCTGCCATGGCAGGGGGTCAGACTTGATCTGCTCAGGTCCCTTCTGACCCTACCAACTATGAAACAGTTCCCAATCTGTGGTATGCTTACCACCAATGGTACTCAGATGTGTTGGTGGTACACATTAACAGATTTCTTATAATTACTTTATATGACAAAAATTTGCTGGTGGTACTTAAAGGTGTATCATTTTAAATTTGTGGTGTGCAATCTCTCAAAGTTTGGGAACTGCTGGTATAGAGTGTGGGGCACATGCAGAATCCTATGCCAGCCCTACTGGTAGAGCTGTAGGTACTGGTACTGAAGTGCTGTGCAGGGAAGATATTCTCCCCCATGTGGCACTTCAGAGTTCTGCACCTGAAGCCCCATGGGGGCAGGTGTTTCCCCTTTACTCAGTGCTGTGGGCCCAGGGATCTGAAATGCATCATGAAGGAAAAGTCCTCCTCCACCCCCCAACAGGGCTTGAGAACCCTGAGCTCCAGCTGTGACATCCTTGTTTCCCATGGCCAAAGCTCCTGCAGCATCATGGTAATGCCTCCCCTTCATGGCCAGAGCTACAGCCAGAGGGATAAGGATCCATTGTGGGTTCCTGGAGGGGAATTTTACAGGCTTTAAAAGACAGCACATAAAGCCACCTAGGAAGGGAGTATTATCATGTTGGTGTCTGGTCAGCAGGGTAGAGAAGAGTTCTGCTGTAAAAGAAGCATTATTTTAAAGGGGCTAAACTACTGTTCCCTCAAGATCTCAGCTAAGCCACAGAATTGACAACACAGCCTATCCTGTTCTGAGACGAGAAAAAATTATGGGTTGATGAATTGATGCCTCCATTTTATAATAAGCAAAACTCACTTATCTTTTATCTGAATTCAAATAAATTCTGACATCAGACATAAGCAGAGATGCTATTTGATAGTAACTCTGGAATTGCTAAATGCCAGATAGCTATATTAGAAGCAACTAAGTCTGAAATTAATCATTGTGTATAGTATTAACTTCTCTACTTTGTTGACATGTTCCTATTCTCCTTTTCTTGGCGGGGGGGTGATCTTGTTGTGTGTTTCAGGCAACACTCTGTTCTTCTACGTAGTGAGTCTATATGAATACTTTGTGCTCCATCAATTAGATAGTAAGTGGGTGTAAATATGAAACTAGAACATTATGTTTGATGGGAGCATACCTTTAATTTTTGCTCAGATATTTTCCCTCTACTCAAAAGAATGCTTTCTGATGTACAGAAATTTCTTGAAGAGTAGTCTTGATTTATGATGAGTGCTGGTTAATTTAAATTTTATATTTGAAGTTTGAATATTCTAAGTGTCTTTGGCCTGATACAATGACTGAAAAAGCCATTTACTGTTCTTGTTAACTACAGTTTTTAAACTCGAAGTATTAATTAGGTAATGCTTGATGTATTTTAGAATATCTGGTTAACTGACATACAGAACTGCACATCTTAATATGAAAAAATTGTAAATGACATAACCAAAATACATTAGAAATATTAGTACAGTAGTACAGTGCCCCAAAATGAAATAAGGGCAGTCGAAACATTTCAGAGTTTTCAAAATTCAGAGTTTTGAGTTTTGAAGCTAAAGCTGGGCTTTCTGCAAACCAGAAAGTAAGGTAAGGGAGGGGGAAGAGGGGGGGAAGGACTGCTTTGACATTGACTGTGTAGCTGGCCAGTGACTGTGATCCTTCCCTGAGGTCCCTCCCAATCCCAGTGCTCTTGGGGAGGGATCAATAAACAGCATAAAAGGCAGAATTGTTTGAACTGGCCTGATTTCTGCCTTGAGATCAGTTACTGAGCTATCTTCCAGAAGCTCAGCTGTGTTAGACAATAAAAGCTACTACCATTGATTTCCTACTTGCTAGCCTAGCAAGTGAGATTCTGGAATACCTTTTGCTTTCTTTCTAGACCCTTTTATTTTATTATTATATTCATTTATTGATTATTTTCAATTTCATAATTATATAACATATTGTAATGTAGAATTTATATAGGAAAACACATATATATTATTTAATATATTGCAGATTATAATCTAGAATTTATATAGACAGACACATATATACATTTATATATTTTTATGAAGACAAGATGCTATGAAACACCATGAAATGTGCTTGAAAGGCATCTGGCAAGCCTTCAGGGAGGGGTGGAAGAGGGGGTAGAGGGAGAGGTGTAAGTTCCCCTTCCCCCTCCAAACTTGTTGCAGCCTCTTTGCTACAACAAGCAGGCATGAATCTTCCACTAGTACAGGAAGCAAGGAGGGGGAAGCACTAAGCTGCATCCTCTCCAAAAGCACCAGCCATAACCTCCTGCCCCCACTACCATGACAACAAACAGCAGCACCAACATGACAGTCTCCTCCACCCCCATTTTACTTCCCATGCTGAGCCTTCCAGTGCCAGAGGAAGAGCTGGAGATGGATCTGAGTGCCCTAGCAAGGGAAATTCTGGGGAAGGAGGGGTAATCATCTGAGTTTGTGCTCCACACCTCTCAAGTTTCCCCTAGAACCAGGTCTCCTTCCCCAGAAGATACTTCAGTTGTGACTGAGGTAGAGGTTGCAGAGGCAAGTGGCTCAGCTGAGTCTGCTCCTCCTGTTGCTTTGCCTCTGCCTGCTGAGGAGGAAATTTCAGCATCCACACATGCACCCACACCTCAGAAGTGAGCAGATAGTGTGGTTGGGGATCATTTTGAGCTGGCAGATGATCCCACATATGCTATCTGCCTGCACTGCCAAACAAAAACCAGCTGGAGCAAGGAAACAAAACAGATGAGCACCACAGGGATGCTGATGCATCTCTGCAGGCACCACACCCTTGCCTTTGCTCTGAATGGCCAGCCCTTCTCCTTTGTTGAGCATCCAGGTTTCAGGCAGCTCATGGCACTAGTGGCCCCATCCTACCAAGTGCCAGCATGCACTACCTTCAGGAGGACAGTGGTGCCTTCCCTCTATGAGGCATGCAGGGAGAACTTGAGGGAGGAACTGAGCAAGGCAGGTCTGCAGGTGGCCTTACACTTCACTTTGGACATCTGCAGCAGCTGGGGTGGAGATCACAACTACCTCTCCCTCACAGGGCACTGGTGTGACCAGTCATACTGTCAGAGGGCTCTCCTTCAAGCTGAGTTGATGGATGAGTCCCACATGGCAATGGAGATCATGGTGGCTATGAACTGCTTGGTGCAGGGGTGGCTTGTTGGGCAGGGAGAGCTCACCCATGGGTTCATGGTCACCGACAATGGGGTCAATATGATCAATGTGGTCCATGATGCCAGCTTTGTTGGCATCCACTGTGTGGCACACAAGTTCCACCTCACGGTCAGGGATGCCTTGAATGGGGATAGCATCACCAGCAAGCTCATTTCCAAATGCAGGAAGGTGCCAGGCTACTTCCACCAGAACATCCAAGGGGTCAAGATGATGCAGTACAAACAAGCAGAGCTGAACATCTCACAGCACAAAATCATGCAGGATGTGGAGAGTCAGTGGAACTCCACATACCTGATGCTCGAGAGGCTGGTGGAGCAACAGAGGGCTATCCATGAGATGGCCTTACTCAGAGCAATTGGGATCAGCAGCCCCCTTAACAGAGCTGAGTAGGATACCATCTCCCAGATCTTGGTGGTCCTCAAGCCCTTTCTTGAGGCCACTGAGACCCTCAGTGCAGGCAATGCCATTGTTAGCCAGGTGATCCCTGTAGTAAGGGAACTTCAAAGCAAAATGGAGAGTTTCCAGGGGATTAATGTGACTGGCTGAGGCAAGACACTTTTACCAGATGTGCAGGAACTGGTGAGGTAGCTCAAGGAGGAAATGGCTTGATCCCTTGTGGTCCAGTATGGTGAAGGGCAGTGTATGCAGCAGCTAAAGCCTGAATCAGCGGATGGAGGTGCTGGTGAATAGTCAGGGAGGTAGAACAGCAGAGGTGGGGGGACATGGAAGAGGGGGATCCACTGTCCCATGCCAGCACACCATCCACCAGCCAGTCTCCTTCTCCACCACAGGTGCTGCCAACGTGGGCCACCTTGGCCTACTGGGAAAGCCACTGCCAGATGTGGCCAGATCTGACCACAGTTACCTGGAACACCTGTCCTGTCCACCGACCAGTGTTCCAAGTGAGAGAGTGTTCAGCATTGCTGGGGATGTGATGACACCCCACTGCACCTACTTGGATCCTGGTTTGGTGTAGCAGCTGGTGTTCCTCAAGGTGAACCTCCTGCTTCTGGGTTTCCCAAAGCTCCAGGTGCAGGTGGAGTGAATGCCACCCTCCTCACTTCATCTGCACCTATTTCTGTTTTTCATTTTTTTAAAACCATTTGATGCACCACTCTGAGAGCTGGAGGGGGTGCTCAGTGCATCACCAGCCAGCAGGGGAAGCACATGTCCCTGCAGAGCTCCCATGTCAGGATGAATTTGGAGGTATGGGCTAGGGCTATGGGGAAGGAGGAGACCTCAGGTTCTGGGCACAACCACTAAAACTGAACTTTGCCAGGGTCAGGAGGCTTGGTGGGACTTCTGGTGGAATGGCAGCCCAGGAAATGCCAGGACTGAGGATCCCCCGGTGAAAGGTGGGTAGGAGGTACCATAACCTCCAGCTACCACACACATGCACACAGTCCTGGCTGGGGAAATCCCAGACCCATCACAGCTTTGACAGTCCTGAGGCTTGCTGGTTGCAGTGGAGTTGTGAGGCTCCAGGTGAGGTCAGCTTAGCTGCCTGGGATGCCAGCTTTTGGGTAGAAAAACCCCTTGTCAGGTGGAGGAAGCATGTACAATTGGTGTGTGTGCTGTTCCTGGATGGAAGGAATAGTAAAGAAGCCAGAGGCTGGCATGCAATGCAGGCAAGAAAGCCAGTCAGTGAAAATAGAAATGGAGGCATCAGGGGGTGAGGGACAGGCTGGGGTGTGGTGGGGAAGGGGGATGTAGAAGTGCAGGTAAAAGTGGAGAGGAACCTAGGGAGTCAGATGTCTGGCAGGTTGTAGTGTGTCAGAATCCCAATGTCTATACTGAGTCCATGAGTTTCTGTACTTAGGAGGTTGATGAAGTGCAGTTCATAGACTCATCTGTGAAAAGTGGTTTGTAAATTCCCTTTGAGGATCAGGCCTGAGAGACTGGAGACAGGTGGTGTTCTGTTGTTGTCTTTGATAGATTTTCGGTGTGCACTCATTCTGGTGCGCAGTTGTTGCTTGATGTCTCCACGTATTTTCCATCAGGGCATCAATGCCCCGATGCATATATGTATTGTATTGTGAAGATATCTCCATACTGAAGATATTGTTGGCAGGTTTTGCATGTCTTGTCATGGCATGGCCTGGATCCATTTGTTATGTTTTGGGCTGTAGGAAGTTGGCTTCTGGTGATGAGGTTAGCAAGGTTCAGTGCTTGTTTGAAGTTACAAACCATTTTTCACAGATGAACCTATGAACTGCACTTTATCAACCTTCTAGGTAGTAGGTACAGAAACTGATCGGCTCAAAATAGACATTGGAATTTTGACACACTAGGCAGTTTTGTGCTTCCCTGTTAAAGCCTATGGGCAAAACATTGAAACAGTGAAGCAGTTTCAACAAAATGAAATGGAACAGTGCTTTCAAAACTAAGTGAAACTTGAAACAGTACCCTGTCGAAATGGTGAAACGCAAGTCAAAATAAAATGGTGCTGTTTTGCACAGCCCTAATTTATATAGTATGTAAATTGCTGGCCTCCTGTCCCTCTAAGATTACACATTAAGAAACAGAAATATCATTGACATATACGGCTAGACATTTAGCACTTTGTCTGTATACTGCTGGCATGTGTGTATTCAAGGCTATATTCCATGTCCTTAGCAGGGATTTGAAGTGTAAACAATCTAATCAGAGGCTGAAAATTCATGAATGCTGCTTTGTATAGCTAGTGTGATATTTTGAAAAATGAGATGGAAACTAAAGTGAGAGCAGCTGCACTTTTAGGTGGGAAAATTAAATATTCAAAGGAAATTACTCTGCTAGACTGGTTAAAGTAAGCTCTAGTCCCTTGAGACACCCTTTGGTTGGCCACCCAGAGTGAGGCCCCAGCTTTAATGTGTAATCAAATTTCTCCCCACAAAACCCTCGTGATCCTTTGCCAGTGGAGAGTGGAGGCATCAGCTTCCAAACTCTCTGTGAGCAGCATAGAATGATAAAGGTATGTGCTTATGAAATTAGAAAAAAACATACATTGAAATATCCTTATGGAAATTATTATTTGTGTTACAGTAGTACCCGAAGGGTAGGAAGACAGAATCTCCAGTCTGCCCTTTCCCATGCTATGATTAAAGAAGGCCACATCTGAAAAATAAAATGAAAAACTTCATACTAATATTTCAGTTTCTGTCCAGGACCTAAGTGCAACCTAAACCTTCAATGTCATTATCTAAAGTGACCCTGCTAATATAGGGAAGTACCTTTTTCCCTCGAACGAATTAGACAGCTGAACCTAAATATTAGTTCAATGCATGTGTACTGATTGGTTCGTTTATATTAATTGATCTGATGCTTCAAGAAATTAGATTTTCAGTTGAGATTTAAGTATCCTTGAAGCAAGTCACAATATAAAAACTGATCTGTAAGATCATGGTTGCTGGTCTTTTAGACCCAAGAGCTATACTTTACCAGAAAAAAAAAATCACAAAGTCTTTCAGGCAAAATTTTACTAAATAAAATAGCACTAGAAATTATCCAAAAGAATTCCATATGAGAGAGTCCCTTTTGATTTACCACTGCAATAGCCTGCCTTGCATGAATTTTAATTATGACAGTTCTAGCAACTATAAAATGAACCCCTGTAGTGAATTGGATGAGCCTTAAAGTGATGATCATACCAAGACATGACTATCATTTCTTTGCAAGATGATCAGATTTCAAATCCCAGTCTTTGGGGGCATGTCCAGATGAGCATGAATGTGCCTCTTCCCCATCTCAAACCCTTTGAGGTGGGGCAAGAGGCATGTGCAGGAATGAAAAATTAGACCCCTGGATATCCAGGGGTCAAACAAAAACCTGAGAGGAAAAAAATCAAGTCAGGGCACAGTCTGGGACTCAGTCTGAGAGGCTCAGTCCTCCAGAGACGCTCTGACAGAGTGCCAGAGCATCTCTATGATTGGCCCTTTCCCCCCTCCTGAAGCATGCTGCCTGCCTGTGCTGGGCAGGCAGTGGTGCAAGTTGCAGGGGCCTGGGACCAGCTTTTGCCAGGTAAGCAGGGAGTTGGGAGGCTGGAGGAGGGGGGAGGGGACCTTGGGGGGCTGGAGACAGCAGGAGAATGAGCAGGGGGCTGGAGACAGTCCTGGAGGCATTCCCCTGCTGAACCCTGCTCTCCCGAGGCTGAAGACAAGCAGGGGCAGAAGTAGGAGTCTGGAGACAGCAGGGGAATGTGTCTGCAGCTGTCTCCAGCCCCCTGCTCCTTCCCCTGTTTGTCTCCAGCTTCAAGGGAGCACAAGAAGCAGGGAGCCGGAGACAGCAGAGTAATGTTTCCAGGGGCAGTCTCCAGCCTCCTGCTCCCTCCTGAGGCTGGAAACAAGCAGGGGAAGGAGCAGGGGGCTGGAAACAAGCCCCTGGAGATAAGCTGGAGACGTCCCCTGCTCTCTCCAGCCTCCTGCTCATTCTCTGCTACTACCAGCGAGTATGGTGGGGGGGGTACTGGGAGAGCAAGCCAGGAGCTGGGAGATTGAACCCAGGGTGGGGGGATTGAATAGCAGACAGGGGGAATGAACGGTGGATGGGGGGAATGAATGGGGAGCAGGGAAATGAATGGGGAGCTGGGGGAACCAATGGGGGTGGGGGGAATAAGCCTCCTGTTCATTCTCCTATTCTCTCAAGCCTCCTGCTTGTTCTCCTGCTCATCTTGAGCCTCCAGAGGCTGAAGAAGAACAACAGAATGAGCAGAGAGCTGGAAACCAGAGGCGGGGGTGGGGGAGAGCTATTGCCCCTGGGGGCCCTGGGACCCCGCAGGCAGGGTAGTCCATGTGCTGGTGGGGGTCCTGCCCTGTGGGGGCAGGGGACCACTTGTGATGTGTAGGGGGTGCACATGCACCCCATAAGCATGGCAGTGCACCCCCTCAAAAAAGGTGCCGCTTACACTATCAGTGGTGCCTGTAGGTGGTTGCCGCTTGCCACCTCCTACTGCCAGTGGTGTCTGCTGGCAGTCGGTGATCACTGTTGGCCACTGCTGTCACTGCCAATGGTGTCTGTGGGTGCTGACCACTCACCACCCCTCCGCCCACTGGTGACAGTGCCAGTGGCATCTGCGGGAGCTCCCCACTTACCAATGCCACTACGCTCCCACCACTACCAGTGCTACTGTGCCCCACCAGCCACTGGGGGCCTGTGGCATTCATGCAGGGGATTCACCCCTCCTAGGCATCCCCTACACTCACATCCCCTTACATTCCTCCACAGCCACCCACATCCCTCCACCCTGCTTCCCACCCCCTTCTGCAAACCCCACATCATCCATCACACACCCACCATATGATAAAGAAACCCAAAGCAAACATTAAAACATATAGATATTTAGGATTTATTTTATTATGATGCTAAAGACACTGATAAGCTTCCTAATTTCTTTAACATTGTAAATATAAAACATTGCCCATCTGATCAATCCCCCTTTCTCTCTCTTTTTTTCTAATTGTGGAAGAATGTGGATTTTGGGGTATTTTTAAAAGTGAGTTGGGGATGCTGCCTCAGCAGTCTAGATGACACAAGGGGCTAGTGTCCCCAGATACCAATTGCCTGGGCCCTAGAAGCTCCTGAGATCAAGTAACCCTGAGTTGCTGGCCAGGACAGGTTTTTGTACTGATGGGGCCAGGACAGAGCAGCTTTTTATACTGCTGGGGACAGCACAGGTGCTGGACCCAGGCTCTAGCTTCCCCTGGCTGCAGATCCGGGAGGAGCCAGGCACGGTTTTTTTGCCCCAAGTGGCAACATTTGCTCCACAACAAAGTGCATGCCTGAGCATATGCACTGAGGCAAAAAGCCCCAGTTCAAATTTGCACCACTTCTATTTGAGCTGCTGCAAGCGCACATGCTTGCATGTGTGGACATGCCCTGGGTGTACAAGTAATGATACCATTATCTGTCACCTGCAGCACGGTATCATGATAAGTATTAAGCTATTCCGATGTAATATATAAAATGTATATGAAGTAGAGGTTGAATCATAAATTAATGGATTGGGCACCTCAGTCATTCTGAAACTTCTCAACATCCTACTCTCAAACCCAAAAAATCCCAAAAGTTTTGATCCTCCATAATGAGTATGTTTTATATTACTGTAGTGGAAGAGTCCTTATCATGGAACAATGTGGAAGCTATACCAAAAAAGGACAAAAAGATGATCCTTACCCGAACGCCTTACACTTGAAGTAGGAACTTACCTTATATGTCATCAGCAGCATAACATTTGAGCAATACTTTGATTAATATCTGTCACACAATCATTCTTTCTATTAACCTCTGCTCAAGGGGGTAAGTCGTATATACATTGTAGTGTTTTGGTGTGTTCATTCTGTCCTTCTTTCTAATACATACATACTGCTATGTATTATTAGTGAAAAAAGGATGAAGAATTGTGTCTTATTCTTAGAGGGAAAGACAGTGAGATTTGTGATGGCTTCCTTAGAAGCTGATTACATAATCTGTGGTTCATCCTTTAAAAGATTCTGTGACCTACATAGGAAGACTTTATCCTTGTAATAGAAAGTTTTGTTCCTATTGAAATCTGAGCAAGTAAGTTGGCAACCATGCTTCTCATCTCAGAGACCAAGATCCTGAAGCCAGCCTAGAGAGAGAGAGGAGAACAGCTTTAACATGTCCATAATAGACTGTGTTTTTAAGGAAGTATGTTTTATATACCTCCTTAAAATATATAATATATATAATTTCATAAAGATTCATGATTTTATATTAATATTTTATTGCTGTGCTCAAACCAGGGGGTGGCAAAGTCTCTGAAAGTACATTATGCTGTGCCTGGAATATTTGTTTTAATTAAATAGGATTATAGCTAGCATTTGGTTAGCTTCTCCTTGAGTTGATTTGGAGGGTCTACTATCAAGAGGTAGCTTGAAGGAATCAAAGTATCCAAATGTATTTCTTCCAGTGTTGGGTGCTTTGTGCTGCAAAACTTGTCTAACATCTCTCCTAATTACACAGGTGGTCTAATAAAAGATATTACCAAAAAGCCTTGCTACTTGCATATACTTCCTGGGCCATCATGACTGCAACAGCACACCAACCCTCCTTTTAGTAATAATCAAAATATTGTGCTTAAAGGAGGAAGGGAATTTTCCTTCCATAAGTGAATCATTAATCTTTTCAGTTATAAGTGGTACTAGTGGCTCATTTCTGCTTCAGACTGAAGTTTACAAGGTTGAGGTTTCTACAAGGTGTCCAGTACTTTTTGTATAGTGAGTATCTTTAGCTTTGGGTATTTGTGTGTGCTGTTTTCAACATTGATAAGTAGAACAAATCCATATAAAATTAATCAGGTTCTCACCTTTCCTAAGTGTGCAATGAAATAAGATGATAGCTCTTAACCTTATTTTGTGCTGAGGTTTTTTTTAACGGCATAGTAAGGGGTTAATTAAACCTTAAATAGCTTCTTGAGGGACAATATAGCTGCTTCTGTGGAGGATAAGAGAAAATCTGCGTTTGTCTGTTTTTTCTAGACTTTGGTTTCTTCAGTTGTCATTTGAGTGTCCAATCCCCTCTCTTAATCCGGAACAAAATGAAGGAGACCTGTGTGGGCAACAAAAAACGGGTATCTTTCTAGAATAGAAAGCTATGGTAGCTTATAACATGAATTAGTAATTTTGACATAATAGTTCTTAGTGAAAATATAAGTAATGTTATAGTAGGAAAGTATCAGGAAGATGAAGTAGATAATCTAACAGGTCATTATCAGTGATTTCTTTAAAATCTATTACTGTATTGACTAATAAAATATGAGGTACATAACCAGCTATGTAGGCAATGAATGCATAGCCTGTCTCTCTCAAGCAGATACTTTACTCAAAAAAAATAAAAATCCTTAAATGATTAGACAAGCACCAAAGTACTTCCTGCACACCTGTGCTTTCTGAATCATATACTACACATGAAGGTTATTTGCATAATGGTTGATTATATTTTAAAATATATTTATACTAAGCTCACAGACTTTCTTTTTTGAGCAAATAACCCCAAATGTGGATAATGAACAACTTGTATTTATGATGTATTAAGAAAATGACATAAAATCCCTGAAGAAGCTTGTTTGGCATATTTAAATAAAAGCTTACTATTGCCACAGGACTCCACTTTCACAAACACCTTCTGGCAGCAAAAATATCAGAGCAGTCTTATTTGCCTCACCCCACATTAAATTCAGAAGTTGCTGACTTTATGAAGACTGATGATTCATCCAACTCATTGGCCCCTCTGGATGCTGATGGTTTTAAGTTAGTTGACCTGTATTTATATTCAGTCCTGTTGGCTTTACTGAAAAACTGTTTGTTTTTCTTGGTAAGAAGTATTTTGTAAGCACCACATTCTCCATTCACCTGACCTTTTATTTCACCTCCTCCGTCCTTCCTAAAAAGACTTCTGCTGTCATTCTAATTACAGCCAGTGGCTATTGCAGCATATCTAGTCTTCAGTGCATTTGATCTAAGCTTTGAAAGATGGGACTTTTCTGATATACAAGTCTCCTACAAAATCCTGAGCCATGTACATAGGTTATAGACTGCAGGCAGTATGTCATTTTTGACACGATGAGCATAGAATGAAAAAAAAAGGCTATTTTACTGGAAGTCTTTTTCCAGCATATGTAGGACAGAAACATCTTGTTATCAAAACTAATAGTAAACAACTTAGAGAGAGTAGCTCAAAAAAATCAGATGTAGCTCTCACTTTGTTTTCTGTTACTTACCTATACAACAACGTAGGATTATTAAAATGGCTATAATGTAGGTGGCACTAAAAGTATACTAGGAACTTTATAGTCAATATAAAGATAAGGTCCATGCCCTGAAAAACTTGTGTCTAACTGGACAACATATAGATGAGCAATTCAGTATGGGATAGAACAAAATGCAAATAAAAGATGTGCTGGGTTCTGTTGCTTGATATTTCATCCTTTATCTGCTTTTAAACCTTACCTCCTGAAATACAATAGTTTAAAGTAAAAAATACATTGTACCCTGAACGTATTCCATCTCTAGAACATCTGTGTGGTATGTATGCAGCTTTAGATATTACAACCTGTATGGCAGCCAGGAATAAAAAACTCAAACAAACACACATTAAGATGCCTTGATTCCTTACGTATCTCTGCATTATCCTGGAATGATTCTTAATGGGCTAAACTTGGTCTACTGCATAAATTAAAAAACAAACCAGATTAACCATTTATGTGTCTAAAGCCACATAAATTTTGTTGCAATCCAATTCAGTCCAAGAAGGAAAATAAACTCTACAGACATCTCAGAATCAGGGAAAAAAGATGTACAGCTACTTGATACTATAAGCAATGTGGTGGTGGTTGTGATGCTGCTGCTGCTGTCTACCTTTTTGGCCAGTAGCTTGTGGGTTAAGACAATTGCCCAAGAAGTGGGAGATCTGGGTTCTAGGATCCTATTCTCATGCTTCCGACAAAAATGCCCAGAGAGGACGTTCTGGGCTTTACAATGAAAGCTATATAAGAATATTATTCAATAGGCCATGTCTAGTCTCTTAACAATCATTCCACAACAAAGTAGAAAAGCATAAGACACACATGTGTGTTTGTTTGAATTTGAATCCTGGCTGCTACACAAGGGGCAAATCTACAGAAGATGCTTTACTCGAGATTAGAGTAAATTATTGCACTGTAAACATCAATATCTATACATGAAGATGCTTACTCTGCAGTACTCTGATCTAATCACAAATAAATTTGCTACCTGTAAATAGAAGTAGCAAATTTATTCCTGATGACTTACTGCAAAGTAGTGCATGTGCAGACAGCCAACAAGGAGCAAATGTGCTCCCAGGCAACAGGGGGTGGGAAATTGCTCCCTGCCCCCAGGAGCTTCCTGCTGCTGGGCCAGGCTCTGCCACCAGAGCCCAAGCGGGGACCATATCCCCCTACCCTGGCAACAAGAAACTCCCAGCCCTTGCTTCGTGATCGGGCCTGTAGGGGGGCTGTCAGGAAAGCTAAGGCAGACACAGAGTTAGGACTAGCGTTCAAGATCAAGGATAATAAAAAGTCCTTTTTCAAATACATAGGGAGGATGAAGAAGGCACCGGGTAATGTGGGGCCCCTGCAAAGTACGCTGGGCAATCTGGTGGTTGTGCCAGAGGAGAAAATGGAACAGTAACCAATTCTTCACGTCCGTTTTCTTGTGCAGGGACCGGGACTTCCCTGCTGTGATGCCAGATGGACTCAAGGGGAACACCTCCAGACCTCAGGTTGGGGAGGACCAGGTTACAGAGCTTCTGGAGGGGCTGGATGTGTTCAAGTCAGTGGGTCCAGATGCTCTCCACCCCAAGGTGTTGAGGGAGCTAGCTGGGGTTATTGCAGGGCCCTTGGCATGGCTTTACGAGCACTCATGGTGCTCGGGCCAGGTGCCAGATGACTGGAAGATAGCTAACGTAGTCCCCATCTTCAAAAAAAGGAAGAGAGAGGACCTGGACAACTATAGGCCTGTCAGTCTTACCTCTATCCTAGGGAAAGTCTTTGAGAAGATCCTCAAGGAGCACATCTGTGATGGGCCGACTTCAGGGATGATGCTCAAGGGCAACCAGCACGGTTTCATTAGAGGCAGGTCATGTCAGACCAACCTGATTGCCTTTTATGATCAGGTCACAAAGGCAATGGATGCAGGTGTTGCTGTGGACGTAGTCTTTCTAGACTTCAGCAAGGCCTTTGACACCGTCTCCCACCCTATCCTCATTAAAAAACTAGGCGACTGTGGCATTGATGCCTACACAGTCAGATGGATTGCGGATTGGCTCAAGGGTTGTACTAAGAGGGTGGTGGGTCATATTCAACCTGGGGGGAAGTGGGCAGCGAAGTCCCCCAGGGCTCGGTCCTGGGGCCTGTGCTGTTCAATTTCTTCATCAGCGATTTGGACGACGGGGTGAAATGCAACCTGTTTAAATTCGCTGATGATACCAAAATTTGGGGTGAGGTAAGCACACTAGCAGGGAGGGAAAGACTGCAACAAGACCTGGATTTGTTACAGGGGTGGGCTGACATAAACAGGATGTGTTTCAATACTGACAAGTGCAGGGTGCTGCACTTAGGCAGTAGAAACCAGCAGCACACTTATAAAATGGGAAACTCCCTTCTTGAGAGCACGGAGGCGGAAAGGGATCTTGGAGTCATTACTGACTCCAAGATGAATATGGGCTAACAATGTGATGTCACGGTAGGCAGGGCTAACCGGACCTTGTCGTGCATCCACAGGTGCATCTCAAGTAGAGCCAAGGAGGTGATCCTCCCCCTTTATGCAACGCTGGTCAGGCCACAGCTGGAGTACTGCGTCCAGTTCTGTGCGCCCCATTTCAGGAGGGATGTGGACAACATTGAAAGGGTCCAGAGGAGGGCCACCCACATGATCCAGGAACTACAGGGCAGACCCTACATTGAAAGACTGCAGGACCTAAACCTGTTCAGCCTTCACAAGAGAAGGCTGAGGGGGGACCTAGTGACTGTCTATAAATTCACTAGGGGGGACCAGAAGGGTTTGGGGGAGACACTGTTTCCCCTAGCACCCCCTGGCATAACAAGGAATAATGGACACAAATTATTAGAGAGTAGATTTAGATTAGACATCCGTAAGAACTACTTCACAGTTAGGGCGGCTAGGAGCTGGAACCAACTTCCTAGGGAAGTGGTGGTGGCTCCTACCCTGGGGATCTTTAAGAAGAGGCTTGATGACTACCTGGCTGGACTCATTTGAGTCCAGTCTTTTCTCCCGCCCAGGTGGGGGGTCGGACTTGAAGATCTACAAGGTCCCTTCTGACCCTACTTCTATGATTCTATGATTCTGTGATATGATTCTATGATCACAGGGATGGGGATGGGAGATTCTTATCTTCAAGCCCTAGTGCCACAGTCATGGGGCTGGGAGAAACTTAAAAGAATCTCTCATCCCTGACCCCATGATTTCGGAGCGGGGTCTAGGAGCTCCCTGCTGCTGCTGCACCAAGAGGACATTGTCTCCACCAGTTGTGGAGCCCGCCCTCACATCAGGCAGCTCCCAGGGGCAGGGAGCTGTGTGCCAGCCCCCACCAGGACACAGCCGTCTCCTGGCCCCATGCTCACTGCTAGCCTCTAAGTTACCATCCAGAAGAATCCTAGAGCTCCCCCTGGCTGCTGCAGGGGGCCAGTGCAGAATCAGCAGGGGTGGGAACAGACTGCTGCCATGAACAGCAAATCTGCTCCCGATTCCCCGCACATGTAGATGCCTGCTCAGGGTGGGTTTGCTCTAAATTACTCTAAAGTAAATCCATCCCAAAGCATTTGCATGTGTAGATGTGCCCACAATGGATCAGAATTGTATTTAATAACATACATTTCTAAAAGCTACATACATATGACATACCCAAAGAGGCAGTGGAAGCTCCATCCTTGGAGTTTTTCAAAACCTGGCTAGACAAAGCTTTGGCTGGTATGATCTAGTTGGGGATGGTTCTGCTTTGAGCAGCGGGTTGGACTAGATGACCTCCTGAGGTCTCTTCCAACCCTAACTTTCTATGATTCTAGATATCTTAGGGTACATACAAACATTTCATTTAGATGGATTTAACTACCATCACCCACCAAAGGTTTTATCCTGCTCATTTTACTGACACTGGCAAAACTAGACCATAAATCAATCTGTATTACAAGAGAAAGAGAAGTAAATAGTAGAAGATAGATAAATTCTTAAGTTGGTTATTGAGTATTGTGTGTATTTGTTCAAAGACAAAAAAGGTAATTTGTATAAAAACTCTTATTAAAATATAAACCTTAGCATCAATATGTTCAATCATATTTCCTAAGTAGGGACCAGTTCAGCCACCTCCCTGCTGGGCCCCCCTCGGGCCCCGGGAGAGACACGCCTGGGCCAGGGGTTAGCGAGGAGTTAGTTAGGGTACTTCTGGAGAGGCTGGACGTGTTCAAGTCTGCTGGTCTGGACGATCTTCACCCTAGGGTTCTACAGGAACTGGCCGAGGTCATTGCGGGACCCCTGGCGCGGCTCTATGAGCACTCGTGGTGCTCTGGTGAGGTGCCGCAGGACTGGAAGAGGGCCAATGTGGTCCCTATCTTCAAAAAGGGAAAAAAAGAGGACCCGGGAAATTACAGGCCAGTTAGTCTTACCTCAATCCCGGGTAAGCTCTTTGAAAAAATTCTCCTGGCACACATCCAGGAGGGCCTTGCGGGGGAATGCATGCTCAGGGGCAACCAACATGGGTTCATCAGTGGCAGGTCTTGTCAGACCAACCTGGTGGCCTTTTACGATCAGGTCACCAAATCATTAGACGCAGGGGTTGCTGTGGATGTAGTCTTTCTGGACTTCCGGAAGGCTTTCGACACTGTTTCTCACCCTGTCCTCATCAAAAAGCTGGGAGACTGTGGTGTCGATGCCCACACAGTCAAATGGGTCGCCAACTGGTTGGAGGGCCGCACCCAGAGGGTGGTAGTGGATGGGTTCTTCTCGACCTGGAAGGACGTGGGCAGTGGGGTTCCACAGGGCTCGGTCCTCGGGCCCGCACTGTTCAACATCTTCATCAGTGACTTGGATGAGGGGGTAGAAAGCACCCTGTTCAAGTTTGCTGATGACACTAAGATGTGGGGGGATGTGGGTGCACTAGAAGGGTGCAATAGGCTACAAGCTGACCTTGACAGGTTGCAACGGTGGGCGGATGAGAATAGGATGGGGTTTAACACTGATAAGTGCAAGGTGTTGCACATGGGGAGGAAGAACCGGCACCACACTTACAGGTTGGGGAACTCCCCTCTTGCCAGCACGGAGACGGAAAAGGATCTTGGAGTCGTCATTGACTCCACGATGAACATGGGCCGGCAGTGTGGGGAGGCAGTCAAGAAGGCCAACCGTACCCTGTCATGCATCCACAGATGCATCTCGAGCAGGTCCAGGGAGGTGATCCTACCCCTCTATGCGGCACTGGTCAGGCCGCAGCTGGAGTACTGCATCCAGTTCTGGGCGCCACACTTCAAGAGGGACGTGGACGATATGGAAAGAGTTCAGAGGAGGGCCACTCGTATGATCAGGGGTCAGCAGGGCAGGCCTTATGAGGAGAGGCTATGGGACCTGAACCTGTTTAGCCTCCACAAGAGAAGGTTAAGGGGGGACCTTGTGGCCTGCTACAAACTGGTCAGGGGGGATCAGCAGGTATTGGGGGAGTCCCTGTTCCCCCGTGCGCTGCCAGGAGTGACCAGGAATAACGGTTACAAGCTGGCGGAGGGTAAGTTTAGATTAGATATTAGGAGGCGCTACTTCACAGTCAGGGCGGCTAGGGCCTGGAACCGGCTACCAGGGGAAGTGGTGCAGGCTCCTAGCCTGGGGATTTTTAAAAGGAAGTTAGATGAGCACCTTGCCGGGGTCATCTGACCCCGGTGCTCTTTCCTGCCAAGGCAGGGGGTCGGACTAGATGATCTACCTAGGTCCCTTCCGACTCTTGAAACTATGAAACTATGAAACTGTATCATATCACATTAAATCACTTAAACTTTTCTGGACTATAATCAGACAGACAAATTTACAGTTGTGCATTAAAATATCTTCACAAGGGCCATGAATGACACATGCCTCTCGGAGGCTGAAGCGGGGGGACATGGCAACTGCCCTCAGGCAGCGGTGTCAGCAGTTGAGGCATGGCAGTGGCAGGGCCCACCAACAAGCAGCCACGGTGAAGTTGGTGGTGAGGGTGGGCCGAGCAGGGATTGCCCGCAGGCAACTGCAGTGGTATCAGCAGTGGGGGGGCAGCAAGTGGGAACCACCCACAGTCACCGGTGGCTGCTTTGGCAGCAAGATGAGGCAGTAGGGGGGAAAACGTACCCCTGGTGACCCCCCTACCCATCTCCTATGACAAAGGCAGTAGTAGAGTTTTGCAGGGATTAACATATGCTGGAAATCACACTATTTAAGCTTTTTAAAATAAGTTTGTTTTTCTAAGGTAAGCATTAGCCATTTACTAAAACTGTAGATGTCAGAAGTACTGGGAGGAAATTTACAGCAACAGGAAAAGTGCAGAATAGTTTCTGCATTCTCAGGAATTATGCATTTATTGATAATTAGTATGTCTGGGAAAGAAAACTGGCAAAAATCAATACAAAATTTCAGACTGTATAATTTGCTGGCACCTAAAGACACATATATATTTCAGGCAGGTACTGGGCCAGCCTTCCTTCTCAGAATAAAATTGACACGTATCTACAGAATCAGATTTACAAAACAGGAATGATTTGGTGTTAGTGTGAGGAATCAAGAAAAAGCATAAAAAATGGAAAGATGAAAAGGAAAGGCAGTGAGTTGATAGTGAGATGCTGAAAGCAGAGGAAGCAAATGGGGAAATATTAACAAGGAGGGAGCTACCAAAGTATTTAGGGGAAGTGGGAGGAGAAAAGCAATTGTAGGGCAGCGATATAAATTGAAAGCCTGGGTGAGAAATGAGTGGGAGAAAAAAATAGTGGGAAAAGAGAAGAACCCAAATAATGGAGTGAGAAAGGGGGTTTGGGAGAGGGATAGAATAATCTAAAAGCAAAGAAGCAATAAAAATAAAGAAATGGCCTGATCCTCTAGGGTATTGAACACAGTCCAAATGATTTCTAATGTATGTAAGCTGAAAGCACTCAGTATCAGAGGATTAGCCCATTGTGTTTGAGTCACCATTGTGTTTCTAATAAAAGGTGATATACCATAATTCCTGTCATTTTATACCTTTGAAGACAACTTTTTCCTTTCTCAAGACCCTATTGATCATTTTTTATTTATAGAAATAGGTTTTTAAAATACATTATTTCACCCAGTGAGGTGAAGAGCATCTCCTCAAAGTCAGTCTCAATTATGGTACTCAGGGGGTGGATCTACACATGCATTAATGCTCCATTTCTTGTCCTCCCCTGGGGGGGGCCTTCATGAACAGATGCTCCCCTAGGCCCTGATGTACGCTCTTGATATAGGCTGCCACCAAACCCTCTCCAAGTCTTCTCTTTTCCAGGGTGAACAGTCCCAAGTCTTTTGGCCTCTCCTCACATGACCTGGTCTCTAGGCCTCCAGTCATGTGCATGGTCCTCCTTTGGACTCTCTTGAGCTTCTCCACATCTTTCCTGAAGTGTGGCACACAGAACTGAACATAGAACTCCAGCTGTGGTCTCACTAAGGCTGAGTAGAGAGAGAGGATTACATCCTTAGTCTTGCTCAAGATGCCTCAGTGGATGCATGCCAGTGTTTAATTAACTCTGCCAGTTAAGGCATCACATTGGTAGCTCATGTTAATTTTTTGTCCATTATGACACCAAGGTCTCATTCAGATGAGGTGCTAGCAAGGGTAGCACTGCCAAGCCTGTAAGTGTGTTGTGGATTATTTCTCCCCAGATGGAGAACTTTACATTTCTCCATATTAAACAACATCTGGTTGAGGTCTGCCCACCTAGTAAGTCTGTCCAGCTCAGCCTGTATTTCCAGCCTGGCTTTGGGTGTGACCACACTCCCCCATAGTTTGGTGTTGCCAGTGAACTCTGCTAATTTGATTTTAATATCCAAATCCAAATAGTTGATGAACATGTTAAAAAGCACTTAGCCAAGTACTGAACCCTGAGGGACGCCACTGGTCACCCTCCACCATGAGGGCTCAGTTCCATCAATCAGTACTCTCTGGGTCCTACCACAGAGCCAGTTACCAAACCACATAAAGTAGTTGAGGCCCATTAATTTTTTTTCCAATTTTTGCATAAGGGCTTCATGGTCAAAGGCCTTTTTGAAGTCCAGGTATATGACATCAACCTCATTTCCCCTATAAAGGTGGCAAGTAACCTAATCACTGAAGGAAAAAAGGTTGGTCTGGCATGACCTACCTGTAATGAAGCTATGTTGGCTAATGGCTATCCTTCAGAATACTGCCTTCTGCTAGCCTGATTCTTTGACAATTTTCTATAGGATTTTACCAGGGAATGAGGTGAAAGTGATTGGCCTGTAATTTCCTGGATCCTCCTTTCTCCCTTTCTTAAAGATAGGCCAGGAAATTACAGGCCAATCAGTTTCACCTCATTCCCTGGTAAAATCCTATAGAATTTTTGGCCACTAGAGTTCTAGGGAAGAATGTCCTAGTATTACCTGCAATCACTTAAGATAGCAAAATGCTAATTTTCCCTCAGTGTTAACAATGTATTAATGCCTTGAACAAAATGGTCACTTATCACGGGAAGGAAGGAAATATTAGAACTAAAAACGTTCATTTGAAAAAAAAAATCTATTCAAATACTTTAAATCCATTTTAAGATGGGGTGGCCTTGAGAGTTTTATTAAGAGTACTATAAAAGACAAGTAATGAGTCTGCTTACTTTTTGCTTTTACATTTTCTTACTCTGTGAAGGTGGTCAATAAATACTGACATACTTCTATTGGTTATAATGTGAATTAGCTATATCTCTTTTATTTTCATTCCTGAAGAAGTTATATATGTATGCAATATCTAATAACCACTCAGGATAGAATTTATTGACATACCATTTAGATTTAAAGAGTTTGTATGTACAATTTCATTTCCATTTATCAAGAATGGCATCCTCCTACCTCCGCCATTGGCCATCGTGGTGTGAAATCTATTTTGCCATGCTCCTCAGACATAAGATATGCATAAGATTAATTTCTGGCTGCATGGTGTGGGAGGCAACTTCCAGAAACTCACTAGCTTTCATGACAATTATTTGTAGGAAAGTGACAAATCTATATTATTGAGGCAGTTTCAGTGTCAGCTAGAGACCAGAGCTGGTGGGCTGATACAGATGCTACATGATAAAACAAACCTAATTTGGCAAGTGTCTGAATATGTACAAAAAGGGTGCAAAAATCTCTTCCCTCCTGAGACACTTATACTAGCTTTAGTAGTAGTAATCATAAAACATCCCTTTAAATGTTTCTGAGCTGTTGACAATCTTATTTACTTGTTAATACTTCAGTTGCATAACAGTTTCCTGGGGGCGTCATTTGGATTGTGTCACTGTTGCATTATTTATTTATAGAGTACTTTTCTCATATTAGTGTCTACTTGTTTTCAGTCATTAATATAAGCCAACAATTAGAAGCAGCATTCTGAAGCAGGAGCAGGACGTGGATGAGGTGGGCGTCTTCCCTTCTGGTTGTTTTGGTCAATTAGATTGATAACATATAAGATAAATGCTTCCATGACATTTTGCAAATTATATAGATTTTTTTTATGTGGTCAGATTTACATAATTCTTGAGTGTGTATATTATTTATGTATCTTATGCTATTTTATATTCCTATAACTATCTTACCTAACCAAATAAAATAGTCCAAACCAGTGACATCTCCAAAGTCCTAAAAACTGCATCTTTAGAACATTTATTGGTGGGGGCGGAGGGGCAGAATCCCCACCAGTGTAGAGTGCCTAAACAGACATTTAGGCACCACTAAGTTCCCCTTAAAATCTGAAGAGACTGAAGTGGTACACACATACTCATACTACATACTCACACATATATATGTGTGTACAGAGGGGGACTTGTATGTAGTTTCACTGAGCTGATTTTCATCTTAGGCTGCCATTACACATTACGTAGGACTGTGCTAGTATCTCAGGAAATTGCATTTTAGGTGAAAATCAAAATGTAGGAAAATAATTCAAGATTTAATAAATCCTCCCCATTTTGGATGTGTATGAAAAGCTGAAATATCAAATATTTAACAAAATATTCTCAGGCTCAGAAAAACAGTGACTGCATCCTGGTGGTTAGGGCACTGACCAAGAGAGGGATATTTTGGTTCCAGTCTCTGCTGCAATGAATATTTAAAAGTGTTATGCCAAAGTGAACCAGCTTCAGCTGAAGAAATTGAAAAACTCGCTGCAGATACTCTATAGTCCAGCAGTTAAATTATTCTCTTGAGAGGGGAATACTCAGTGTTCTGATGTACCTAAGGAAAAGTATTGAAACTTGGTATTTGGTCTCCTTTAACTCATGTGAGTGGGAAACCTGACAGTTTATGGAGCAATAAGTATACCCTGGTATTTGGTAGGGATATCAGTTGTACAAAGTTACTGATCATTAAATAATGGGATTTAATGAAAACAGGACTGGGGCAGGGTCTTGCATTCCAGAAAAGCCGTGAAGTTAAGTAAAGAAATTAAAGAACAATGTGGGCATGGTCAATAATGGACACGTCTACACAAGATGCTATTGTGCAGTGGTTACCATGCATTTATTTAATACTTGTACAATGAAGTACTAAATAAATATGCGATAACTGGAGTTACAGTGCACTAGCACCAGCAAATGCCTTTTTAGTGATGCTACTGTGTAGTAGCCTAATAATACTGTGCAATAACATATTATCACTGTTGGTGTTGTGATGTGCTACTGTGCATTATTATTCAGCTACTGCAGTTAGCATCTAATGTAGATGTGGCCAATAAGAACTAGGGCATAACTTACACTTATGTCTCCTTCTATAGAATGATTTCAAATAGGAAGGTTATTTGCAATCATTCTATCTTCAAAAAGGTATGCCTAATGCATTTATTTTTCAAAAAGTTAAATGCAAACATTCTATAGGGATGTAATAGTCTCAAATTAGATCTCTCTTTCCCTGCATTAAATGTTATCTCATGAATTATCACTAAATTAATTGTATTTTTTTATTCCAAAAGTTTTCATTTTTCAGGGTTATCCAGAATCAAATCTATTTAGGTTTTCACCATACATTTAGGTAAGGTCAATTTGAGTAGGAATTTCTAAGTTTGACTGGTAGAAATTATTTACTATATTTATAGGCTGTTTTTTTCCTATCCAAGACATTTGTATTCTTTCCTTATGTTCATAAAGTAATTACAAGATTTCCAGACTAAAGTTTGAATTGCATTTGCAATCAATTTACCTTAGCATTTAATTTTTCAACCTAGTTCCTAAATTGTACACCAGGTGTTTTCAGATGCAGAAAACACAGAGAAATCTCCTTCTTGTTCCACATATGCCAAACTACAACCAGCTTTGCCTAGCCATTATATCTTGTTTCCATCTTCTTGATGCCATAAATACTGTGAAACAGGTGTGAGTTGGTAAAGGACTTTGCATGTATTAGCATATAAATCAATACAGGGAGTATCCCATGGTGTTTCAGATTTTAAAGGTTTTGAGAAGCAGACAGAAAAAAATGCAAAAAAAGTTATATATTTGTAGTCTGCAGTCTGTTATTCTGTTTGTCAGAAGTCACTGAGGTAAGTTAAACTATCTCTTCAGTAGCCAGTCCATAGACAGAAGTGAGCAACCCTACTTGAAGTCTTACTTTTCTCTTTTGCATTTATATGGGTATAGAACCAAGAGTAAAATTAAAGGTGTGGAACACCTGCAACTAAGCACCGTAAAACCTTTCATATGGAACAGAGGATCAGAGCATGACTTGGAACTACTTAGGTGCTTTCAAGGCACAATCAACCTCATGTGACCCAGGTGGGCTGTATGCACTTTAGCAAAGAGGCACATTGGGAGTAATAGCTGATATTTAGCAAAGCTAAACACTATTAGAACAAAGGAAATTACATGAAATTAAGGAGAATTCATTCCCTTCATTAAAACTGGCAGATCCAGAAGCGTTATGGGGAAGGGTGCCGGAAGGGGAGAGGGGAACCTAAGTTCTCCCCACCCAACCCCTGATATTGATTGCCTCGCTGCTCCCTGTTGGCTGTATGTCTTCATGATACACATTGCCAGCTCAGGCATTGTGTGTCATAGAATACAGGGTGTAACAGGGGGACTTCTGGGATCTAATTTCCCTGTGGCCTGCCCACCTGTTCCTGGTCTAACCACCTGCCTTCTCGCCTGCCATGCCTTGTTGTTAATTTATTAACTGTTTTTAATTGAGTGGGAGGCTGCCCATTTCTTTCCCTAATGCCAGGGAGTACTATCTGCATCTCCGTACCTCCCCTACACCATAGCCCATGCCTCGCAGATGGCATCCAGATGTTATTAGTCACACCAGCCCCACACTAGGCTCCAGAATCCTCCTGGCAGGACCCTCCTTTGATTTCTCCAATCAAGGCAACCTATGCCACCTTCATTCATGCTGCCGAGCTCCTTGTAGCTGGCTCCCCTCTTGGGCGTGATCCCCACTTGGGACCTTTGGCCACACACATGTCCTGGCCTCACCTCCAAGGCCAGGTGGAGCCCTAGGCCCACAACTCTGTGCCCCTCGTGGTGGGCACCTGGCCCTTTTGACCTCCTTGGTCCTGGCCCCAGCATGGACCAGTCAAGGAGGCACACTGCTGCCGGACTCACTAGCCCCGCACTCTCTCCAGGTCCTCCTTCCTGGATGTGGGGATTTGGGGTGACTCACACCACAATTGGTGCCCCAGAGTCACACGGGGGGACTCTCACTCCCACCCCAGAGCATCTGGTCATGGTGCTACCCTGTGATCTTACACACCACCCTCTCTACTTAGGACTCCACAATGCCCCCTCTACTTGGGGTCTCAGGGCTCCCCTCCTCAGGTGGGCTCAGGTGGCCATAGCCATGCCTGACCCCCTCTACATCCGATGTCCTGACCTACCCAAAGGTGGGAGCTGGGGTTAAGGCACCTCGACCAACCTTTCACTGGGGTGGTAGCTGGCCTGACATTTCCTGGGGGCTCCTGCACCACTGAGAGCCCCACCAGGCCACCCACTCCCAGCAGGGAGCAGTTTTAGGTCATGCCCAGGACCAAGAGCCTCCTGACCATCCCCTATAGGTCCTCCCTTACCTCCAGATGATACCTGCAGCCAGGCAATATTGTTGCCTGGCCTTCCAGCAGCAAAATGCCCTGTTTATATGGTCAGCCCTGAATCCAAAATGGCTGCCCTCATCAGGCACCTGCCAGCTGCTATCTTCAGGCCCTTTAAGTGGCAGGCACAAACAGTAGCCTGCCACACAGGGCATTCACAGAATTATAGTGGAGTAAGTTGCTGCCAAGGGGAAAATTAACCTCCATTTTTTTTGCAAGCAAATTCAGCCTTTTTTTTTTTTTAGTCTTCTGGCCAGAGGCCTCAGCAACAAAAATAAATGGCATGAAAAAGAGCTAGAATTTCCACACCACTGGGGAATAAGGGAATATAATAAACATACTAGCATAAGGGATTCTATTAACCTTTTAGCCACAGGTTCCAGTCATTCCTTTTAAAAAGATAAACCACCATGCTACATTATCTTTCCTACTTGTACAATCTTGCATTTGTCTCCATTAAAATATATTTTGTTCAAATGAAACAAGCATGCCAGAAAAGAAAGATCATTGACCTGTCCTTAGCACAAAATAGTGGGACAAGATCCCAGCTACAAAAAGTATACCACAGTTCACCATGGGTGCCAAATATGTATGCATGCACACACTTTTTTATAAGTTAATTACATTTGTGCAGTCACTGAGCTTACAATCCTGTTCATAGACCTGTTCATGGTCCAGCAAGCATGACTTCGGTTATGGGTATGCAACAGGTTACTGCAAGGTAAGTTAGCATGTAAATGATGATGTATCAGCTGTACACACCATCCATGTGCAAGCTCTTGCTCTACGGTTAGAGAAAAGTAGCTTTGCCCATTTTATCAGAAAGGGGAGCTATTTCTTATTTGTCTCTGGGTAAGAGCAAGTATAGGAATAGTTACCAGAAGTAGCTGACAGCTATGAGTTCACACCATGGGGTTATCTCACAGTAGGTACATCTGCACAAGATATTTACTGTAGAGCTGCCTAATTTGCCCCGCAGTAAAGTCTCTACACATGAGGCCCTATTAGATCACAGTAAATGAATAAAATCGTCCATAGGTTATAGCACTTGTAAATACCAGTACTATCCTGTGGTAGCATTATTTCTGCACAGCAAAACACATGTATATGCTGATGGGATTGGCACAGGGATGGCTTGGGCCTGAGGGTGCTTCAGTGTCATGGTTGCCTGCCAGGTAGCCCCACACTAAAGCATTCTCATGCCCAAGCCAGCCCTTCTGCAGCTTGTTGAGCCTAGTCAGAGAAGCCCTAGGCTGGCAGGCTGACCTCCAACATACCCCCTGCCAGCCAGGCTTTTACCCTGTTCAATGCACTGTGGTCTATAGCACTTAGGAGCAATAAACTCCAGGGTAATATGCACCGGAGTTTATTGCTTCACATTAATTGCACATGTAGATACACCTAGTAAGTTATTCACGTGCCCATAATTTCAGCAGGAAAGGTTGGTGAGATTTTTTTATTGTTACATATTTAAACATTGTTATTAAGATGAAGCCTGCCATTTCTAAATATGACAGCTGCTTTTTATGGAAAGTCCCCTATGGAATAGGTTGGAATGGAAGATCATTCTTATTTTTAAATTTAAAATCTAAAATCACTGAGTTTGGGCTAGAACCTCAGTCACACTGCAGCAATGTTGCATTACATTGGTATTTCAAAGGGGACAGAAAGCCTGAATGACAGGTCCCACAGGTACACAGAGGTGTAGAAGAAATCCCTATCTGAAGCAGATGTGCTTTAGAAGTGACTCCACTCTGGGTATGCCTACACAAGTTTCTTACTGTGCTGTAGCCTAATAACACTGCGCAGTAGTGTGCCATTCAAAACACATGGTAATAAGCTACTGTGCAGTGTTATTAGGCTCCTTCACAGTAACCATCACAAAAAAACTGTGCGGCAGTGCTACTTTGCAGTAAATGTAGTTACTGTGGATTCAGTTAGTGCTTCATTAAAGTACTAAACTAAATGTGCAGTAACTACAGCTCATTAAAAAACATGTAAAGGCATCCTCTACGTACCTTTCTATCCCCCCATGTGGGGATCATGGCTGGAGAAAATAGTTTCCATTGCTTCTTTCTTAATCTTTTTTTCAGCTCTGTTGAGTGACTGCAAGCACCCTTTGGGCCAAAATTAGCTTCAATATAAGGAGGTGCTATTCTGCTGAACTTTTGACCTCTTTCCCTTTAAAAATACAGAATGTCATCTGTTCTCAGTTTCACTGTTTGAGGGCACAAATGTCCTAACATGTTTACATGCATCTCTTGAAGTACTGTCATTAGCACTACTACTCATCAGCACAGGGTTTTTAAAAATATTTTAATATGTACAATCTGATTGTTTTATTCATATTTTGTACAGGATATTTCACATTTCCTGCCATAAAAAGTTAAAGCTGGTCACCTACAGACACAATCTGTGTAGATTTGTTCTCCCGTTTTCCTCATGTTTCAATAGAAATGGTTAATGCTGGGTAAGATTTAAATGAATAAAACAAATATATGAATAATACAATGCCTCCTGTTCTTACAGATTATGACTGTATTATGTTTAATATGCACACAATCAGTCTGCTGTCCAGAATCTTAAGCCTTTATCAGAGGCCCCAATGGCCATTGCAGCAGCCAGTGAGTGTGGGCCTTTTTTCCTTTCTTTTTTCTTAAGTGCCAGGATGCTGGGCCCGGATGGAGCAGCCACTGACGGGGCTGGGGGAGTGGGCAGAGTCATGTGGCGCTCAGGGAGGCTGGGGGAGCAGGGAGGGGATGGATCTTGGTGGGGGACCCCCTACAGTCCCCTCCCCTCTCCTCCAGCCCTCCCCTTCTGCTTACTGGCACAGAGTCCAGGTCCAGCTCCCTGCGGCCACAAGCAGGGACTGCCCAAATCACTGAATCTCTGAATCGATTCAGAGGTTTCAGATTGATTCAGACCTTTTCATTGGTCTCCTGATTCAGTTCAGATTCAGAGATTTGGCTGCCAAACTGAGCCGAATCTCCTCCAAATCAAATCAGCAACTGAAGCTTCACACAGCCCTATTAGATATATAGATATTTATTTATTTATTTATTCAAACCTATTCTATAGGGGGATTTCCATAAAAGCAGCTGTGATATTTCAGAATAGCAGACTTCATCTTAATAAAAGGTACTATATATATAAAGGGTTGTCAGAGTTACCCCAGGAGCCACATCCAATCCTCCACTGAAGTTCAAGAGCCAGAGAGTGGGTGAGGGGGGTGCTGATCAACCCAGTGGTATGCTCAGTGACTCTCTCCTACACCTGCTGTCACAGTGTTGAGCCGCTCTGCCTTTCCCCGTGGGGAACATGCCCCAGGGTAAGCAGCATGGCTGCAGCCCCCACCCAGGCAGCCTGGCACCTGAGCGGCATCAGTCCCAGGATAAGTGAGCAGGGCTTCAAGAAGTGGGGCAAGAGCCACAAGTACCATGCTGGTAAGCTGCATGTGGCTCACAAGCCTCAGTCTGGCCACCATAGGTATATATCTCTATATAGGTACTATCTATCTATCTATCTATCTATCTCCATATATAGCACCTTTTATTTATATATACACATGCACACACACAATATTAAATATATATATTATATATATGTACTATATATAAAGATGTGTGTGTGCCTATATATATACACACAGAAAAAGGCATATAAAAGGTACATGTTATATATATATGGCAGATTTTAAATATTTGTAAGTATTTGAATGTCCTTGATATGTAACCTAGTCATCATCTATCACACTGATTTATAGTTAGACATGTTTTTTTCTGTGAATGTTTAAAAAAAAAAAGTTACAGTGTCCATCATCTAATATCTTTTAAATAATACTGGGAAACTCCAGATGAGTTTTCACTTTCCTCTCTTTAAAATCAAAGGCAGTTTACAATGTCCAAGCTTTTAGATCATGGCCTTTCTCATTTTTATTGATGCTTTGTGTGATAACTGTTTGCATATAGACCATAGGCAGAATCAGTTTTATCTATGAAAACTAAGTGCTGTATCTTCTTACTTAGGAATTATGATGTCAGTAGTCAGCCAAATTTCATTATGCGTGCTTCCATGAGCATGCATACACCATGCCACATTACAGCATTCTGATGTTAAAAGTCCTCCAGGTAGACATAGGGATGTACTAGCTTAAATTTCTGTGAAAGCTCAGGGCCAAAAAATAAATGAACAAGAACAAAGGAATATTCAGGCTACTTATAAATAGTTCTTCAAAAATCCAATTCATTCCCAGCGTAAAACTTCGAAGTAGTAGCTTGGCCAAATATTTGAAAACATGGTATACTTTCTTAGAATAGTTTGGTTTTAACTTATTCCAGTGTTAAACTGAATGATTTTTCTGGCATTATGCAGTGCTGTAACTCATGAAACCAGTTACCCAGGTGTTTTTGAGAAAATATATATATTTTTCTACCTTCCGAGAAGTATTTCATTATATTCATCCATTGGAATTTACAGGGTTTCATAACAAGAAATCTTATTGTGGCCTGCCTATGGGTAAAAGTTTTAAGAGTGCCTAAGTAACCTAGGGCTAGATGCATCAAATGACTTTGTAATGGTGTGAAACTTCACAATCACTTACGGTAAAATGACCAACAAGTTAAATATGGATTTTTGGAAACTTAGGCCAAAATATATTTTTTTCTTTACATTGGTATGAAATAAACAAGTAAATGGCTTAATTAAAAGGACAGTTTCTCAATTATCCAAGATTTGAAGATTTATTTATCAGGGCCGATAAAGGGAAGTTACAAGATAGGCATTGTTTAAAATAGATTTTGATTGTGGCTTCTTGTGTTTTATTGTATGCTGAAAACATGTCTCACATACCTTGGATCCTGGATCCTGTCAAAAAACTCAGCAGTAACCAATTTGCTTTTCAGCATGTATGTCATTGGGATACTATGTAAGTTATAGCTATTACATTCCCATGCTAAACTTGTTTTGTGACCTTGTTTTGTGATAGGTGGTAGTACAAGGAATCTTACCAGCTTTGGGAGAAGGAAGCAAGGTAAACAATGCTTTGGGTTAAATCCAGCAGGAAAGTAATAATACATTTTAGATGTCATAGAAGATAAGAGCAGACAGGGATAAGGGACTTTTTCTTTACAGAGCTAAGAATAAAAAGGACATACATTTTCTCTCAGTTATAGCACTAGGAGAGAAAGTGTAATGGTTTAGCATTGTTTAAAGCTCATAAACTGCAACCATAAATCAGCAAATTAGCTAATGATTGCCTGTGGGTAGTGATACATGATGAAAAACAAATGAGGAAAGGTACTCATGCATTACACTTTGTAGCTACTGGAAAAATTAAAGTTCTATCTTCATAAAAAAACCGTTAAAGGGATGTTATAAAGGGTTGTGCCCTGGTAACAGAACAATTACTGCTCCAAATGAGCATGTTTTATAATAAATGCTACTATACTTAGTCTGCATTTCAATGCTTACAGTTGTAAATGATTCATGCTGTAACTAAGAAAATGTATCTGCAGTGGAAAATAGTGAAACTGAATACTGTATTTCCTGCCTTTTTTATATAGTTCCAACCTTGACAGCTAAAAATATACAGTACCAAACAACCAAATTAGAAGATCACACAGCAATATTAGATCTTTTCAAATGTATGTCTTTATTTTTCATTCAGGGATTGTGCATGTGCACTTAAGAGTGCACATGACATATGGAAGTTGATTAAGTACTAGGCACTCATATACTAGTACTTGGGTGCTTAAACCAGTTCATTACCCGTATTTTCATATATGAAATATGGAGAAAGAAGGTAATATAAATTCTAGCATGTTGAGCCATTTAAGGTAGCCAATAGGAAACATATTGAGAACCCAGTTATATTATCTTCTCCACCCATCTTCAGGATTCGCTGTTTATTCAGTGTTGGTACAGTACAGGATAGGGCTGCAGGGTCCATCAGCCCTATGCCCAACCAGACTGGGCTGTGAAAGCATGAGTGCAGTTGATCTAATCATGCCACAGGGTTGCCCAATTCTCTCCTGCCATGACTTGATGTTTGATAGTACTTTACTCAGTAGGCATTCTGTTCCACTGCAGCTTGTCTTTGATGCACCAGGATTAGGCCCTCTTCTAGGGCTCCTACCTCCCCTACAGCCCAACCATGCACCACCCTGATGTTACAGCATCGATCTCACCCTTAGGTCTCACCAGGTGACTTCTGTTTCTTTCTTCAGACTTCTAGGCTCATGGTCTGCTTAAGCCTGTCTCCCCTGTACGATGGCCACCTGGGCCGAAACATCCCTCTGTTGGAGCATTGTGAATGTAAAATAAACTAAAGCATAACACAGTAAAATTAACTCTAACCAAGGTTAGTTACTCCAGTGTTTGGGCACAGCAACTTACAGAGGGTCCCTCTGCTTTCATCCTACAAGGCCCAGAGGGTGATGGAGGCCCTCCCATCCTCACTGGGCTGGTCCACTCTGGACCGCAAGAATAACAAAATGAAAACCCATGACTGGACCGAACTCCCCTTGACGAGGAAGCCCCAGCCTGGGGTGCTTCCATGCCAGCCTGGCATCTCTAGGCCTCCGGATGCAGGCCTTCCCTTGACTCTTAGCTGGCAGGGGCCTGCGGATGAAAACAAAACATCCAACCCACATCTCTCCCCTTGTCTTTGGCCCATCTCTGGTTCCTCCCTCAATCCCAGAGTCAGGGTCCAGCCTAGCCAGCAGCCCTCTGATAAACCCCAATGTCCCCTAAGGAAAACCAAATACAGAAGAAAACAAAGAAACAGGACTTTCCTGAACTCAGTGGCCTCTCCTGCATTCAGATCATCCCATGTCTAGGCTTCTTGCCAGCTCCTGCCACTTTCCTTGCAGTGGTTTCAAAGACAGTGTCTCCTGATGAGACTTCCTGCCCCCCCCCACACACGCACTTTTCTCACAGTGGATTCAAAGCCAGAGTCTTCTAGTGTCCTAGAACCCTTTTAAGTTCCTGCACTGTCTGGCAGCTGGCTCCTTGTTTTCCAGAGTCTCTTCTCTAAATCTCTGAGGTCTGGCATCCAGGCTCCTTTTTCCAACCCATCTCCTCCTTCTCCTGGTGCCCATGGCAGACCATAAATATCCACACAGCTGTGTGGTGGTCTGATCTGAACTGAACAGTGGCTGATGAAATGTGATCCATGCAGTGGTGTCCTTTGTTCTCACAGCATGGCTGGTTCCGGTGTAGCAAGTGAGTCTCTGGCTGTTGTGGGTAGGAAAAGGTTCTTTCTCTCTTCTTCACATTCAGAGCTACAAGAAGACACTTCTCTCCTTCCAGATTCACAGTTTGAATGTAGGAGTTAGACACTTAGGCCATTTATACACATACTTTTTTGTCCTGTGACGTGCTGAAGATCTGCCACCTCTTAACTTAGATTGGGCACTGTGCTGGATCACGTGCAGTTGTATAAGCATTGAAAAGCTCATCAGCATGCAGAAAATGGCAGCAGTTTGCTTTTGCACTAAAGCATGTTCTATGTGTTTTAGTTTAAAAGCTCACTGCCACTATTTTCTCAGTGCTGATGCCCATTTCACCACTTATACAGCACTAGGTGCTTTTCAAAGCGCCTGGTGGTGTGTGGCCTCCATGTGTAAAAATGCCCCTAAGGCTGTTCCCACAAAACACATCCTGTGGAGGCAGATTAGGGTGGTGATGCCTCTGCCTTTTAACCAATAGCTCAGTGGCCAGAGAACTTAACCAGGTTTAATGCCCTCATCTTCTGAATTTCTCACCTCCCAGGTGAAGTCTCAAGCCACCAATCTGTGGGGTAGTATGAGTAACTCCTTTCTATCTCTGTATCTCTGACTCAATGAGTATTTATTTTTTTCATGTGGAATTGCTTTAAGATCAAGAGGGATTAAAATGGTTTGGAAATGAGGGATTAAATCCTCCCAAGTGAAGGAAAAAAATGAATCTGAGCCTCCCATCCTGAGTGAATGTCTAGATAAAAGGAGTATAACTATTATCTCCTCCGTCTTTGTTTTTTGCAGGGCTTAAACCAAGTACACATACACTAAGAATGTCTACCAGGTCAGTCTTTGCAAATGAAAGATGGAGGAACTGTCTGTGGACTGCACTAGAACATAGGCATGAGCTGAGTGTTCCAGCACTGGCAAGACTTGAAGCAATTTTGGATATGCATAGAAGTTGATATTTAATCACTAGGGAATTTTACTGATGAAAATTTAAGAACTTCTTACACCCTGAGTGCAAATTTTTAAGACCTACATTTTAGTTTTAGGTTGTCTAAAGGAGCAGTTAGTCTGAAATTTGTGCTGCTATATGAAAAGGACTTTAGGACCTAAGTTTCATGGAAATATCAACTAAGCTTTAAGAAACTAAGTCACATTTCAAAATATGTAAACCACTTAAGAAAGCTTCTGGGGCATTCTTAAGACTTAGGTTAAGTACAGATGTTAGCTTAGATTGATCTAACTAGGATTAAGTCAACCTAAGTGCTGATTTGTATAGAAGTTTGGGATGGTTAGATCAGGCAAAAAATGCTTGGCGCAGTCTCGCTTTACTTCACTTAGGAAGTGAACATCATCCACTGGACTAACCCATGCCTAAACTAAACAAAACATGTACCAGTTTATCTGCAGGAGAAAACCTACCTTCCCCCCAGACCCCACCCCACCCCAAAGACTAACTCCCCACCCCACAGACCTCTTAGCCCGCACAAGCAGCTTCACGAAAACCCTTTGGACTTGCTCATCCCTCCCCCATCCACCCCAACTTACTTAGACTGCATTTCTGGTGCAACTCTACAATCATGCAGCTTAAAGTGAACCACATAATTGTATTATATTAGACCTTGGAAATATGTATACATTCATAGTAGAGGTCTGGGGTTGGGAAAATTCAGCTCTCCTATCCTCCTCACCCACCCTATCTTCTGCCCTCCAACAATCTCAGATGGACAGCCCCCCTGCAGACACACCAACAACCCCCTGTGCACCTGCTAGCCACTCCTCTGGTCCCATCAAACCAGGTCCGAACCCCTATATGTGGACCTGCTAGCTCTCCCAGATTTTTCCACCCCCTACAGACCTGCTAGCTCCCCAATCCCACCATTCCCTCCTCTGGACTTGTTAACTCACCTAATCCCACCCACTCCTGATCCCACCCCACACTATTTAACTTAGATTGAGTGCCTGACAGCAGTGAACACCTGTATAACGGACAGCCAATCTACAATCATGCAGTTTAGAGCAACCCATGAGATTGTACAGTAGATTTTGGGAATGACTGTACATGACCTTAGATACTTTGGAAAGTAAAATTTATGATCTTATATTAGTAAGGCAGTTATGAAACTTTTATCCTATATAAACTAAAACAGCAACAGCCTAGAAGACTCTTCAGGCAAACTGGTGTTTTTAAAATGACTTCTGTTATGTCTGGGTATCTGTCTGTCACTGGTCTATGGTAGAAAAACAACCCACTGTTAACAATGTAGAAATGTATTGTTGAAGGCTTAGAAAAGAAGTAAGAAACAAATCTATTCACTAATGGGAAAGGTATTAATGTGTGTACAGGTATCAGGCAGTCTGTGTCCTCACAGCTTTGATAGTACATGGGACTCCACCATCAAAAGACAGCAGGGCTTTAGTGGACACTAGGCAAACAAACTTATGGCCCCCTACTTTTTCACTCAATTATAATATGTATAATAAGCACAATAGGCCCCTTCTTCATTTGGGGCCCTAAGTATGCACCTAGTTTGTCTATGCATTAATCCAGCCCTGAATGAGGAAATTACTTTTTCATACTCAGTGGTAATGAGGAGTGTCCCCTGCTCTCCAGGGTTCACAGTTCTGTAACCAACTGACTCTTCTATAACCATAAGTCTTCAATTTGGGGTTATGCAGCCATTTTTATATATTGTTTGCTGGGTGACATCAAAAAGGCAAACACAATATTGTTTGATCTTATATTTAACATGATATATTTTATAGTTAAAATAAAAATAGAAATAGCCACTGAAGTCACCAGTTTATTAGGGTAAAATTAGTATGATGATAAGCTCTGGTCATATCACTGTTCTGAAATTAAGATTCCTTGGGCAGAAACTGCAACAAGTGCCTACCCTTTGAGATGAGAAAATCACATTCTTTAGGGCAAAGCTTATAGATTGCTAAACTGCCACAAGAAAATAGTGACAAAATCTTATGCTGAACAGAATGCACTGTCTTTACATTATATTGGTTGCCACCTTGAGGTTTTAAAGTTTGGGCTTTATTAGATTCTTTTTAATGCAAGGCCACTTCTGTGGGAAGTATGCTATCAAAAAACTGTTACTATGCTTTCCCCAGAATGAATACATTTTCTACAGAGACCACTTTTTGACCATATATACAATGTATTTTATGTTTAAAAGAGAAATTGCTGGTATTTTAACATTTTAATAAAACACAACCCCAAAGCTGTCAACTAAGGTAATGTGCAGAGTGATATAGTAGAGTCTTGGGAAATATGTACCGAGATGTTGCCAGTAATGAAACTAAATCACTGTTTTATATTATTCTGTTTTACAAGATCAAAAGCCACTGTATTTAACTGTGTCAAAAATGAGAACCCATGCAAAAAAGGTACTGATCAAATAACAGTGGTTTCAAATCAAATCAGTAGTATCGACATGGGTAAAATTTCAATGTGTTGATATTTATATATACACAATGGATTTCCTTCTGATATATAAACATCAGCTTCAATCTTTGCTAAATTCTATGTATGTTTATACTGAAGCTGCTAGCAGCTCAGTTGGCATGTCAGCAATATTGGTGCAAGTAAGGCATTGTTTGCAGTCCTGTGCTTCCTCTTACCCAATATTTTTGAAAATGCCATGCACATTGTCAGCATTGTATAAATGATACATAATAATAAAACTCAGAAGCTTTGAGTCCAAAAGCAAGTGCACCCCCGAGTTAGAAACTCTGAAAAGGAGAAACTGCCAGGCTGCAGGGGATCACAGTTTCAGGGCTGGTACCAGTAAGAACGTAATTTTACTGAGCAGCTGCAGGGGCCGAGTAGCTTTTATTTTGCCAAGGGGAAAAAAAAAAAGCAGACAGGCACACAGACATTTCCTGTGAACTGAAAATCCTACTTTCTGGCCCCTGGGATTCCCAGTGTCTAATGGAATAATCTCTCATTATACAGCCAAGATTGCATTTGCCTTTTTTATGGCCTTATGCAAAAGGCTCCTGATCTTTCTGGTACAGTTAGGTTTTCCTTCTCCTTTCAGTTTCAGAAGATGAGTTTCCATCACTTGTAAAAATGCTTGTTGTTAGTTTCTGAATTTATGCTGTGTGGTATAATTCCATTAAAATGTATTCAGGATGGGAAGAAATCATATACTTGATGTATTATTAATGAGTGAATTCTCCTTAAATTCTATTTTAAATTGGGACCAGACCTATTTCTGAGGCAACAGAGATGAAGTCATTACAAGATTTTCTCTTTTCTACATATGAGATACTTTCTTTAAAACATGCTGACTGGAAAGGGAACATGAGATGTAAGAGACCTTTAATGGACAGGGCTACAAATGTTCACCTGCTCCAAAAGTTGCCATTCCTGACCAAGCGGGGCGGGGGGGGGGGCTTGAGACACTTTTGGATCACCTATGGATCCTCTCATTAGAAGCCCAATGTGGTCTCCTACTTGGAGACAAATAGTGTAATCACCATCTGAACCCTCCTGGAAATGAATCCTCACTGTTGGGTAGAGGCCCTCTCTGCCAAGGAAGTATAGTTTACATGCACATATAGTAATCAAAATTATGTATGCTTAAAATATCTTGTAGTGATTACCATCATTTTTAGAGCACTAGATTTTAGTATTGTTGTGCTACAGTTATTAGAGAAGAATTTGTGACAAAACAGTCTTCTTCATTTAAATCAGGGGCCAGCAAAATACAGACTGCAGGCTGTATCCAGCCTACCAGGCCATTCTATCCAGCCTGCAAGGCCCTTAAAAGGTTTTAAAACATCAATATTTATCTGACTCTGACTGCCTGTCAAAGATGACAGGAGTGAGCAGCAGCAGGACCCAGGAAGAGCTGGTGGCAGGACCCAGCGGCAGCAGCAGCAAGGCCCACCAGCTCCACCCCACCCCCAGCCAGAAGCTTCTACCTTAGCAGAGGCTTCTGGCCTGGGCCCCTGTGGCTGTTTCCTACCTCCCTCCACCAGAGAAGGAAACTCAGGTAAGAGCGGATGGGCTGGGGGAGGATTTCTGGCACAGCAGGAGCCCAGCTAACAACCACGTGTTGCCAGCCAGGCTGGGCTGGCTCCTGCTGTGCGGCACAGTCCTGGCCCTGCAGCCAGAACCCCATGGTGCCAGAGGTGCAGGTGGGGAGCAGCAGGCCAAGGGGAAGCTGTGGGGTGGGCAGGGAAGAAAGGAAAGCAGCAGGAGGAAGGCATAGGGGTGGGGTATAGTGGTAGCAGCAGGGGGCAGGCGTGGGAGGGGGGGAAGTGGCAGCGATTAGGAGCATGGGGCCCTGGGGGTCACGACCAGCAGCAGAAGGAGCCAGCTGGGAAATGGGCCGGGCTGGCTCCTGCTGGATTCTGTATTTCTAGCATTGCAGCTAGAAACAATGTGCTGCCAGGAGGTGCCAAGCTAGGCTGGCTGGCTGGCTCTGTGCCATGCTGCTTGGTTCCCAGCTGCAACACTGGGACCACAGAATGCAGCAGGAGCCAGTACATCCCCCGCAGTTGCCAGCTGGCTCCTGCTGCTGTCTCTACTGTGGTGCGCCTGCAGCTCCCACACTTGCAGTGGGGAAAACTTTGTGTTTGAGCCAGCTGCCTTCCTTGCCCCCTGCTGTGTAGGTCCATGGACTCCTCTGGGAGTGGAGAGAGCCCCACCCCCTGCTTCCCCATGGAGTCCACAGAGCTTCCCCTGTTCAAGTGAAGGAGCTGCAGGCATGTGGCACAGAACCCCAGTGATAGAGGTGGCTGGGCAGGCTGTGCTTCTCTCCCCCATGTACAGCACTGTCTGGAGTCATGCCCTGCCAGGTGCCAGTGCGTGTGCCTGTGCCAGGCTTGAACTCCCTGAGCCTCGCTGCCTGCTGCTGCTGCATGCCATGGGGGACGGTGGGGGAGTCCCCGCACCCCACAAACCTCACATTCTCACAACCCCCACAACCCCCACCCACATATATACACACCACAACACACCCTGTGCCCCTCACACATGTGCACAACTATACCCCCTCACAGCCCCGCCATGCACCCCACCACACACGTACATCCCATATCCCTCACACAATATCAGAGTAAAATGTTATTTTGAGTTAGTATGCAATCCCTTCTATATTTAGTACATAAATAGAAATCAAGACAAATATTTTTGTAATAAAATTAAAATATGTTTTAGCAGGTGTTTGACTCCTAGTGTATGATCTGTTTATTTCTGGTTCTAAGATGGCAACCCCCATCCCAAAAGGAATATTTCTAGGGGGCAAGGGGAAGGACTTCTGGCGGCAAAGTTCAGGGGTTAGAGGGCAAGACTTCTGGTCCCAATATAGTGACCAGGGGGTGGGGCAACTATCAAGAGATGAGGATACCCATGCAGTCCTTGACAGCTCACCAAAACTCATTAAGTGGCCCTGCAGCTGAAATAATTGCCCACCCCTGACTTGCATACTGTGCACTAGACTTATCATAAGCTTCCTTTTTTTGGTTTGAGCTCATTGAGGAGCTCCCTGCTAAGCCAAGATGGTCTCCTGCCATACTGGCTAGTCTTTCTGCACTTTGGGATGGTTCATTCCTTCATCCTGAGGAAGGTTTCTTTAAAGTACAACCAGCACTCTTGGACTCCTTTCCCCAGCAGATTCCCTTCCCCCTTAGACTATGCTTCCAGCAAATCCTGCCCATCAATTCCCTGCATGAGTTCAAGTATTCTTTTTGGAAGTCCAGGGTGTTTACTCTGATTCTCTCCTTCCTTCCTTTCCTCTGGATCCTGAACTCAGTCATCTTAGAGACTTTCCAGATCAAACTCTGAAGGCATTTCCTTCTCCTCATACAGCCCAGGAACCCCAACTCAGTCAGACTGGATACCTCTTTAAAGGCACTTAAATCTCCCCATTTTGATCTAATTCTGGTCAATAGGTCACTCTCCTGGACTGAGGTGCCAAGATGTTAGGTATTAGGATGTATACTCTATATATAATGCTTCTGATCCCTGGCTAGATCTAGTCCTATATCCCTTCATAGGCTAATAGAGAAGATTAGTTAATTCCTGTTTTATATCCTTGTCAAAATATTTGCTATATTTCAGCCAGTAAATATGTTGTGCGCCCATAAGCTACTGATGGAAAGTTACAGAAATCCACCTTATTTCTTCAATAGCTTACTGTTTTAAAGTAAGAATATGAATTAGATTTACTGGATTCAGTATTCAGGTGTACCAGAACTCTGATTGGTGTATTGACATGGGCAGAGTAGGAGGAAGCAAAAGTGAAGTAGTACTACCTTTTCCAGTGTTCCTGTCCTGACAGGAGTCGGGAACTAATTTAGGTGCTGTAGCTTAAACTTGCTTTTAATAGCTCCCTTGGCAGCTTTTATGCAGATGAAAGCAATCATGCCTTCTCTTGTCTCTTATATTAAGAAGGAACAGGTGACTTCTGGCTGACTATAATAACTTTAGGCCACACAGAGATTACCTTATGCAAGGAGAATTCTCAGCTGCCTCTTATAGTTTTAAATCCCATGAGTGTTGAGGACCTAGTATAGAACAGTGTTGATAGCCACTATAAGACACTGGAGTCCAAGAGGGGACTGTGATGTGTGCAATTTTAGCTTAACTGGGGGAAGTGTGGGTTTTTTATGCTTGACATTTTAATAACTCTGTTTTGGTGATAATATAATTGCTGCTTCTATGAAACTCTTATACATGTATATGCAAATTGCCTCTAAGCTTTTGGGTACTAGGTATGTCAGAAACCTTATACTGTATTCTTTTCTTCAAGTTGCTAACCAGTAAACATGTAAAGCCTTGAACTTCTCAGGTTTCCAGAAACTTTGAACATTTTTGGTTTTTTCTTTGGCTTAAGGCAGGTCTTTTTCCTGCTGGCATCTTATGAGTGGCTTGGCTTTGCTTTTATTTTATTTTATTTTAATATTTCAGTGCTGCTGGTATTTAAACCTAAAATATTTATTTAAACTTCAGAAAAGTACATCAACAACATAATACATAAGGGAAAAAGACATTTCCAAGGGGATATTAAAAATAAAAAAAAGGAAGAATAATTGGCTCTGTCTTTAAGCACACATCTCCATCATCTGATATATTTAGTAGTGGGTAGGAAGAGTTCAAAGCACTTTCTTTGTAAAAAGATTTATTTTAAATCATATAAAATGAAAACATCATTCATTCCTACTCAAATGTAAAGTAAGAAGACACAAGCTGAATAAGTATCACAAGTAATAGGAAAATACACTTATGTCTGTATTTTATGCAAAAAGTAGAATCCAATATTCAGTTTAGTTAGTTTAGGTGGGTATCATTTGTGTAAATTCCTAGAAATGAGAATAAACAGATGTGTATAATTGTTTAAATCCCTTTGGGTCTAGTGAAAAATAAACAGGCCAGTTCCAGGCGAATTTGCTAGGGAAGGTCTGCTTGGAAGAGGAACGGTAAGAGAGATAAGGCAAATTAAGGGACTCAGGGAAATAGCTGGAGGATGTTGTAATGTCAGATACTACCACTGCCTCTGCTTGCACCTGTGAGGTTTCTGTCCAGGCAGGGCCACCCACTCACCATCAACACTTCCAGCAGGTCCAAGTTTGGCACTGTGGGAACTGCAGCATGCAGGTTCTTCCTAGTGTTGGCAAGGTCAGGAAGTGCCTACAGTGTGAGTGGTGTCTCTCAGGGAATAGGCGAGAGAACTACAGGAGGAGGTGGTGAAGTTCCAAAGCATCCTCTGCCATGATGTGCTCATCAGTTCAATACTGAAGGAGACCTTTGGGACTGTGGAGGAAGAAATGCCAGAGGCAGGGCTAGAGAAGAGAAAGGACACGGGCATCCAAAAGGGTGGAAACAGAAGGCTTGCGACTTCTGGCAGCAAGCCAAGATCTTCACCTCCATCTGCAGTTGTTTCATTTGGAAAACAGAGCAGCAGAGAGAGAGGAACATGTTCCATTGGTGAAGGAAGACAGACCAGGCCTCACCATGGTGGGAAAGATCAAGACAACGGCCAGCACAAAGAAGCAATGGGTGGTGGTGATTGGAGACTTCTTCTGCAGGGGACAGCGGGAGCCATCTATAGACCTGACCTATTGTCTCAGGAGGTCTGCTGCTTCCCTGGAGCCTGGATCCAAGATGTCATGGAGGGACTACCAAGGATCATCTGGCCCTCTGACTACTACCCCATTCTGCTTATCCACGTGGGCACCAATGATACTGCCAGGGGAGACCTGAGCATATCAAGAGTGACTGCAGGGCTCTGGGTGCAAGGTTGAGGGGGTCTGGGCTCAGGTTGTGTTCTCATTGATCCTTCTGGTCATGGGGAAGGGCCCAAGCAGGAACAGGTGCACCCTGAAGATTAATACCTGGCTGCACAGATGCTGTCACCAGCAGGGATTTGGCTTCTTCAACCATGGGATGTTGTTCCAAGAAAAAGGATTGCTGGGAAGAGATGGGATCCACCTGATGAAGAGAGAGAAGAATGCCTTCACAGACCAGCTCATTAAGCTAGCGAGGAGGGCTTTAAACTAGGTTTGCGGGGGGATGGAAACCAAAGCCCAGAGGTAAGTGGGGAAGTGGAAGAGCAAGCAGGAGGGGGCTACAGGGGAGGTGCTCTCATACTTTGTGAGACATCAGAGCAATCAACTAGTTAACTCAGATGCCTGTACACAAATGCACAGAGCCTGTGAAATAAGCAGAAATAATTAGAAGTCCTTGCACAGTCATAGAACTATGACATGATTGAAATAACAGACGTGGTGGAATAGCTTGCATGACTGGAGCATTGTCATGGATTGGTATAAACTGTTTAGGAAGGACAGGCAGAAGAGAAGAGATGGAGGAGTTGCACTTTATGTAAAAGAGCCATATGATTGCTCAGAGCTCTAGTATGAAACTGGAGATAGGCCTGTTGAGAGGCCTTACTGGATGAAGGAGGCAACCTAGTAACAGAAGATGCAGAAAGGGTTAAAGTGTTCAAGGGTGTAGGTTGTAGCTGTGTTAGTCTAAGGACCTGGGAGGACAAGGTTCTTTGGGTGAATCTGATAAATTTTATCAGACCAACTTAAATAGTTGGAAAAAAGAATTTAAGGAAGTTTTTGGGTTTAGAAACTCTTCACCAGGCTGATGAAGTTTGTGCAGTTGGTGTGTGCTCTTCCTGCATTGAATGAAAAGTAAAGAAGCCAGAGTCTGGGTTGGTATGCATACAAGATAGGCATTCAGTGAAGATGTAAACTGAGGGGTCAGTGGGTGAGAGAAAGGCTAGGTGGGAGGGAGAAGGGGCATGAATGTAGCAGTTAAATAGTGGAGAGTTACCTGGGGAGTCAGATGTCAGGCAGGTCCCATATCATAAACCCAATGTCTGTATTGGATTTATGTCTGTATATGTTGTGAGCGGGATAATCAATTTTATCCTCGTCTCTCATTTATACTCATCTGCCACAATTTAGATGAAAGACAAAAGAAAGGAGGTTAGTGATCTCTGTTACTCTTGGATAGAAAAGTGCCATCCTGATGTCAATTGCTCACAGTCTAAGTTTTATTTCACCTCAGGAGATTACAAGGAGCACTCTCCTCACTAATTATCTCATTAGCTAGGGAACATTGGCAAAGCTGATAAGGGGAAGCGCAGGAATCCCGAGCATCCTGAGTACCTTCAGCTATTTTGTAACAATAGAGTCTTCCCTGCTAATTGATTCATTAGCTGGGTGCATCCTCTGCGCTCTCTTGAATCCCAGATTGGGAGCTATTTCCAATGCTCCCTCGTCACTGCCAAAAACGGCTCGTCTCCATCAGTATCTGTCCTGGTGGGACAGATGGCTCTGGACTGCTCTTGTCATGGACCTCCAGTGTGGAGCACTCTCCCTCAGATTTTCCCTCAGCCCACCAGTTCCTGGCTTTCGCCCAGACTCACAGGATTGGCTGCGGTTGCCAGTAAACCCTCCATCTCTTTTGGCATCTGGCTGTCCCTTCCACGGACCAGTAGTTCAGGGGTCCTCCAGGATTGTAGGTCAGGGTTTCTCCCTCTCTCTCCTTCTTTACCCTCATATCCTGTAGTCCATCTTCCATCTTCTCCATGCCTGAAGGCAATCAGTCTCTCTCCCACTGTCAATTTTATCCCCAATTTGGTGGGCTAATCACTCAGTCTAATCCAGGTGTGCTATTCCTCCCACCTGGCAGAGTTCATCATCGAGTCAGTCTGGCATGACCTTGTCTAAGTAACAGGGCTCCTGCCTGAGTCCCTGTTACATATATATTGAGCTAGAAGTGCTCATGCCTTTTTTGCCTCAGTCTTCACAGGCAACATCAGTTCCCAGACTACTGCACTGGGCAGCTGGTTTGGGGAGGAAGTGAGCAGCCATCAGTGGCAAAAGAACAGGTTAAGGACTACTTAGAAAAGTTGGATGTGTACAAGTCCATGGGGCCAGATGGGAGGCATCTGAGGGTGCAGAGGGGTTTGGCTGATGTGATTGCAGAGTCATTGGTCATCATCTTGAAAACTCATGGTGATCCAAAGAGATCCTGGATGATTGAAAAAGGGCAAACATAGTGCCCATATTTAAGAATGGGGATAAGGAGGATCCAGGGAACTACAAACCAGTCAGCCTCACCTCAGTCCCTGGAGAAATCACAGAGTAGGTCCTGCAGGAATCCATTTCTATGTACATAGCGGAGAAAAAGGTGATTAGGAACAGTCAGCATGGATTCACAAGGGGCAAGTCATGCCTGACCAACCTGATTGCCTTCTATGACAAGGTGACTGTCTCTGTGGATGCAGGGAGACTGGTCGTTGTGGTGTCCCTTGTCGTGTACAGTCTCCCACAGCATGCTTGCAGGCAAGCTAAGGAAGTATGGGCTGGATGAATGGTCTGTAAGGTGGATAGAAAACTGGTTGGAGCATCAGGCTCAGAGAGTAGTAATCAATTATTCAATGTCTAGTTGGCAGCTGATAAGAAGTAGAGTGCCCGGGGTCAGTCCTAGCACTGTGTTTTTTTTCAATGTCTTCATCAGACCTGGAAGATGGCAAAGAATGCACCCTCAGCAAGATTACAGATGACACCAAGCTAGGGTACATTGGAGGGTAGAGCTAGGATTCAGAGTGACTTAAACAAATTGGACGATTGGGCCAAAAGGAATCTCATGAGGTTCAACAAGGACAAGTGCAAAGTCCTGGACTTACAGCACAACAATCCCATGCACCAGTACAGTCTGGGGCTGACTGGCTGGGCAGCAGCTCTGCAGAAAAGGACCTAGGGGTTACAGTGGACAGTAAGTTGAATATAAGCCAACAGTGTGGCCTTGTTGCTAAGAAGTCTAATGGCATCCTGGGCTGCATTGGTAGGTGTGTTGCCAGTAGGTCAAAGAAAGTGATAATTCCCCTCTATTCAGCACTGGTTGGGGCCACATCTGGAGTACTGTGTCCAGTTTTGGGCCCCGCACTACAGAGATGATGTGGACAAATTGGAGAGAGTCTGGCAGAGGGTAACAAAAATGGTGAGGGGGCTGGGAGACATGACTTTTGAGGAAAGACTGAGGAACTAGGCTTATTTAGTATGGAGAAGAGAAGACAGAGGGGATTTAATAGCAGCCTTCAACTACCTGAAGCGGGGTTCAAAAGATGATAGAGCTGGAATGTTCTCAGTGGTGGCAGATGACAAAACAAGGAGCAACAGTCTCAAGTTGCTGCAAGGAAAGTTTATGTTAAATATTAGGAAGAATTTTCTCACTACGATGGTAGTAAAACACAGGAACAGGTTACCCAGAGAGGTGGTGGAGGCTCCACCCTTGGATGTTTTCAAAACCGGGCTAGACAAAGCTTTGGCTGGGATGACTTAGTTGAGGGTGGTCCTGCTTTGAGCACAGGGTTGGACTAGATGACCTCCTGAGGTCCCTTCAAACCCTAACTTTCTCTGAAATGCATTCTGACATTCACTTTAAAGATGCAAAACCAGAAAGTGAATGTATTTTGAGGAAATCTATTTCAGCAATTACCAAGAATTAATCTAAAGATTTGACTGGATATCCTACCTGCTCTTTCATGAAAGTTGCCTTCCTATATTAAACTTTTCATTCTCATGATCCTTGCATCATCAGTTACTCTTATAATGGATATCCTGTCTGTCATAAATAAATGTAATTTTTGGGGGTGGGAGAAAAATGAGAGTAGGCAGAAGAAAGCAAGATAGTCCTTTCACTGTATTTTGTAAAATATCATAACACTCTATACATGAAAAATAATGCCTTTTAAAATTGCATCATCACATGGATTTTCATTTTTAGGTGAAACTTCTATATGTTAGAATAGTTTGAAATATAACCTGTATGTTACCACTTGTTTCATTTAGTCATGAGGGTCCTATGCTTATATTAAGGTAGGCAGAATTGATAGAGGAAGACAGCACCATTATAAATATGACAGAATGAATGTGAAGCAAAATCATTTTAGGTTTGTGTGTTTTCATAACAAAAGAAACTAAAATACAGCAGACTGCTGTCTGGAATTGACACTAAAAATAAACGTGGCACAACTCCAGGTTGGATTCCCAGTTATAACCATATGTATAAGAATATAGTTTGCACATGTGCATTATCTAACTTATTTATGTTTAGATATTTAAGATTACTAGAGTGTTTGATTGATTTCATAAGTGTATGTTTATTACACTTTACATAATTGTAAGGAAACAAAATGTCTCCCTCATTAGTAACCTTCCTTTGTTTTACAGCAGTAGTATAAAGCTGGAGCTGAAATTAAGTAACTGATTTTTGTGGAGTCCATGGGGAAAAATGCATTCTGCGTGAAAATCATAAACTCAAAAATTAATAAGGAAAATGCATTTCTTGTAGTAATTCTGTATAAATAGAATGATTAGAATCACAGATGATTGTGTTTTTAAAACAGCTTCATGATCAATGAATGTAGCCAGATACTGTAATCATATTGGGGGCATCTACATGAGACACTTACTGTGGAGTTACCTAATTAGCTCCCCAGTAAAAGCATCACTGTCTACACATACGGAGCTATGAGGCTGGAGTAAACTAATTAACTCCATCATAGGTTAGTACAGCCCAACACAAGTACTGTCCTACAGCAGAGTTATTGAATACACTGCAACACATATGTAGATGATAAGTGGAATTGGCTTAGCCACAAGGGTGTTCAGTAGCCTGCTGGTTAGCCCCACACTGTAGCATCCTCATGCCCCAGCCAGCCCCTCCACACCCCATTAAGCCAGAGGGAAGCAGCTCTGGGTTGGCAGGCTGACCCACCCAAGCCACTGCCAGCCTGAGCTGTGCCATCCTGACTCAACATGCTGCAGTCCTGGGTGCACATGTAAATGCTGTGCCCAGGAACAGTAAACTCTGGCATGAACTCCACCGAAGGTTTTATGTTGCATTAACATTACATATAGGCACACCCATTGAATAGTTTTCCATAAGTGGCCTCATTAAAGCCCATAGGTTTGTATCAAAGAATCTTCCATCAGGCTTCCATGGCATGGACTAAGTGTCCAGGTGTACTTCTTTTCTAGCAAATAAAACAGCTTCCCCATTTAAGCCCCATTCCCAATTTTAGGAGGCTGATTTTTGGGGTTAAGGTGTGTAGGATGCCATCTTCAAGGGAAGTGAGTTTCCCTTGCATGGACAAGAGGCCTATGGGGGAGGGGAGAATTCAGAAATAAAGATCATGGAGTGTGGGTGGATGCACTGGGATGGGGTGGGGCACCTATATATTTTACCTGTGTTAGGTGAACAAAGGAAAATTGGTTCTTCAGAGGTAATTTTGCTCACAGCAAATGCAGTTGTGTATGTAGCTGCATTGAGAAGACGTGTTACCTGAGATGATCTCAACATATTTTAAAAAACAAAACAAAAAATTCCACTGAGAAATACAATTGAATTTTCAGACCAAAGTATCTTCTGCTGTGTTTGCCCTTGTAGCAGCTTTCTGTATCATAAATAGCTGTCTTGAACAAGTATCTTGAATGATTAATGATAGAAGGATATGTGCTAGGGTTTAGTGTAATTTGTGTTTGGATGGCATATTACACCTTGGTGACCAAACGCTGTATGAGTTGCCACCTCTTTGACGTGTGATGTCCTTAGACTGATGGATTTCTGAATAAGAGTATATAGCATAAAAAGTTGAGTATATAGTACTAAAAAAGTATTTCAAAACACATAAGTAACATAATGAAAGCTGTTTAAAAATATTACAATTTAGAGATTGCAGAAATTGCCTATCCTAGAATTTAATCAGAAGCTAAAGCTTTCAAAGTCTCCAGGACAAAGTGTGCAGGTAATGTGAAAGTGTCATTCAGACCAGCAAGCAGCACTAACAAATTATTATGCCTTTGTCAAAAAGTCATCAGTCATTCTGATGCCAAGCAATGACCATACAAATTGTAATTTTATAGATCTGGCAAGATATCTAATCCAAGCAATCTTCCTTCCCATTTAGTTACATAAATGTCTAGTAAACTCAGTAAAATGTTGAAAAAACTGCACTGCTTAACAGAAAAGCCTCTGACATAAAGACACTGTAAAATAGGATTAATGGTATAAAAATGTAGATTAGCCTAAATCCTATTTACCCATTTTTAATAAAGCATTATAAAGCAAGCAGGTTTATGTAATAAAATTTAATCCTCTTTAATTTTTTTAGGCAAAAGTTCTGTTGACCCTAAAATATGTCATACAAAAGCCAATTCGTGAAATACACTTCAGTGTAAATCCCAAAATCTGTTGTTAACATTAATGCACAAATTCACCATACCTGATGCTCAGGTTCCCAAAAAAAACACTTAAAAAGGCCTGTCCTTTTGTTACCCTGAAGGCAAAGTTTTTGTCACAAGTATCAGGAATTGGACTTATGTATAGATTTTAAAACTAGCCTCGTATCTTATGTTTTTCTTAACAATTTTATTTAAAAAGTACTTTGATTTAAATTGTTAGAATTCTGTCTTTTGTTAGATTTCTAGTGAAATAAACGTGTTTCAGATACAACTATATATTGAGTTTATTTTACTATGTTGCTGCTAATATGTTAGTTTATTTTAATAATTTGTTGTTCCTGATGGCATTACATTAGAGCCATAAAATTTAAAAGGTCATGCTTGTGATTCTTAAATTTATGAAGTATAAAATAAATTGTCCATGCTTGCACACGCTGAATAGTTAGATATTTTTATTTATATTTGTAAATAAATATTTTTCTAACTTCGAAGTGTATGAAAATACATTGCAGAAATTAGTTTCAGCAATGAATATTGTACTGAATAAGGTCAATTTTATGTGCACTGCAGTCTTAATTTGCTGCTTTCTTGCAACTCTTTTATTTAGTTCACTTACCTGTTTAATAAAAATGGATTTATTGCCATTAGCGTTATAGTCCTGTCTCATGATAAAAGTTAATCATGAGGTTTAGGATAAGCAGGAATGGAAAATATTTTAGGCCTTTCATGTGGGCTAAATGCTTTTGAACCGCTTTAGTGGTGTTAGTGCCTCAGCAGCGGATTGCACATTAATTCCAACTGCTGTAGGAAATTTGGCAGTGTAATGCCCCTTAAATGCTTGGGGCACAGGAAACTAAAACTCCTTCAAGGAGTTTTAGTTTGCTGCCCCTACAGTTGTGGAGTGAAGCACCGGGCTCCATGCAGCTCTGTGGCAGCCCTGCAGGCAGCCTGGCAGCAGCCTGGAAAAGCAGCTCCGCCCAAGAAAAGTGGCAAGCCTGATCTTTTTTTCCCTTCCCCTGGATCCTGCCTGCCTGCCTGAGCTCTGTGGGACCCAGTGCTTCCCTCCATGGCTGTGGTGCCCCCCGGGACTGCCCGAGCCGAGTGCCTGCGGACAGGTGCTGCCTGGGGGGTGGCTGCTGCTGCAGAGGAAAGCACTCCCCCGCCACAGCCTAGGGACTGCTCTGCCTGCCGGAAGCTCCCCCTCCCCTCCCTGCCAGAGAAGCAGGTACATCAGCGTGGTGTGTGCCCACCACAGGGGTTTAATCAGCCCTAAATTGAAGCAGTGTTTTTTAAAACCCACCACTTCAGTTTAGGACCTCTGTTTGATCTACACATGCCTGTACTTACCAATGCGTGGTGCCCTTTTATAATGCTGTTGCTTAATTTTAATTTTTATAGCACACTGTTAATGTACACAGCTCAGACATTGTAGTTTGAGTTGCTCAGAAATAATGTCTAAGGCTTTCTTAACAGAATTTTCAAACATTATATTTTAGGGTAAAATCTCAGGTAGCCTTTTCCTGTTGAACGTGGAAAGTTTCCATTTACCAAGTGAACTGGTCTACCACAACTTGTATTCTCCTGCACTCTATGTGATTATGTTAATGACTTTTACAAGGACTTATACTTTACAGTAATATAGTCTGGACTCAAATGACCCCGTTGCTTGAAAGAAGGAATTCATTTGACTCAGTAAACTTTTCATTATTGACTGCAGTATTATAAATGTCACTCAGTTACCTGTTCTGAAATTTTTTAAAAGTAAATGATTGTTTTTGTTGTTTTTCTTTTTCTGCAATTTATAATAATGCAATATTAAGTTTGTTCATTCAGTCATTGAAGTTAAACACCACTTGTGATGATAGAGATTAGCAGAGATGACCCAAGCAGGGTCCAGGGCTCAGGGCAAATCAGCCTGTGCAGGGCCCTGCCCCTGGATGCAAGGAAGCTGGCAGTGGATTTGGCTTGGGGGGAGGGTGCCAAGCTGCCAGAGGTGGCAGATTTAGCAGCAGATTCAGCAGTGGAGGGCAGTACCAAGTGGCCAGACATGAAGCTGGCGGCAGTGCAGAGTCACCGTGGCTGCTCCATCTGTCTCTGTGTGGCCCCCACAAAGTGCGGGGCCTGGGGCGGTTGCCCTGATTTGCCTTCGCCTAGGGACAGCCCTGGAAATGAGTCCTTCTATAAATAAGTCCTCTCTGTTATAAGAGCTAAATACTGCCATGGGATGGAGCAGAACTGTTAGCACATACACTCACTTAAGAAAGGATCAGTCCACATGAAAGGCTTGGGAAAGGCTTTCAAAAGTACTCCTAACCCAGCAGGTCCTACTAAAACTATTGATATGGAACACAGGCACTGTGCATGCTGGAGTACTCCAGTATTTTCATCTTTAACGCCACTTTCTCCTGCTACCAAGATGAATTCTCCCCAGAAAGAATCAGTTAAGATGGAGATAAAGCTTTAATATGTGATACATATTTTTGCATTATAGTTCAACACATAGACCTGTGCAACAAAATTGTATCCAATAGCATGGAAAGGCCCCATTAGTTCATTTACTCCACAGCTCCATGTTTGGAGAATTTTTTTTTATCTATATTGGTCCCTCATGTGTTGCATCTGATTAGCTCCTAAAAATCTCCAACTGCTGATGCCTCATATATTTCCTTAGGTATATCAACCTATTACCAAATAGTTCTCACTCTAAGGACTTTACTTCCTTTCACACAAAGAAAATGTTGCTCTTTCTAATGCCGTTCTCATGGGTCAGGAAAAAGGTCATGCTCTCATATGGATGTGCCGTTTATTACAAGGTTCACAAAATATGCTACAAGGTTCAGGAAATTTCAAACATGGATCTGAAGGTTAAATATGATGAAAATAAGTATTAAATATATTAGATCATCTTACGTTATCTTCTCTTCCATTCCTTGTTTTTTCTCAGCTCTCCACTATTTTGTTGTTTCAAATTTCCTTTCCTGTTTGCTTATTCCCCTCCATTTTATATCATGCCTACCACACAGAATTTGACAACCTTGCAGTTTTTAAAGTGATCTCATTAAGATTTTCATATCTCTCCCTTATTTTCTGTTGTGATTCTGGTTAATGTGTATTTTGTTCATAAGGGTATATGGATATATTTTGGGAGGAGGGGGTTGCTATAGCCTTTTTTATCCCTGTCCCCACTGCTTCCAGCATTATAAACAAAATATAAAATGTGCTCAGTAGACAATAGACAATAGAAACGTGTCTGCAAAATGAAGATCCAGACTTCCTTTCCAAATTCAATGAAAATTTATGTCTAACTAAAAACTTTGTGGCTCAGGACTTTCCTCTAACTAGTATATTTCTAGTTTCCTAGATACAGTTATACTTTTTCCGTTCCATACCTTAGAGTACCTTGTGTAAATAAACATTGTCTAAACAGATTGCATATATAAAGTTAAATCTGAAAAGCCTTTTATTAATTGTTAGCAGAGGGCAAAATATGATTTTCAATTGAGAGGAAACCTTAAATGCAGTATAGCAGAAAAGCTTTACTGAGCATTTTAAAGGTACTGAAACACAATATAGTCCCTGTCCTAAGGAATGTACATAAATATGGAAAATGGAGACAACAGACATATTAATACACTCAAAGGCCTTCTGGAATTCCAAATAAATTTTCAGTTGGTTCTTATTTGTCCATTATTTTATTGCCATGTTCAAAGAACCTAAGAGATTAGACATGATTTTATTTGCTTAATCATTCTGTTCATCATATCAAGTCACCCCCAACATCATGATCTCACAGATATACCATATTTACTTAAATACAAGATGAGGTTTTTTCTCCATGGACTAACTGAGTGGGGGACTAATTAGCACATGGATCCTCTGGAGCAGCTATCTGAAGCGCGCGCGCGCGCACACACACACACACACACACACACAGAGCAGTGCTGACCTGTAGAGTCAGCATGGCTTGAAATATTTTTGACTTTGCTGGGGCCCATCCCAATGAACTATATGGTAAATCATGAGCCCTTTGGCACATTTTATATTTTGTTTATAAAATCCCCCCAGATTTATTTTCACTGTTGTAGCACCGGAAGGAGGACAAATCTGAACAAAACTCCAATAACTAGATTCTGTACCAGGAAAATTATAAACAAATTTATAAAATTTCCTTGTATAAAATCTAATTATTGGGGGGGTCATAATATATTCAGGGTTATCATATATACAAGGTTATTGTATATTTAAGTAAATACAGTTTGGATTTGTTTCAATTGGTTTGCTAGTCACTTATTTAAGGCTTAGTAGGCATGTCTACATGAGACACTACATTGCTGTAGCTACAAGCTATGGTAACTTAGCTCATCACTGCAGTGGCGTAGCATTGGCGGGCATGAACCATGATGCCATCACTACTGCACAGTAGCAACGAGCTAAAGCAAGTACTAAACAACTGTTCAGTAACAGGTTTGTAGTCAGGCATATATGTAGACACACCTACTGGTGTATAATTTCTGGGCTAGTTCCTAAGGAAATATGGGTGCAATATTATCTACACTCCAATCCTGTGGTATAATGGCATCAATAGTAGGCAGACTACCTGGTATGAGGTGAGCTTCCATACAAAATAAAAAATAGGATGAAAGTAAGCTATCTAGAGGCCTTAAAGTAAGGGATTTCAACTTCATCTGAAAATACATGAGAAGATGGTGAAGGGATTCAGAAGGCACAACGATGTTGCTGAAGTTGCTGGAATATTTATTACTAGGATTAATTTACTAAATCCATTTTATACATACACTATATTACTAAAATGACTTAATTAAAATCATGTAGTGGAAATATATTATCCTTAATGTGTAATTCAGAAATGATCTACATTTAAAACAGAAGCAGATTAAGTTAATTTTAAATAAACTAACAAAGAAAAAAGCCTCTTCCATCTTAAAAGTTTATATAAGGCCAGATTTTTCTACTTTTATGCATGCTGTGTGAAATGAATCTGAAATTTGCCATCAAACCCATTTCCCACTAAATTAATAATAGCTTCTCTTTCAGCATACACATTTTCTCCCAACACCCAGGTCCAAGAGACTAGCTCTAGAAAATCCCAGAGGATGGTCTTTCCTCAGGAAACACATCTTAGGGTATGAAGAAGAAGTTCCTGTGAGAAATGACTGCTCATAATGGTCTACATTCTGAGAACTCACTGGAGCCTCAGTGGCAGTAAGAGGCCAGTTATAGGAAAGCATTAGCTTTATACAACTGTTTAGATGATGGGAAAGATCGTTAGTGGGCATGTCTACACATGCATTTGGTCCAGGATTAGTTTACTTGTGAGTAAACTGCTCATGAGTAAACACTTCTTGACAGGTGTCTTCATGCAAGGGAGCAAGAGCAGATTTACTGCTAATGGCAGCAAACTGCTCCTGATTCCTCCTGTCCTGCAATGGACTCCTGTTGCCACCAAGGGGAGCTCTAGGTTACCCATGACTGCTAGCCCTGGGTCTGGCAGGGAGCATGGAGCCAGGAGAAAGCTGTCTTCTGGCCAGGGCTGGGACATTACTACCTGCTCCTGGGGACTGCTGATGCTGGGCCAGGGACACCTGGTCCCAGCTCTTTGATCGGGGCAGGGGACTTGGAAAGAGCTGCAGCAGAGGGTCAGGTTCTAGCTCCCTGCCCTGATCTGCCAGTGGAGCAGCTAACAGTTAGCTCACTGCTAGCTGTCCCACTGACAGATTGGGGCACGGGGACCTACACCAACCCTGCAGCTCTTTCCAAGCCCTATGCCTCAACCACCCAATAGGGGCATATACTGAGACTGGAACAACTGCCAAGACAAATACAAATTGGGGGATGACTGGTCTGGCTGCAGTACTTCAAAAAAGAACATGGGGCGGGGGGTTAGTTAGGGTGACCATATGTCCCAGATTGGCTGGCACAATCCCAGATTTCAGAGGTTGTCTCAGCATCCCAGATTGGTGGGACCATGACCACACATGCCCAGCTCCTCAGTTAGGGACAGGGCACATGTCAGCAGGTTCAGGACAATCCGGGACTTCTGCTTCAATTTTCTCCAGGGAACCCACCCAGCGGGGTGTCCTGTCTGACCCTGCTTTTGTAAGCTACAGGTTGGGGAGAAGGTCACGGGGTATATGTGTGTGTCTGCATCTTGCACTGCCCTGCCTGTCCTCACTCCTGGGAGCCACAGGGTTGAGGCTCTCTGTGTGTGCATGTGGGTTGAGGGCAGGAAGGGGTGCTCTGTTGTGCCCAGCCCCATTCCTAGGAGCCCTGCTCCTTGGGCTGTATAAGTGTTCTGCCCGACTCCACTCCTGGGAGCTGTGAGGTTGGTGCTGTGTGTGTGTGTGTGTCCCCTGTCCAACCCATTCTTGGGAGCTGTGGGGTGGGGGAGGAGGCAGGGGTGTGTGTGAATGTGTTTGTGTGCATTCACGCCATACTGTCCTCCCTGGTCCCACCCCCTGGCAGCCCCCATCTTGGATTTTCCTCAAATTATCATGGTCAGGCTAGCTTTAGTAGATCATTAGTTTAATATGAGCCAACAATGTGCATTAGTATACTGAGTTGTATTAGCAGAAGCATCACTTGCACATCAAGGGAAGTGATTCTTCCAGTCTATTTGGCACCGGTGAGGCTTCATGTGGAGGCCTGTGTCCAACTTGGGGGACCACACTTTGAGAACCATGTGAACAAATTAGAAGAAGTGAGGTGAAGAGCACCAAAATTATTAGAGACTGCTTACAGGAAAAGGTTGGAAGAACTGGGAATATTGAGTCTGGAGAAGAGAAGACTGGGGAGATTCAACAGTAGTATTCACATGTCTGAAGAATGGCTATGCATAGGAGAATTTTAGACTATTCTCTACTACAGAGGACTGGACAAAAAGTTATGGTCTTAAATAGCAACATGAAAAATTTACTTTGGATCTAAAAAAGAACTTGGTAATTTTCAGAGTAGCTAAGCAATGGAATAAGCTGCAGAGACTATGGAATTTTCATCCTAGAATATTTTAAGAACAGATTTGATAAATATATGTCTGAAATGGTTTAGATTGGTATGATCCCACTTAAGCAGTGAGGGTTTGGACTACATATCTTCCTGAGGTTTTTTCAGCCTTTCTATGATTCTGTGATATTTGGTAAATTCATGGTGAATTTTATCACATTTTCCATTATCTTCATGTCTTTAATTACTCTTCCCTTCAAAATTTGTTCTAAACCTTCACGGACTACTGAGATCAGACTTATAATCTGTAGTTACTTTCTGAATAGAAATGCCAATACTGTTGCTAGGCAATTCATTTTAAACTTTGGATGGAACAAGCATCAACTTGTGTACAACTGCATCACTGTACCCCCTGGATCTGCCTCTATTTGACTCTGCCCCTCTCTCTATGCCACTGCTGGAGGGAAAAGCAGCAGAAGCCATCTTACACTGTCTCCATTCTTCTTTACTGGACAGAAAATCAGCTTCCCTGCTCAATACGAACACTCCAATTTTAGAAGGCTAATTTTCAGAAAAGTATTCACATAGCACATGAGCTAATGTGGTTTGTTTGCTTCCTTGCCCCTTCCTCCCCCTCCTGAATTAATCATTTTTTAAAAGAAAGAAATCTTCTAGTACATGAAAGATTGTTATAAAAAGTACAGTGATAAATTGTTATCCATTTTTCCACTGAGCATAGAACAAGAATTAATCAATGTAATTTTCATCAAAGATGATTTAGGCTAGATATTAGGAAAATCTTTCTAAATGCACAGATAGTGAAACACTTGACCAGGCTACCTAGGGATGTTATAGAATCCCTTTCATAAACTATTAAAAGTATGTTAGACAACAGCTTCTGGGGATGGTTCAGGTATACTTAATCCTGCTTGGACTAGATGACATCTTGAGGTTCCTTCCTTACATTTCCACATTCAGGTACCAGATGTTCCCTGCTATAGTATCTTTTAAACCGTTTGGAGCACAGCGTAAACAAATCTGTAGTAGGATTCCTCATGGATTTTCCTAAGTACCTAAGATCCCAAAATGCCATATAATGAGAAATACAGTGTAGACCAGTGGTCCCTAATCTGTGGCTCATGGGAAGCATATTTCCAGAAAGACCACATGATTATGTTCACAGCCACAGGAAATCAACATGTTAAAACTGAGATTGACAGGAAGAGTAATGTATATTTAGTGTGACTATGTGGGACAGTGTAATATCAGGGACACTGTTCCCCCCTTCCCCCACAACTCAGCAGTGCTGTTTCAGGCAGAGGTGGGAGCAGGATGGCATGGTGCAGCTTTGGTATTACTATTCAGGCAGCTAAGGGAGCAAATGACCTGTTAATGACTCACTGTTCTTTACTTCACAGGTGTTAACAATCATCTCCCCTTTTTATAGTCATTTCACTAATGAAGCTAACCTATTTAGTGCAATTTTGCTGTCTTTTAGGGCTTCCTATTTCACAGCTCATGCCACTCCACCTCCCTGCCAGACTGTGCCCCATGCCTGGGATACTCACTTTAATTTTTATCAGCTGGCCAGGATTGGCCTCCAAAATCCAGGACTGTGCCAGCCAAACTGGGACATATGGTCACCCTATGTATATTAATGGCAGTTCATTATTTGCTTAACTCTTGTCAATGAGAAATGGGAACTACTGTTACCAAGTAAATGATATACCTGTGAATGAAGCCACTGATTTCTTGCACATTCCAGCCTAGTACCAGCTGGAAGATTGGAACCTAAATTTGGAATGAAAATATCATTCACAATGAATAGTTCAGATAGCTCTTCTAAAATTTAATTCACTTTTACTCTTAACTCTAATACTTGAAATATTCTGTGCAAGTACTATATCTTCATTATGAGAGGAATTTAAATGTGCTGTGTTCTGTAGAGCTCATCTTCTGGGTTATGTGCCCTCTGACTTGGAATGTATTAACAAAAAATGCCTTATTATCTTAAACGAAAGTTTCTAGCTAACATGGAAGTTGAAACATACTCATGTTAAGAAATACTAATGAGGATGTGGAGGCAGTGGGAAACAGACAACATACTATGGAAATAAGGATGGTCAGGTGAGAAAAGAGAGGATATGGGGCATCTAGAACAATGCCTCATCTGTTCTTCATTCAAATAGTTTCCCCCAGACCCAGAAAATGCCGTATTATAATGCGAAAATGCTCATCATAAATGAATGATGTTATCAATTTTTCAAAATCAAACACAAATAGACAGAGCTGCCTTCCAGATAGACCACACATATCTAGAAGTCAAAAAGTCAGTGCTTTGATTTATATAGTGCCTGTTATTCAAGAATCTTACAATGTATTGCAATTGTAATGACCTATGACATAAGGGCAGGTAGGTGTTTTGGCATTATTTGAATATACTGTATTTACTTGATTCCAAGATGAGGTTTCCCATACACCCCCACCCCCGCCCCCATCTAACATGGGGCGGAAGGCCCCTCACCTTGGAATTGAGAGGTGGTAGGAGAGGGAGGCATAAAGCTGTTATAGCTCCAGTCCCAACCCCAGTTCAGGGCTAGGACTGCACCTGCTGCCTGTTCCCCCCACCCCCAACTTATGTATCCCCTGCCTCTCCTCCTGACAGCCTTGGGCTCCCACCCTTTCTCCAGTTCCTATCTACAGCTACCCTTCTTCCCCTGTCTTCTCCCTCACCATCCTTGGGCCCCTACCCACCCCTTCCCTCACTCCCAGCCACTTATCCTTGCTGCGGTGCCAACAGCTACTATCCCCACTCCAGCCTGGGGAATAGAGCATGGCCTGGGCTCAGGCTCATAGCAGCAGCATAGAACCCCATCATTGGGTGTTGTTTTAAATTCAGTATTCATCTTGGTAAATACAGTATAAATGTTTTATTGAAGGAGAAACTACAGCAAGACAAGATTGAATATTTTGCTTAAAGCAGTAGCACCACCAAAAATAGAAGTTAGAATCTTCCTCTCTCATACTTTAACCACTAACTTTTTTTAAGTTTGTATGAAGACAGTTGAATCATCTTTCTGTTAAGGCAGGAATATACACAACCACATGTACCTTCGGTAACAGTAGAAATTACAATGTTATATACATACTACATTAAAAGGGTGTTGAACGTTCTGACTGATTTTGAATCCTGAGACCAGAAAAAACCATCCTATTTATCATGCATGCAGGACAAATAGCAGAGGCTTAACAAATACACTGTAAGTTCTAACACAATAAATTATGCCAAATTCTTTCAAAACATTGCTTGAAAACAATGAACCTGTTAATGTTTCTTAGGGAAATGTATTCTTTCGCCCACCTAACGGACTGAGCATCTCCAGTAGAATAGTGAAAAGTAATTTAAAACTGAAAAGCTATTTTAGTTCTTCAGATTGAAAAACAAATATAGTACTACCTATAAATTATAAAGAATTCAACCAACATTCAAACAATAAATACTGTACGGTATTTTGTTGGATTTTAACAAGTAGAACATAAAAAAATTCTAATCACTTTGGACACTGGAAGTTGTCAATCTATAATACTGAGTACATGTAGTCAGCCTTGGGCACATCAGTAGTCTAATTACAGAAAGTCTGGCTCTTCACCAATGTTTTAACACTTGATTTATTTCCTGTTCAAGTTGTTCAATACAGCCAGAGTTAATTGGTTTTCCAAATGAGTGTTAAAAATATAAAGATCTAACTTCATTAAGTGGAGGCTGTACTTATTATGCACCACTGAGTTGTAAGTCCATGTAAAGGTTAGTAGGGTAATTTTTCAGGGCTTTATGTAAAAAGCCACAGCCTTGAATTGGTTTGTTTTGCCTACAAATTATAGCTAATATCAGATAATTGCCCCTGATGGTTTTTTCTGTTTTCAGAAAGATGGGTGAGATAAAAAGAAATCTCTAAGCCAAATGTGGTTATGTTGACTAATTTTAATATATTTGTAGGTATTTCTTATAAGCCTCATCTAATTATCATCATCATCATTATCTGAGCCTCTAAAGAATTGCAGCTACTTTCTCCAGTTCCAAATTATTATTTTCCTCCATAAAATAGGACAGTAGTTTATTTTAGAGCTTTTCTGAAGCCTAGAAAAAAAATTATCCAAGTATCTGTGATATTTTTGCAAATTAGCAAAGTGTTATGTTTTTTATTTCTATAGTCTGCATTCTGCTGTAATTCAATAACATGCTTAACTTGATATTTGACGCAATAAATTACAAAGCAGGACCCAGAAAAAAATTACAGGCATTAAGCTATTTGCAGACTAAAGGTGAAAAAATATTCAGAGATGAAAGGTGGAGGCAAGTGGTATTACTATTTTCTGGAACAGCTAATATATTTTTTCCTTTTTATCCCAAAAGTTGTTATCTACTATAGTTTTAATACTTTTTAAAATCTTTAAACAACAGCAATAAGGAAACAGGAAACCTATAAGAAAATTACAGACACAAACATTTATTCTTGTGGTAACTTGACTTGAACGCATGTTTCCCCAGATATGAATTAGGCTCACATTCTGAAAATACAGAAATTTGATGCTAGTATTTTGTAAAATATCTTGAAAACTGTGTAATGGTGGGCACCTCTACACATATCCCTAGGGTGCCTTTGTTATTGCACCATCATTTAGTACATCTTTTTGGAAGTACTAAATGATGATGCAGTAACAGTCTGTATTGTTCTGTGTGTGCTGTGCATGATTATTTTTAGCTGCTATATCTCCTTAGCAACACACTATAATGAGGGAGCATATTGCTACAGCGACGTAGGTGTGAAATCATGGTTTGACTTATGTCGCCCTTTATGACTTATGTACTTTAAGTTACAGTTATTTGCCAAGACTCCAGTGGCAAAAATGGGTCACTTGGTTTTCAAGTCTCAATATATATGTTTTGGGAAAAGTCACATGTTCAGTCTAATTGCTTTTTGTACAAAAAAAAAAGGCTCATGACCATTTTATAATGAAATTATTTTACAAACTCTTGACAGAACTAACCAAGAGAGAGGAGGTCAACATACATAGACTTCCAAAAGGCCTTTGTCTGGTATCCCATGATGTTCTCACAGGAAAATTGGAGGACTGCAGGCTTAACTTTGATGATTGGGGGTCATCATTGACCACAAGATGAACATGAGCCTTCGATGCAATGCTGCAGCTAGTAATGGGAGCAAAACACTGGCTTGCAAACATAAATGCTTCTCAAGCAAATCCCGGGACGTCATTCTCCCCTTGTACTCGGCCTTGGTGAGGCTGCAGCTGGAGTACTGTGTCCAGTTTTGGGCTCCACAATTCAGAAAGGATGTGGAGAAGCTTGAGAGAGTCCAGAGAAGAGCCACGTGCATGATCAGAGGTCAGGAAAACAGACCTTACGATGACAGGCTAAGAGCTATGGGACTCTTTAGCCTGGAAAAGTGCAGGCTCAGGGGTGATCTGATGGCCACCTATAAGTTTATCAGGGGTGACCACCAGTATCTGGGGGAACGTTTGTTCACCAGAGTGCCTCAAGTAATGATGAGGTCGAACGGTTATAAACTACTGCAAGACCATTTCAGGCTGGATATACAGAAGAATTTCTTTACTGTCTGAGCTCCCAAGGTCTGGGATAGCCTGCCATTGGAGGTGGTTCAAGCACCTACATTGAACACCTTCAAGAGAAATTTGGATGCTTAGCTTGCTGAGATCCTATGTCCATAGCTGACTTCCTGCCCTTTGGGCGGGGGGCTGGACTTGATGATCTTCTGAGGTCCCTTCCAGCCCTAATGTCTATGAAATCTATGAAATTTGGATGTGGAGGTGAAGAGCTCACTGGCCAAGTCCGCGGATGACACCAAGTTATAGGGAAGCATGGTCACACTTGGAAATAGGCTGCAGATACAGGCAGACCTAGACAGGTTGGCAAATTAGGTGGATTGGAACCAGATGAAGTTCAACATTGAGAAGTGTAAAGTGCTCCATCTGGGGATGAACAATTCCCAACTGTCAAGATACAGCCTCCCCAGATGTGATGTCCCTAGAGCCTTGTGACCATGCTGGCTCTGCCCTATGAGCACCTACTAATCTTTCCTGCCACATCTTGCTGGTTTAAATAATGAATCAGGAGACTTCCCTTGAGTTGCTGCTCAGTCAGTCCTAACAGACTCCTCTAAACCCTGTGGGTTGTTGGACTCCTTACTGGGTCCCACACTCAGGAGGTGCCTTACGATACCCACAAGCCTTATGGGCTAGATGCATGGTATTCACACATTGTCCCTTTGAGGCCTTAATCTATCTCAGCTTCCTGTCATCAGGGGCCTTTGGCCCCTGTCTGTGCACCCTCACTGGCAGTGGGCTCTCCACAGCCCTGTCTGTGCATCCTCACTAGCGCTGGGTTCTCCACACTGTAGTGTGCCCCAGTGAGACCTCCTACTCCCCAGCAGCCTCATCCCAATCAACTGACATAAATAACAATGAAAAACAGAAGCCACTGGGTTACAACACAACGGTAGCCTAGGGGTCCACACTGTATCCCTTTTTAGAAGGCAAGCTTCTCTCTCAGTATTATGTGCCTCCCACCCATGAGTACTTAAAAGCTCCCCCTAATTCTACCAGCAGCGGAACAGACAGTCAAGCAACTCCAAGTAGTTTTCTCTATGAGAACACCTCCTCCCTTGGTAGCTGCCAGAAAACTAACCCTTTAGTCCCAGCCCTGGGGCTTATATGTGCCCAAGGCCCTGCCTCCTTCCAGTCAGCTGACTGGGTGCAAGTGTATGCTAATTCCCTCATTTGCCTGCTGCCAGGGCAACCTGCACCTGTGTGGGTTCTACCTGGCTCCTAGGGCCCTTGCTCTCTAGGCATTTTCTGCCCTTAAAGGAGCAAGCATATCTTAGTGCCCTGTGACACCAACATACTTACAGGCTCAGTGGCACCAAACTGACTAGCACCATAACTGAAAGGGGCCTAAGGATAATAATAGAACATAGCATGAACATGAGCCATCAGTGCGATGCTGTAGCCAGCAGGGCAAACAATACTCTGGCATGCATAAACCAATGCTTCTCAAGCAAAACCAAGGAAGTGATTCTTCCACTGTACTCAGCATTGGTGATACTGCAGCTGAACTACTGCATCCAGTTCTGGGTGCCACAATTCAACAACAACATGGAAAAGCTTGAGAGAGTCCAGAAAAGAGCCATGCATATGATCAAAGATGTGCAAGGCAAGCCATACAAGGAAAGGCTGAGGGACTTGGGTCTTTTCAGCCTAAAAAAGAAAAGACAGAGAGGGGGCTTGGTAGCAGTTTACTGCTATATCAGGGGAATATATCAAGAGCTCAGCAAACAACTGTTCACCAGGGCACCCTTGGGGAAAACCAGAAGTAATGAGGACAACCTCCTGGAAGACCACTTCAGGTTTAACACTAAGAAAAACTTCTTCACAGTTAGGGTGTCCAAAGTCTGACATAAACTCCCTCCAGAATTGTTGCAATCACCTACCCTGGAAATCTTCAAAAGGAGATGGCCTAGTGCAGTGGGGCTGGATACAATGATCTTGCAAGGTTCCTTCCAGCCCCTTACAATATATGAACGTATGAATTCTTCTGTATATAGGAAGATGAATAATAACACAATTGCCTAAAATCAAATATATCAGTGAACAATTGTACAAAGTCATAATAGGCTCAGCATGGTGTGAATCGGCTAATATCTATTAAAATGGCCTATTAGAATAGGTGATGCATATATCACTTCTTTACTGTAAAAGCAACTAAAAAGTCAAAAGTTACTGAAGTTATTAACATGCTTGATTGTGGGCCAATTGGGGTAACTTAATAAACCCAGTTTTGTGGGTGAATATTAAGATTCCAGAATCTCAGCTTAAGGGTGCCTATACACATACATCAAGCCTAACTCATTCAATTGATTATTCTGGAATGTGATAATTACTGTGCTCCAACAGACTCCAGCATCACGTGTATCACTGTCCCTGCACTGAAAAATGGTGGCTCTTCTGTCTGCACCCAAAGGGTAACATGAGGAGTTTCTACAAGTATGTAAACAACAAAAGGATAATCAGGGAAAGTTCTGGTTCCTTACTAATGTGGGAGGCAACTTAGTGACAGATGATGTGGAAAAGGCTGAAGTAGTCAATGCCTTTTTTGCCAGCTCCCACACTACTGCCCCTGGCAACACAGTTTGGAGGAGGTAAGTAGCTGATGGTACCAAAAAATAGGTTAAGGACTATTTAGAAAAGCTGGACATGTACAAGTCCATGGTGCCAGACATGATGCACCTGAGGGGGGGAAAGGGAGTTGACTGGTGTAATTGCAGAGCTGCTGGCCATTATCTTTGAAAATTCATGGTGATCAGGAGAGGTCCTTGATGATTGGAATGGGGTAAATATAGTACCCATCTTTAAGAAAGGGAAGAAGGAGAATCCAGGGAACTACAGACCAGCCTTAAGTCAGTCCCTTAAAAATCATGGAGGAGGTCCTCAAGGAATCTTTTTCTAAGAAGTTGGAAGAGAAGAAGGTGATTAAGAATAGTTAGCATGGATTCAACAAGAGCAAGTCATGCCTGACCAACCTGATTGTCTTCTATGATGAGATGACTACCTCTGTGCATGCAGGCAGACCAGTGGTTGTGATATACCTTGACTTTAGCAAGGCTTTTGATACGGTCTCCTACAACAGGAAGTACAAGTTGGATGAATGAACTGTAAGGTGCATAGAAAACTGGCTATATCGTCAGGCTCAAAGGGTAGTAATCAATAGCTCAATGTCTAATTGGCAGTTGGTATCAAGTGGGTACCCCAGGGGTTGCTCCTGTGGCCAATTTTGTTCAATCAGTGATCTGGAAGAAGGGATAGAGTGCATCATTAGCAAGTTTATGGATGACACCAGGCTGGGAAGTAATAGATATACTGAAGTGCAGGTCTATGATTCAGAGTGACCTACCATCTAATCCACAAACTGGAGGATTAGACGAAAATAAATCTCATGAAGTTCAATAAGGACAAATGCATAGTGCCCATGCAACAGTACAGGCTAAGGACCAACTGACTAAGCAGCAGCTTTTCAGAAAAGCACCTGGGTTTACAGTGGACAAAAAGGTAAATATGAGCCAAATTGTGCCCTTGCTGTGAAGAAAGCTAGCCACATACTGGACTGTATTAGTAGGAGCATTGCCAGCAGATCCAGGGAAGTAATTATTCCCCTCTTTTCACTGCTGATGAGGCTACATCTCCAGTCCTGTGTCCACTAGAAAGGATGTGGACAAGAATGTGAACAAGTTGGAGAGTATCCAATGGAGATCAATAAATATGGTTAGGGGACTGGGGAACATGACTTTTGGGGGCAGGCTTAGGCTCAACTCCCTCTTATCAGCTGGGGTGACAAGGAACAATGGTCACAAACTGACAGAGAGCAGATTTAGGTTAGATATCAGAAAAAACGTCTTAATGGTAAGGGTGGCCAAAATTTGGAATGGGCTTCCAAAGGAGGTGGTGCTCTCCCCTACCTTGGTGGTCTTTAAGAGAAGGCTGGATAGGAATCTGGCTGGGGTCATTACACCCCTGCATTCTTTCCTGCCCAGGGAAGGGGGTTGGACTCGATGATCTGTTCGGGTCCCTTCCAACCCTAGCATCTATCTATCTATCTATCTATCTATTTATCTATCTATGTAATATGGGTTCTGTTACAGATTATTTTGTAACTATTTTAAATCAGTGGATTGTTAGGTGGTGTTAAAAGGACAGTTTCAGAGTAGTCACTGTTTAAGACAATGCTCTCTCTGACCTGCACAACCATGACTTGCCAATAGAGGGCTTGGTGAGCATAGGCATGGCCAGGAGCCAGAAATCTATTCTTCCTTTGGGAGTAGAGTGCTGGGAGTTAAGCGCAGTGAGTGTATGGAGCCCAAGGAAGCGTGCCTCTCTGGGCTACGTGCTCCTGCCATGCTAGGTGCTAGGTAGTTCTTTCCCTTCCCCTCACCAGGATCACAGATTTATAAGGAGGGAAACCATAGCCTCCCCACCTCCAAATTCTGACTAGGGGAGTGCTGATTAGATATTAAACAAAGGCTTAACCCTCTGTAGAGAGGACTGTGTTCCTGGTCTCTGCCTCAAGGACCCAGATCAGGTCTTCTGGGGTCTTTGGAGTTGGCAGCATGCTGCCAGGTCATACCCATGAGGGCAGATGGAGGTGTTGGTTTGAGGCCAGTAACACCCTTTAGGCACTAGAGCTTGGGAGTGTGGAAAGTTTGTCAAGGGCAGAGGGGCTGAGAGCCATGCACCCTGGGATGTGGGATGTTGAATGTTGGTCACTTTACTGCTGTGCAGCAAACTACCTAGCTCAGGCTAGGTAGAGTGACTCAAAGAAACATTTGCCCAAAGTGGCATAACTTTAAGATGTTTAGAGGGTACTTAGCGCAGTTTAATACCCTTTAATGGGTGAACACTTCCATATTAATTGCCTTTTGAATGGTTTAAAGGTAGCCTGTAATACTACTCTAAATCTTCATTAGGTTATGCATTACATTAATATAATAACATGTAGATTTTTATGTACTTGCAAGAACACTTTCTTGATCACTTCCCTCACAAAGGAAAAATCCAAAATATGCTGTGCATGATGTTAGTCACCCTTTTTCTATTACATGCAATTGTAAATGAAGTTTATGGGCTGTTGATAGCCTGTTATATTTAACTCCAGTCTTTAAATGTATGAGATGATGTTGTGTGACATCAGAATGTCTTGCCTGTGGAATGTCAAATAAGCTTCATTGAATTTTGTCAGACAGTTGCTCCACATACCACTTGAACCTGACATTGCAAGAGATAATGAAAGGATTTATCAAAATGCATTAGTTTAAGTATCAGTAAAACATCAACTTTGGATTTTATTCATGATTATCCATTGGACTAACCAAATCAAAGCTATATTTGGATGGTAATTTTTATCTAAATACATATGGAAAATATTTCAGGAAAGTTTTATGAAAGTTGTCATGGAATAGTAACATCTTCACTTAAGAAAGATTTGTTTGGTAAAATCCATAATATGAAAAATTATACTAGTGTTTGGCAAACTAAATGTCAGTTGGGGCAGCAAACTAATTGTGGTAGTACATCTCATTAAGAATTCCGTATGCGGTAATAGCTTTTCTTCAATTGCTACTGAGTTTAATGAGAAGCAGCACAACACAAGCCACATTACTGGCCTGACAATTTGTTCCATTGATTTATTATGCCTGCTTTACTGCTGCCTACATGAAAGGACTGCAAAACATTTGTCAGATATTAGTGCTTTTTGACTTCTTAGTTCCATGAATATGGCAATAAAAGAATCACTTACCAATATTGCAACATGACTCGATATTTACTCTTCATTCAATCTCTTTTTTATTAAACACTAACAACAAGATTAGTCTTCTTTTTGTTTAGTTTCCTTCAATAAATTACACTGAAGGTTCCACAGTAAACTATCTAAGGAAACTATTTATACATTAAATAGATGTCAATAAGGTAGTGAAAAGGGACTGATTTAATTTTATACATGTTAGCCTTGGCAGGATTTTACAATATTTTAAATTATTGCATGTGATGTTTTCAGTTTGCACAATAATTTCCATATCATTATGCATATGCTGTATATGCAGTAAAAATGGAATGGAGTAAACATTTGGAAAATTTGACCCCAGATATTCGTAGTTTTTGCCTGGAAGAAATATGAAATATAGGACCATATCTTCAAAGCATTGAGCCACCAGACTGAGGCCTTGCATAAATATGATATACAAGGCTTCACATGATTTTAGTAACAACAGCTTGCTTGCAAAATAAATGCCTTGAGACGCAAGTAATTAAAGTGCCAGGACCAAAATTTGTAGGTAGTAGAAGGGACATGTAAGTGGTTTGGGGCCAGATCTTTTTCTTGCTACCTAAAAGGGACTTGTGACTTAAGTCACAAAAAATGATCCAGATCTATCCCAGTCTTACAGCTACAATGTCGCTTAGGCTTTGGTTTGAGCATATGGCATGTGAGATCCATATGAAGCATCCATTTCAGGTTAGATCAGTTCAGAAAGATGCCTAAATTCTACCTCAGACCCTGACCTCTTAGCCATATGTAAATTGTGCCTAATTGATAAAATAAGGACACTGGCTTCTTAAGAGACTTGTACAAATGTAACCAAGTTGGTTGGAGATAATGGCCTGTGAGTGGTTGATCAGAAGCAAGGACTCTAAGCAGTAGTGTCAGAGAGTTGCTTACTACTTATCCTTCTGCTTTAGTTTATTTATCAATATAGTCTAAACTTGTCCAGAAAGCTGATGATGTCTCCTTTGCTGAACCCTGTGAATAACACAAATTCTAGAAAAATCATGGTAGTTGAGAACAAAGCCACCCTTGGTCATCTATGACCATAGTTGACAAAGTTGTAGTTCTGTTGCCCACTTTTTCTATAATAACCTAAAACACAGGAACCACTCTTGGCTTTGGTCCCCACCTCTTCCAGTCCACATACCTCCTGTTCCTCACCTGCCACAACTTGATGGTAATCATGGTAATCAGTATTCATAGTATCATAGAAAAGTAGGGTTGGAAGGGACCTCAGAAGGTCTACTAGACCAACCCCTGCTCAAAGCAGGACCATCTCCAACTAGATCATCCCAGCAAAGGCTTAGTGTAGCTGGGTGTTAAAAACCTCCAAGGATGAAGAGTCCACAACCTCTCTGGGTAACCTGTTCCAGTGCTTTTCTACCCTCCTCATGAGAAAATTTTTTTGTCTTAATATCTAACCTAAACTTCCCTGGCTGCAACTTGAAGGAGGCCACCCTTGACACTGGTATAGTTGTTTTATTGGTGCCTTAGGACTATTATCATGGCAGTTGGGAAGGCTGAGTTTGACTTTTCTGTCCTTAATTCCTTCTGCCCACACTATTTACTGTAAATTCTTAACTACCAAGTGACACAAATAATAATATCCTCACACAGTATTTATTGTGCTTTGACTATCTCCACAATATTGGCTAACTGTTTCCCAGACATTTTATTTGCATTCATCCTTCTCTTCAATGTGCCTGTATCATTTTATTATATGCTTGCAGACATAAATTTGCTTTTTGAAATTGTGGCCCATTGTGTGAGCATGAGCAGTTCTTTGTAACATAATTATCATTAGTATTTATTATGAAAAATAGCGTTGAAGGTCTTACAAACATAGACAGGATGATTCAAGAAGTCACCAAGAATAAAATTTTGATTTCAGTATTTTGCTCCATTTTACATTTAATGAGAGAGAAATATAATATAATTAAAATGATTTATTTGCCATGTTCTATATTTAGTAGCAAGTGATTCATGTCATAAAGAAAAATCACACTTGTTCTTTGGTCAATTGTGTTTCTGAAATTAAATGTTGAGGTGACCTTTCCTTGCAATTAAACTAATTCCAAATGGAGACCAGATCTGTAACAGTACTGAGATTGATTTTAATATTGCCTAATATTTTATAATGCATTAATTAATACTGTACCAAGGGTTTCCCATTTACAGAACTATATTTTTAACCTGTGTATATTACTGTCCTTTAATTGTTGTTAAAGCCATGCTCTGTGCTTGAAGACACACTAGCAGTTACAGAGGAATTTGAAACCCTACTAGCTGCATAAATTCACATGAAAATCATTAGATATTAAGAAAAAACAAATCTGTACAAACTGAAACTAATTGGGGGTTCAGCATCAGCTATTAAATCATTATTTCATCTTTATGTAAAAAATAAGGGAAAAGATAGCTTACGCAAGGCAAAATTCTTCTTGAATAGAATGCCTACTGAGTTGATGAAATGTCTGTTGAAAGAGCATTCAAGCAAAAGCATTATTTTTCAGTGACTGAATTACAATTTAATTTGGTCTTTGAATCCCTACTACAGGGCAGAACATTTAAGAGTATTATCAAAAAGAGTTCTTGTGATTATGTCTACTTATTTACTATAGCATCCTGTAGTTTTTAATATGACCACACTGGATATCTGGATGCCTTGTATAGCTTATTCAAAACTTGAAGACATACAGATGCTAATTGCTACTTGTATTTTAGTACCACACAGAGACCCCATGAGAGGCAAAGTTTCTTTGTTCCAGGCATTGGTAGCAACTTATTAGAAACATTCCCAACCCCATGGGCCTACACCCTAAACAAGAACAGAAGGCAGCAGGTGTCATAGAACATAATAGAGTGGAAAGGTGTAAAGCGATGGACATGAATAAATAATTACAGACTTTCACTATATGTACTCTAGTTGCAGCTACAAAATATTTCTGTTTTTCTTTATTTTAAATGAACAAGACATTTTAACAAATATGCAACATGTTACATCCCAAGTATCTTATTAAGAGTGGTTTTACAACCTTGGGAATCAAGAAATGCTGACATCTATCCCTCATCTGTCACTGACTAATCAAAGTGACGTTGGACCTGTTGCTTTATTCTTTTGCTTAAACCATTTTATATTTGATAACATTAACACATGTTTAGGAAAAAATAGTTTTTTGTCATGCAGGTTGAAAATACATTTTAAAATATATAAACAAAATTTAAAAAAGAAATAGTAAATAGCATTGCTATTAGATGCAGTTGTTTAGTAAAGTACCAGAAATGTCAAGTGGTAGGACTGGTCTGAGAGCTGTTTTTTTGGTTGGTTGGTTGTGTTTGTTTGTTTGTTTTAATTTTGTTTTGTTTTTAAAGGGGTTTGGAAAGATCTTCCTTTAGATGGGTGTGTATGGGCATATTATTTTTCAGAATGTTCCTTAATTTTGCTTGTTTTGAAAATATTGAATAGTTTTTTTAAAAAAAAGCTATTTTAATATCTTGTTTACTGGAAAATTAAGCCTATTTACATTTAAAATATGTCAATTGATGACATATTTTACTAATAGTTTTTTAAATCAACAAAAGGGGAAACGGAAACAACATTTTGTAAAATCATTTTGCATTGATACTGACAGTTTTTCACCAAAAAAAAATCATTTTGGAATAAAACCATTCTTCAAAAATAAAAAATGCTCATTCAAAAGATTTTAATTTTATCATAAAGCCTGTGACATGCTTTGATCCTGAATGCAGCCAGGTGCAGCTTTAAGATACGCTTCTACTTTCTGCCCCAAACCTCTCTCTGTTGTCTGCTGCTTGGCCCTTGAGAACAGGCTAAAATCCCTGACCTGTGGCACGTCAGTTTTATATGCATCACACACGTCTTGCCAGCTCTTAGAAGAGAGGAGTTTGTCATCTAGAAGAAATGGGATGACAAAATGATGGGATCCCCCATTTCCATAGAAGCAGCCTGCATGTATGGTCAAATGCTCTAAAATTAAAGTGGGTTGTAACAGATAATTTTAAAAAATGTATTACGAAAACAAGAGCAAACAAAAAAAAATCAGCAACAATATGTTGAGATGCAGGCATAGATATATGAATAAAAACATTCAAAAGAGAATCAGAACAATAACCTGTTCTTATTCTGTAACCTAAACTCAAGAAGGCAGTTCCCAACAAGCTCAACAGGTTAGAAAGCAACTTCTGTCTTGGACTTTCTTGCCAAGGCCTCCTGTAATTCGTCCTGCCAGTCAGCTTTGCTTCACCTTTGGCTGAGGGCCTGCAGCCCTCCCTGTACCCAGGAAGACTAGAAACAAAAACTTGCTCTAAAGGGAAAACTCTTATCTGGATATTTACATAAGTCACTCATTGAATTCTTTTGGAGTTCACACTATGCATAAAACTTCCTGCCCCACCAAAGGTGCATGTGGTTACTACACAAAAAGTCTTTCCTGATTTAATTAAGACTCAAAAAATATTTGCATCCTTTCAGACATGAAAATTACTAATCCAATATTCTAAAAAAACTCTCTCACTTCGTCTCCTTGCTGTGAGAAATGACCTTCCTGTTCCCAGATGCTATTCATGTTAGTTTCTCCTTTTAAAATGTAAATTTGACATTGTCTGGAAGGGGCTGTTTCATGCGCCTCCGAGCATGTCTGCTAGGGTGACAAGTAAAAAACTTGTCTCAAATGCAAACTCCTCCAATGATTACCTCTCCCAGTTCATTTCTTAACAGTCCTTACAGCAGCAGCTCCTTCTGGCTGCTGCCACTGGACCCAGCCCTGCTGCCTGGGCACCCCGGCCTGCCCACCCCCCACCACCAGCAGAGACAGGACCCAGACAGGCAGGGTGCATGGCTGGGTGGCTGGGATGGGCCCACAGTTGGGAGTGAGACGGACAGGGCTGGGGAAACCCTGGGATCTTGAGGCCCAGGGCAGAGCTGTGATCCACTGCCTGCATGCCCCTGTGGCAAGTGCAAGTTCCACAGACAGAGGCATACAGGGAGTATATTGCCACTCTGCCCCAGCCCGGACCCCAGGCTGTCACCACCCCAATATCCCAGCCCTGGAGCAGCTCCCCATGCAACCAAGTACCCTGCCTGTACTGCTCCTAGTTGGTCTCCATTGAAGCTCCGGGGCTGCTGGTTCTCCAGCCCCACTGTCCCACACTGTCACAGCCACATGCTTTCATGGCCCCATGCTCCCAGGGTCTCCATGGGGAGCAGCCAGGAGCAGTGTGGGCAGGGGGTGGTGGGAAATGGCGTCTGGCCACCAGCAGGATCTGCCATTTTGCTTACCTCTGTCCTAGCTCCTAGCTTCAGCCCTGCTTAGTTCGCTGTTCTGTAGATAAGGAATATGTTGGTATAAACTCCCATAGTGTGAGGATGCCATACAGCCTTGGCCCACTAGTTCTTAGGCAAGTTTTTCACTACTGATGCCCTGCCCAAGATGAGTTAGGTTTCAAGGCAGCCGTTCTGAACTGCTGTCTAATCACACTGACTGTGCAGCAGTTGGTTGTCTAATCACACTGACTGGATTGTAATCTACAATCTAAAACAGGGTTGTCTAACTTCTATGTAGCCAGGGGCTGCATGCCCCCTGGGCTGTATGTCATGCAACTCTGCTCCCCCACCTTCCTCCCAAGGTTCCCAGTTTCTCCCTGATCCCCCTGAACATGGGCTTTCTCAACCCTGCGGGCCACAGGGAAGCGGCATCCAGACCATGAGCCCAGGGTCCCAGGTTAACCCCTTGTGAGCTGCATGCAGCCTTGATCTATACATCCTTCATCCTGGATCCCAGCCTTGATCTATACATCTAGAAGATGGAATAATATCAAAGTCTTACACCAAGAGTGTCAATCTCAGCCTGAGCTTCAGCCAAATCCTGACCACAGGGGCTCCTCCCAAACCAGATCCATGGGGCTGCATTTGGGCAGTAATGTGGATCCAGGTCAGGCAGCAGCATAGATCTGGGGCCATGTAACTGCATGAAGCTTCATTCAGGCAGCAATGCAAGCTTTGGCTGAAGGCAGCTCCACGATGCTGCACATCCCTGGCTTCATACAGCTGCCTAGCCAGAGCTCTACATCACCACATGCCCTCAGCTCTGGACTACCACATGCCTCAGGCACTGCCAACCAGCCCAAATGCAACTCCATGCAGCCGTATACCTTTGGCTCCATGCCACTGCCCTGCAGTATAGTACTCTGGCCAGCCAGCAGTCTATATCAGTGCAGAGGCAAAGGCGTGCAATTCCGTAGGCCACTAAACTACCAGTGGACTGACCATGTGCTTGACACCCCTGCCTTAGCCCTTTATGTACCACTTAGATCCATATTAGCCAAACTGGGATCAATTCTTAAGTCTTTCAGTATAATTTTCATCACTTGTCTTACAATTAAGATTTCACCCTCATTGAGTTTTTCATGTCTAATTTACAATCCTACTGGTTTTCTGGGAAAAGCCACTGATTATGCAATTTATTGATAACCCACACTACTCTATATGTGTACACTTCAGAGCTCCAAAGAACTTTGCAGCCAATAAATGTATGCCTCTGAAATGTGTGTATGCAAGTAGAAACATCATACATGCTCGTGCACACACACACACACACACACACATTTCTCCTCCTCCCAGTAAGTTATTGATACTAGAAAAAAATCCTTAAATTTGGTCATAAAGAATCTCATCTCTGGTATTGTGCGACCAGTAGCTGTGTGGAACTCCTGTTGATATCTGTGGGAGTTCTTCATTCTGAGGGAGAGCAGACTATCTGAACTACGATCAATCATGCAGATCTAAGAGAAAAAACTGGCCGCTGTATAGAAAAGAATATACAGTATTACATGTGGGGGACTGTTTCACTTATACATTATAGATGACTGGTTTTTAATAGTAAAACTTTCATTCCGAAATTCAGATTCAATTTGTACTATGCACAAATAAGTATTTTTATTCAACATTCAATTTTACACTTGCTGTTGCCTTCTACATAACAGGATTATTTGTGCAATATCGTTTTTATTGCCTTAGTTCACGTAGGAAAAAACTCTATTGAGAAAGGCAAAATTCTCTTTGAATAAGACACCTGCTGTGTTGATGAGATGCCTGTTGTGGGATATTTAGCAGTGATTCATAATCATGCAGCATACTAGATCTGTTGTAATAATAAGAGACAAACTAACCCAGTCAAACAGACTTGCTACAGTTCCTTTAAAGCTCACATCTGACTTTTATATGTTCAGGTTGAAGTTTGAAGTCTCTTATGGACCAAATTATTCCATTAGAATATGTAGTCCCATCCATGTCAGGTAGTGGCTACAGACACTGAAAGAATTTGGTCCCAAAGCATGTTGTTGGTAAAGTAAAAATCTAAAGTTTGGTCCCCAAAACTAAAACTTTAAAAAATATATATCAGAAAAATCAATAGCAGCAGTTAACAAGAAACAGAAAGATGAAAGAAAGAAAAGAGAAATGGAAGTTAAAAATGGGAGCAAAAGGGAAAAGGCTCTAGTTAAAGCATGATGCAGCATAATAATATAATTAGATGCCCCATATTTACTTATTTATATCACTACATTATACACTACCTATGGCCAAGACAGATATATGTTCCAGTTGCAGAGGTTAAAATCCAAAATTGTAAGAAACAAATAGTAAAAATAAAACTTAACAGTCATTCAAATGCTAAACAAAATGAATGAACCATATACAGTGTCCCTAAAGATCATTAGACTTAGGCTGTAGAGGGAACCTATTCCACAGATGAGAATGGTACTAGCCCACTAAAAAGCACAAACAACCAGCAGATGTCTCATGGACAGTAATAATTATTGTGAGTGACAGTGTTTAGAGTTTATTAAGGGTCTATTTGTTTATACTTTCTGGGAGGTCTGTGTGACTAGATCTTAACCAAACAGAAATCAAGTAAGGATCTGGCAGAAACACCAATGACCACTGTATGATGCACAGAAAGACTGATGGCTCAATACCCTGCTGTTCTATAGACAGATGAGTAGCAGTGTTACTCTGTTCTCTGGCCAGCTGTGCCGCTGATAGTGGCAGTCACTGTCCCTGTCAGCTCCTCATGCCCCCAGCTTTTTTACACTATACTGTATAGATGATTACAGGCACTGTTGACCAATGTTGTTATATGAGAACAAACAAACAATGACAGCAACAAAATTAAGCCTGTCTTTTGGTAAAAGGAATCACTAGGTAGTGCAATGCACTCACTCCACCTGTCATTCCACTAATAACTTCCCTTTATCATCAAGTATTATTTTTTTCCCACTGGCATCCTGGTGAGACATTCAAGACTACAGTGACAAGGTGGAGAACTTAAGCATTTTAATTCTGTTGCAACACTGAAGTTTTGATTATCCTCCACCCAGTGGAGCTTCACAACTTACAGTAAGGTATCCATATTCCCCATATTGGCTAAGTACAGACATTACACATAAATCAGTACATGTGACCAGAAACCTCTATGCATCAAGGAACACTTGAATCATATTCGGCCAGAAGAAGATTAATTAGAATTCACAGAACTCAGAGTAGAGCTGCTGGTCTGCAGTTTGCAGATGCTATTACTAAGCAGACATAAAATTTTCTGTATATAATATAGCCCCACAAAGGGAATAGTAGTATTCTATGGGAGCATCTTCACATTGCCCTATGGCAGCAGTCGATTTGGAAGTACTAAAGCACAGCACAGTAACCACACTTACTGCGGTTACTGCTCATGGTTAGTTTTCATATGTGGCACACGGTTTGTTTTTGCCACTACTCTGCTGCAGCGGCATGCCAAAATGGGGGAGCGTGCCACTGTGATGCAGTAGCTAAAACATGTCGTTTCACATGATCACTACTACATCACTGTAATGTGTCATATGACAACATTGTGTATCACTGCAGCAATATAGGGCTATGTGGAGACATACCCTATGTGATACAATAGATCACACACAGAGCAAGTGTTCCACTGCTGACACCCAGCTTCCTATATAATAGTGCAAATTAGGGTATTGTGTACTAAGGTTCTGATCATGTAAACTTAAAGTTTCTGGGCCTTCATTTTGTTGCATCAGTTTTATGCCACACTGGAGATTTTGTCTCTCTATCTTTCAGCCTGTACTGTTAGTAAATCAGCAGCACTACAACTAAAGCTAGGGAATGCTACATGTTTCATGAATGTTTCAGCTAATTTACTTTCTCCTGCATTAACCCCATTTTATTTTTGTTCCCACAAAGACTCCAGCAACTAAACTTACTGTGGAATACTAAAGAGAACAGAACATTTTAAGCAAATATCTCAGTGTGGTCACTGAAAATGAATTCTAAAATTTTAATTGCAAGTATTTAATTTTTAAAAGTCACATCCAAGGGTTAGGGAATGAATGCAGACTACATTTCCAGTCAAAGCAGATTGAATTTAAAATGCCAAACACTTCAACTGAATTGCTTGCTAACAAGGTAAGACCCAAGTATTACCCAGAGAAATTATTCAGCAAACAGTAATTGAATAAAAATGTTACAAATAAATCACTCCTTACAAATTCTGACATTCTCACAGTTCTAATTACAGCCTTAGGATTCTTCCTACTATTTCTTTTAAAAGTATGCTTTGAGTTGTAGGGAATAACTTTCCTCAGGATATTATGAAGTTTATGTTGGAATTACTCACATTAAAATACAGGAGTGTAAGTTGTAACCATATTGGATTAAGGGCATAGGCAGACAAGGTTCTTTGGGTGAATCTGATATATTTTATTAGACCAACTTAAATATTTGGGGGGAAAAAATTAAGCAAGTTTTTGGGCCGCACCTGATACATTGAGGTATGTAGAAAAAACATTTATAGCTGTGTCTGTGTCTGAATCACTGATTCTCTGAATCAGCATCAAATCTTCAGATTCAGATTCAGCTGAATCGAAACAGGGACAGTGATCTGAATCAACAAATTGAATCACTATCCTCGATTTGGGCTCAATCTGAATCGAATAGGGCCCATTCTGCACACCCCTAGCATGTGTATATATATATATATATATATTTTTTTTTTAGGAACTTTTTTTCCCAAGTAACTTCACTTTTTCCACATTAGTCAGTCTTCCCTCTGCCCTAGTGCCCCACATTGCCACTCCTCCACACCCTCTCAAAATAAATACATGATATACTGTTAATTGTTCCAATACAAAAAAGTGTTGTTGGCAAAATATTAGGCTCATCAATGCTAATACCTCAAAAATCTCAGGCAGATTGTTATACACTTCCTTGATCTTAATACATGATCATAACTAATGTGATTGATAGGAAAATAATATTAAAAATCCCAAATTCTTGCCAATATGAACATGGGAAGGCCCATGAACACAGATCAAGGCAGCAAAATGCCAACATTTGTCCACTGTCTATTTTACCTAATATTCTGCCAGAACCTCCTATCTATTGCAGAGATTATTTCAGGCCATCTTGTTCCCAGGATGGTCACATATAACAAGAAACAAAACAAAAAAGGGGGAGGGAATTAAAAATACTAGAACAAACCAAAATTATTTGGTGCCAAAAAATGGAAGGAAATCACAGAACATTAATTACAATATTGGAAACAAATCTTAAAGTACATAAAATAAACTCATTGAGCCAATATGATAAGTTACTAGGAGAATATACATCTCAGTGAACAAATAAAAACAAATGAAAAAACCTTTAGTCACTGTCTTTCAGTCCAAAAGTTTGCTATATTCAGATAGTTTATGTTTGTTTTTTTTCAAAATACAAAAGTCTCTTTATTAGTACTCATATTTTTTAGATGATCTTACCTTGGACAAGTACTTTAGGTCAGTTTTCAGCTATGACTCTATATAAGCAAAGACTTTCACCTTTTTGTGTTTAGATGAGAACTTCAGCTAATTCACCAATTTATCTAGTTAATAGTTATATGCACAGTATAATGATTACAAATCTCTTAAAATTCAGTTCACTTTCAACCTTCACTTGACGACTAAAGAGATCAGGCAATAGAACCACAGGTCAAAAGAGTTGCCCCTTTGTACACAAGTATTTTAGCATTTAACTTTCAGCTACATATTTGCATAGTTCCAGAAGACAACTGAAACAAATGGGGGAGAAAAAAGGAAAAAAAGAATCCTGGACTCAGATAGCACAGACTAGCAGTTAGCATTGTGTGTGGTGATCTGCTTAGTCTCCTGCCCTTCTTTATCACCAGCAAACTTTATAATTATTTTTAAGTTATAAAATCCAAAGCTCTTTGTTAACCTGTGGACCTATATAAATATAAAAAATATTAATCATAATATTTGCCTGCTTATGTAAGTTGCCTGTTTATGTACTGTGATATATTATTCTTTGCAAACTGAAGAAGACACTTAAGCTTTGCTTCACAAAGATTATATCCTTCAAGCATGGGGGGGCAATTCTGCCTAGGTTCTGGGACCAGCCATATGGGATTCAAGAAAGCAGCTGTACTCTATACTTGTCCCAGCAATAGCATCTTTCTTGTATTCTTCTTCTCCAGCAGAGTGGGAGGGTGGGTAATGATCCAGCTCATCTTTAGTATCTGGATTACCTAACAAGGCATTAGGAGCATCATGTGTGCTGTTATTCAGTGGGGACAGAGTTGCCACTGCAGCACAAGAATATATTTTATATTCCATATAAAGTTATTATGTTAGGTTGCAAGTGCAGGAGGATCTCTGGTTTCTGATCTAGTGGTCGTCAACTATGCCCAAGTATTCACTTTTAAAAGTAAATATAAGTAATCAACTTTAGGTCCCTCCTGGATTCATAGATTCATAGACACTAGGGCTGGAAGGGACCTCAGAAGATCATCAAGTCCAACCCCCTGCCCCAGGGGCACGAAGTCAGTAGGGATCATAGGATCCCAGTAAGATAAACATCCAAATGTCTCTTGAAGGTGTTCAAAGTAGGTGCTTGAACCATGTCTTGCAGCAGTCTATTCCAAACCTTAGGGGCTCGGACAATAGAGAAGTTCTTCCTTATGTCCAGCCTTATGGTCATGGAGGAGTTTGTGACTATTCAACCTTATCATCCCTTGGGGCGCTCTGGTGAACAGATATTCTCCCAGATCCTGGTGAGCACCCCTGATAAACTTATAGGTGGCCACCAGATCACCCCTGAGCCTGTGCTTTTCCAGGCTGAAGAGTCCCATGACTCTCAGCTTTTCATCAGGTCTGTTTTCCTGACCTCTGATCATGCGCATGGCTTTTCTCTGTACTCTCTCAAGCTTCTCCACATCCTTTTTGAATTGTGGAGCCCAAAACTGGATGCAATACTCCAGCTGCAGCCTCACCAAAGCCAAATACAATGGGAGAATGACGTCCTGGGATTTGCTTGAGAAGTATCTATGGATGCAAGCCAGCGTTTTGCTTGCTTTACTAGCTGCAGCATCACACTGAAGGCTTATGTTCATCTTGCGGTCAGTCATGACCCCCACAAGTCCCTTTCATCCATAGTGCTAGCCAGCATAGCACTGCCAAGCCTAAGCATACTGCAGGTTTTTCTTCCCAAGATGGAAAACCTTGCATTTTTGGTGTTAAACACCATCAGGTTCTCATCCACCCAGTTCCTGAGCCTATCAAGGTCTGCTTGGATCACCCTCCTGTCCTCAGGTGTGGACGCTTCACCCCAGAGTTTGGTGTCATTGGCAAACTTGGCCAGTCTGCTTCTGACACCAATGTCTACATCATTAATGAAGATGTTAAATAGTATGGGCCCAAGGACAGAGCCTTGAGGGACCCCACTGGTCACAGTGCACCACAACGTTTGACTTTCGTCAACCACCACCCTCTGGGTCCTATCACGGTTTAATAAATGATTTAAACAAGATGCATTTTCAACTGTTCAGATACAAATTCCAGCCAGGGCTGTGGAAATGTATTTATATTAAAAGCAAGGGTATCAAAACAAATCTGGAATATTTTGTGGAACAAGCTTGCTTTTTCATATGAAAATCTTGTTTGCACCTCCCAGAAAATTATACTAAAACTGGGTTTAAAATTAGCAGATATAAATTGGCAAAGCTTCACAGAGCTGAGAAGATTATGGTCCTGTATTGGAAGATTCCTGAATCTCTGGCCCTGTATCTTCCTTGTTTCTAACTTTGCCCATTCTTACTAAACCACTAAGGTGCTCCATGGGGCTTTCTCACGTGTCAGTATGATCAGGACAGAGCTCTATCTTGGACAAATGGTCCATAGCTACTGTCAGTAGCTACTGCTGCAGACACGGACTTATTTTAACTTCCCCTTTCCAGGCACAAATTTAACTGGGAAAGAACAGTGTTTCCACCTTAATTTTGAACTTTCTGTTATATAGTCTTTTAAGCCTAGGATATATTTTAAGCTTATTTTATGTTCATAATATCTTTGTGCATAAGATATGTATTAAATATACAAATAACATTTAGCAGAGGTCTCTGTATCTGCTGAGAGCATGAACAAACTGTGCAAATGCATGTTTGTTTGTATATAGTTGACATCTAATTGTGAGATATTTATGTAGTGTCTCAAAAATATCCCCATCTTGTTTCTCCAACTGCATCTTGCATATCTTATGCAAATTTAATGTCCTCTTATTCTCAAAGATAGACAGCCTGAGATCTAATTAAGTCAAATCCTCTTGTATAATATAATCAGACAATGTTACTTTAGCTTAGAAACATACGTTTCTTCTTTATTCCACTATGCTGTTTCTGGTAGAGGGATTTTCCAGTAACAATACTCTTTTTATGGTCAAAATAACTAAATTACTTTCTAATACATTTACAAAGATCTCTAGGGCCCCAAGTGTGTCCTTCTCTACTATGGGTGCCATATTCGGGGAAACAAAATGCAAAGAAGCCTTTTTTTCCCACTGTGCAAAGGGTCAGATAAAATGATAGACCCTAGGGCTGGAGGATTATAGCACTGTTTTTCTTGTAGTGCCTCAGGCATACATACAAGTCACCATAACAGTGAATCAGGAAGGCAAGCTGAGGGCTCTACTCTACCTCTGCACTCTTCTGTGGAGCCAGCGGCACCAGGCAAAAGTGAAGATGGAGTATAGCCCCAGGATGTGCTTAGCTCCTGCTATTTCTATCTGAAGATGCAATCCATAGCTCTTTGCTTTCTTTGTCAGCAGGCAGAGTAGCAGATTGTATTCAAATTTAGAGTGTGCTCTTTGCAATTAGAAACTTCAGTTCAGAAAACCCAAGGTAGCATAGTGCCTGGGAAAGGGGAGGACCCCCAATGTGAGACCAGGGAACCTGAGTTTGCAAGGTCTTGGCTCCCGTGAGATAGAGAGAGCCCTGAGTGCCCAGTGCAGGGCACCAGGTTGTCAAGGAGAGCTGAAAGTGCCACTGGGGAGATGCTCTTGTGAGATTGGCCACCAGGGCATGAGCCTTGACTTCTCCAGAAAGGAAGTGTGAGTTGCTGGGGAAGCAGGCCCCGCAGCAGAGGCTGACACTGGTGAGAAGGATCTGCCACCTCCACCCTCCATTGCAGGAGGAACATGTCCACATCCCAGGGCCGTAAAGGGGAGGGGCTGCAAGGAAACCCCTTGGGGAGGTGCTGAGTGCACTCCCTATTTTGAGGTTGTCATGTTAACTTGAGATATTCTTTAAGGGGGTTTATACAGTTTGTGTGTTTTAATGTCTCAGTGTGTATATTGGTATTGTTATTTGTGATGGTTTAAAGAAATATTATAGTTAAGTTACTTGGGTTATATAGGTTAATATCCCTATGTATTAATTGTGTTGTCTAGGTTGTAAGTTATTTGGTTCATATTTGGGTATTATATGTGAACTGTGGAATATGATATACAGTATTATATGTTAAGCCTTGTAAATATTCTGTTTTATACAGTAAAAGTTCTGTTATCTGGCATCTTACAAGCCAGCATGCTTCACTAACCAGCATGCTGGCTTGTAAGATAAGGAGAAACCAGAAGTGCCCACCCTGACACTTCCGGTTTCTCCAAGCCCACATTGTTTGGGGCGAAGCAGCCTGCACTGCCAAGCCCCCACAGCCCAGGGGCATAACAGGCTGTGCAGGGCTGTGCGGGACCTGACTCCCTGTCCTGCTGGATCCTGTGGGCTCTCCTCTGCACTGGAAAACAAGAGTGCACTGTATACTGCACCCTTCCTGCACTGTATACACTGGAAGACAAGGGTGTTTCAAATTGGATCATGGGTAGAAGTAGATCTCATAGCATCCCCTGTTAGCATAGCTCCCTGGGGGCCCCACGGGAGTGGCGGCGATGCCACGGGAGGTGCGGCGATGCTATGGGAGGGGCAGAAGGATGCCACAGACATGGCGTGAGAAGCAGTGACTAGGGCCACTCAATTAACCAGCATATTTTGTTATCTGGCATCCCCCATTTCCAGGGGTGCTTGATAACAGAGCTTTTACTATATTAAGTGTCTGTATTTATTCTTGTAATAAATTGTACATAGTTAAGTATTTGGTTTTGGCCTAGCTCTATAGAGAGGGGTGGAAACCGCTCTGGTAGCTGACCCCTTCCTCAGCACCTTGCCTGACCACCACCACTGTCAATGGAGGACAGGGCATACTCCCCGGGTGAACCCAGGCTACATATGTATCAGCTGCATCAGACTAACTATCCAACACAAATATGGCTATGTCTGAGGTGGGATGTGAAAGAACATTCTGGGTCATCAGAGCTACACACAGAGATGTCCTTAGGGGTGGATGACGTGGACAACTGCCCAGGGTACTGTGGTCAGGGGTTGCCAAATGCAAACCCACATCCATGCACACATATGAGCAGCCTAACTTGCCCTGGCTGATCCCTGCCCCAGGCTGGAGAGGTGCCCAGCACAGCTTGCCCCCCACCTCCAACTGCTGCTCAGAAGGAGCTAGGCCAGACGTGAGGGCAGGGTCGCACCTGCTCCAGTCCGCCTGCCTTACTCCTGGACGGCCTGCCCACCTGGCACTTCATGCTGACTTGGAGGGATGGAGTGTCAAAACATGAGTTTGCCCAGGGTACCACTTTCCCTAAGGCTGACTCTGACTACACAGGAGCAGAAGAGAAATAAAATTTTCAGTTTACGTTTGCTTCTAAAGCCCCAAACCTAAGTTAATAGATTCTAAGGGAAAAGCAGAAAGAACATGATGGCAAGCAGGAAACAAACCCATCTCTAGTCTCTCAACTGTTGTATAGTCAGGCTCTTCAGGAGCAGGAACAGAAAAGAAGGAAGCAGAGCCTGTCTCCACTTCTTTGGGCTCTCAGCTGCTGGTTCAATAGTGGGCACTCATATTTAAAATTACATCAAAAGTTATGTGACAGAAAAACACCCCATTCATGTATTTGCCATTGATCACAAGTCTGTTTTTTGTGTAAAAAATACATCTTTTTTCTTTTCTAAATTAAAAACTGAAGAATGATGCCAAGAATCAATATCTTCTTCAATTTTGGAGACCGGCCAAACAAAAATAAATGGACACAACTCAGAAATTAGTCAGTAACACAGACTGCAGAAACTTAAAGAGCAGAAACAGAATAAAAAATCTGCATCCTCTTTGTCTAAATGCCAAGGAACATTCTTTATAGGGCATAACAGCTAAAACTAAACACTACAGTACATGCGCCAAAGCACAGAAAGAAAACCAGCCTTTTCTGGCTGAAAGAAATGGATTAACCAATAATAAAAAAGAAATGCATAGAAATCACTTTTTAACAAGCCTTCTACTAAAATCCTTTTTTACCTTTTTACCGCTGTCCACATGCACCAGAAAACCAGACATCTATCTAATGAACTCTCTCCTTCCTTATGTATTAATTACACTCACATTTTAAACAAGCAGTGTTAATCTGGCCTTTGGGAGCATACAAGAAATTACTCTTAAAATCCTCGGCTATTTTCAGCCAATAAATATTCATCTTGTCTTCATGTTTTAAAGGTCATTTCAAATTTAATATGCTCACCTCTCCTGTGATTAGCCTTCCTGGCTATAGTACAGCTGTAGGAAAAAAAGGAAAACTTTTATCCCTGAAATATGTTCTTTGGGGATTCACAAAAGTGCAAAATGTAGGATGTTTTCAAGCTAGATATGTAACTACTGCTGTCTACATTTCATTCTATTTTATACTAATCTTGGCATTATTATTATCTTAAATGTGTAAATCTGATATTATTTTTAAGTCAGATCTTCCCTTTGTAATAATGTGGAGAAAAGCCTACAGTCCAGTTGTTCATGGCTACAACCTTCAGAACTTGCAAACTAAGAATTGTCAAGGCAGATCACTATGTTGAATGGAAGACCTCTAAGGATAAAACCAAGACCCTGAAGGAATTACTGTTGACACCCATGTCCAACGAATACTGATCCAATGTCTAGTGTCATAGTGTTAAGAAACACTAGACTATTGGAAGGTGCTTTTTTTTTAAGGAGATAGACCACTAGGGTCTTGATAAATTATTTTGCCCACATTCTCCACATTTAGTCTAACTGCCTTTGTATGATCCTTTTTCATTTGAGTTGAGAACCTTTCAAAAGGACCGTAGCTTGCTTCTGTTACTGCACATACCGAACTCCTATCCACCCCTTGAATGGGCACACATGCACAAAGTAAATAAGAGAAATCTATGTGCAAGCATGGAAAACAGTGTTTTACTGGAGTACCACGTATGTGTAATAACTGGAATTTGAGGGCTTTTAGTAGTAAACCGAACTGACAATCAGCACTAAGATTGATTATGATTTCTTGTTTGACTAAACAATTAATGTTTTTATGATATTATTTTGAATATATAAGATATGCAAGATATTAATCAATGCGTTAAAAGAATAAAATACCCTTATTCAGGAAACTGAAACTAGACCTTATAAAATTATAAAAGCCAAGTTCCTTAAGTTCAAATACCCATAAAAAAACATTAGAAAGATTTTATAAATTGAACATGGATGGCCAAAGGCTTTTGTACACTTACAATAAATGTATTAGTTTCATCAGAGGATACCAAAACCAAAAATTTTTAATATCTTTTAGCACTGAGTGAATCTGTATAGCACTCAGGGTTAAGACAGTACAACTGCGATCTCTACTTAAAATATAAAATACATTTAAGTCTATATCATACAGACCTAACCCTACAAACTGTCACAGAAAGTATATCAGTATGATAATTTGATTATATACTGCTTCCAAAGCATAATCTATGATGCATAATAAAAGTTATAATTCAACTCACCATGCACTGTATGTTCTTTCTTTGAGAACAAAAAGAGAAGAGACATATTGGTTTAAAGGGTGTATTTGAGTAGAAAATCCTAGGTATTAAAATGCTAAAAAGTACACACAATATAAATTTAAAAGTGAAAGAAATTAAGTAGATTTTGTCAAAACAAATTCTTCAATTAACCTAAAATAATGTCCTCCCCATTGGAAAGGATTCTGAAATGCTGGAGGTTATTTTTTTAAATTTGAAATGGACCCAAATAATGAGATTTGTGTGGCTCGTGAATGCTGCAATGCTGGGGTGGATGGAGTGCCCCACAGGAGGCCCTCATATGCTTGGTGGTGAACCTGGAAGTGGACTGAACGTGCTTCTGGTCAACTTCTGGGTCTGCTGCCAAGCATGCTGGGGAGCCCCCTGTGCTTCTGTGGGATGCTCCAGGTGCCGCAGCATTGCAGCATTCATGAGCCCCTGCTACCTAGACGTATGTAGAGAAAAAATTTAAAGCTGTGTCTATATCCAAATCACTGAATCTTTCTGAATCTCTCCAAATCGTTTTGAATGGTTCCAATATGATTCAGAGAGATTAAAGTGTCCTCTGATTCAATTCAGATTCAGAGATTCAGCCATCGAATCTGGTTGATCTCTGCTGAATTGAATCAGAGACTAAAACTTTGCACAGCCCTAATACATGCATCTTATATAGTCCCATGCTTGTGGTGTTGATTGTATATAAAAGATGCACAGTAGCAATGTAGGACAAACCACAGAGACTTTGAGGATAACAGGGGATGCTATGAGATCTACTTCTACCCATGGTCCAATTTGAAACACCCTTGTCTTGTAGTGCATACAAAAGTCCTCTGTTAGGTAAATTAATATAAATAAATAAAGATGACAACAAGATAGAATACACCAGCAGACTAGTTCATCGTTATTTAAAATGATGGAGTTGTTTAAAAAAGCCTGATTAGATTTTAAAACAGGGAAGTGCTATTCAGCCTTAAATTAAAAAGTCAATTTTATTCTGTGCTTACTTTATACCCCCTGAACCATTCCAAACAAATCTTTTTTCACACATGGCCTTGTGTCATACTAAGCCTCAAATCTTCCTTTACCCATGGGTTAATTAGTATGTGCACAGTTGGTGGGTCTGGGTTTTTTTATTACCTTTCAGCTAGTTTCAGAGCAATAAAGACATGCTCGAGTAAATATTTTGGGTATGTACAAATATTTGGGGAGGTTAGGGGAGGTAAGGGGGAGGTTATATGGCATTAGAGGTAACCATTTTAAGGTAAATTAGGATAGGGGAGTTAGCAGGGGGTTGGAGGAACTGGAGTGAGGGGAAAGTGGGGTCCACAGAGGGGTTGGTGGTATCCAGGGTTTGGCAGAATCAGAAAGTTAGTGGGGTCCACAACAGGTCTTGTGGGGATGGGGCAGATTGATGGGACTGAAGAGGCTCCCTGATCCTGCCAAACCACCACAGCCTTTGCTCCCATCCCTGGATGCTGCTGAAATTTTCCCAATACTGTTAACCACTCCTGGGGCCAGTTTTACCAATCCTGGGAGCCTGACTGAAGTAAGTCAGGGTGGAGGAAGGGGCAGGGCAAGTAGATTGGGGGGCAGACTGGTGGCTCCATGGGGGGTTGGTGAGATGGGAGAGCCCTCTCCTCAATGGAACAAAGGGCTATTTTTAGCCTTCCTGACCCCCCCACTCACTGATGAACAAACTCCTTGAGTGCGCCTACCTCACCCCCCCATCCCGCCTGCTTCTCCCTTGACCCTAACTTACTTCTATCAGGTACCAGTGAACACCAGTAAAACTGGCATCAGGAGCAGCTTATGGGATAGGGAGTTTGGAGGGCTCAGGGAGGCTGTCTGGTTGGGAGCGGGGTTCATCTGGGAGTGGGGCAGGGGGTACAAAAATCACCTGGTGCTGAGGTGGGTAGTAGAAGTGCAGCCCTGGGGAGGGGGCCAGAGACTAGGAGCTGATAGGAACTGTACAGAAGTTCAGTTAGATTGATTTTGCTAGACCTGTTCTAAGTTAAACTACCTTTGAAGTATGCTGAACTGAGATCAGGTCATCCATTTTTAGATCAATCTAACCATGCTGAACTTCTATACAGTTCATACTTAGATCCACCGGATGATTTAAATGTTACATCTACACCTGGGTGAACTAAACTAGATCAGGTGTCCATTTGTAATGCCATCTAACCTACCCCTAACCTTCCTGAACATCTGTACCTAGAATTTGACTATACTTTTACTACTACTTTGTCCATGGCCCTGACAGAAAATTACAGCTGGCATAAGAATATAGATGTGGAGAGGTCATGTGACAACTATGAGGTATTATCAGCACCTTGGCCTCTAGATAATAGCGTAGGGATTATGAAAAAAAACATCAGCCATCTGTCACAGTTATACTTCTGTTCAAACTGAAAAACATTTTCTTTTAGGTTGGTAGCACAACAAAACACAGGCACCTTGAGAATAATGCAATGCTAAATCTCACTTTTCTCCTATACATTGATCTTTCTCTTGGAATCTGTTTATGGTCACATCAATTCACAATGTCATTACATGCTTTTTAAAATTAGTGCATCTTTATAAAGCTCCCCTTTTGTGTGTTCCCTCCCCTCACCTCTAACATTTCTTGAAATTATCTATGGTGTTATTGACATATGTAGCAGAAGTATTGATTTTCCCAGAAGTTTACCACTTTTAGTATTTCTCTCTCAAATTATCCATATCAGGACAGAGATGACTTAAATCTTCGAATCCAGAGAGTTTCTCCTCCTTCCTCCAGACTTGCTCTTATTATTTCTGACTCCTTTCCTGCTCCTGAAATTGGAGATAATTTATGAAACTAGAGAGAGCCATGTTTAAGTTGAAAAATCCCTATTTAAATGCACGCTGGCCACATCTACACAAGACACTGACTAGGCTATAGCCCGTGACTACTACATAGTAGTGTCGCATGGCAGCAAGCATGGTGCAACACTACTGTGCAGTAGTCTCAGCCTGTTCTGTAGTCAGTATCATTAAAACGCTCTTTAGTGATACTACTACGCAGTAACTCCAGTTACTCCCCAGTCATTAAGTACTTGTTTATATGACTGCAGAGTCAGCATCTCATGTAGTCAGGGCCACTGAAAATGGAAAGTGCCAGATTTCAGGTTGTAAACAAGGACTTGCAGCCGGTAGGAAAAAGAACATCTCCCAAATTAATAACTCTTGAGAAGAGCAGGTGCCTTGTGGATCAGTTTGGTGTTAAGTACAAGGTTCTGAGGAAAGGAAATGATCTAAGATTTTTTTTAACTTCTGTAAGAGTTGGGATTTGATGACGTACTATCCCAAAGATTTAACATTTTTTTGTCTGATCTTGCAGCACAATCACTAGAGTGTGAGTTGTTTTTTTGGATGAGGAGGACAGCATCAGGAAAATTTTCTTGGTCTTTCCACAAGCAATATTGGCATAGCCCCTTACTATTTCACTGTACCATGTGGATAGCTAATTGCCAGTTTGAGGTTTCAGATTAAAATCTGCATGTAGCATCAATACAATGCTTTGGGTTTTTTTGCTACAGCTAAACTTTATTAGTTGGAATGTAATGTTAATGTTAGTTTTCTAGTTCCAAATATGTCTGCTGTAATTTTAAACATATATTTTAAAATCTGTAAGGCCATGATTAAACTGCCATGATTATGAAAATTCTAGGTAAAGAATGTTTCTTTTCAGAAATCCTATATTAAGCAGTAAAATGCATTCATGTATTACTACTGCTACTACTACATGAATTTTTAAATTGCTCATGACCAATGGATGCTTTGCATTGATTGTAATGGTAGACCTGTAATCTGCTTCTAAGAGAAGTAAATTTAGGAAATTTCACAGTTCAAGGGCAAGGAAGTATATGAGAGAGACTGAAGTAGACAAAGTCTGTTCCTATACACAGTTATACATAAAAGTGCTAGCCACAGCCAGGTATCTGGTTTTTAGATTTTGAAAATAAGGAAAAAGTCCTTGACTTGAGCACTGAGTACTAGTTGGTAGCACAAGTTTTCTGTTGTATTCAGATTCAAACCCATGAAAACACATTGCAATAGTCTACCCTGGAGGTAATTGCTTTCTATAGGTAGGTCATCAACTGAGAGAACAGAGAACATTTGTTTAGCTAGTGCAGCAGAAAAAGCATTAAGAATCAGTCACCAAAAAGAAACAGTGAGGAGGAGAACCTTTTGTATTAATCCACCAACCTTTTGTATTAACTGCTTTTCCAGGGACTTAAGCCAGGTGAAATAGGTGAAATGCACTTAGGTGCATAAAACTATTTACATGTCTAACAGGTGAAGTAAAATCCAACCTCAACTGATAATCTGAAGTCAGGTTGTTTCCTCCACTAGTCACTATACTCTCTCTTGCTAAGTTTAGGTTTCAGTCAGCAGCTTTTCATACAGATGCCTAGTTTATATAAATAGCAGAGAAAACACATATTATCATATAATTGATGATGATAATGATAACATTACCATCTGAATACCCCTACATGTCATAAAAGATTCTGATATTGTCAGTGAGCATGCATAAAAGTTAAGCATATATAAAACCTTTGAAAAGAGAAGCAATTACTCAGCTCTACTATTTGGACTCTTTCAAAGAAAAGGAACCAGGTAGAATAAATGCCCTCAATGCTAAAAAGTTTTGTAAACAAGTCCAGTCTTAGACCGTAAGGTTGAACACAATAAAATGATCCAGTTACCTTCCATTCTGGGACTCATTTACTGACACACATCATTTTGAGAAAAAAAGTACTTTTGAATGAAGAGTTTTCATCCTTATCTTCTAGGATTTCAATAGAAAACCCTAATACTAGCATAGATGATATGCATACCTGCATCTATCAAGAGGATGCTAGCCCCTCTATCTTGGACAGAAAACACTTTAAAGTATTTTAGATATGATGGGCTAGCTGGTGGCAGCTTGGGTCTTGAAAAGTTCAAAAATGATTGGTGGGGGAGATTTCCTTTTCCCCACCAATCAGGCCATGGAAAAAGAGAAGGCCTGCCCCCTCACCCAGGGGCCAGGTAGAGAAACTGGACCTAAGGGTAAACTCACCTATCATGTCTCCCAGTTGGCCCTGCCAGCTACCTGGAGGGGATAAAAGGGGCAGTACACCTGGCCCCAAGACAGATCTGTGAGGGACAGAGAAGAGGGGCCCTGAGGAGCTGGTAAGGGCTGATCAGCAGGATGGAGTGGTTGCCCCAGAAGAGCCCTGGAGCCTGGGAGCTGCAGGAAGTGGCTCAGCTGAGGATCGGAGCTGCAGGTGGAGGCTCAGCTCTGGCCTTTTGGCAAATAGGCGGTGCACAGTGGATCCCCTGGGGAACTAAAGCCCCAAACTGCAGGTGGTGGCTAGGGCATCCAACCCCCAGCAGGAAGGCCTGGAGCTCAGCATGCAAGTGGTGTGTGGCAGGGACAAAAACCCTGAGCTGCAGGCAGTGGCTCAGGTATCTGACCCCTGACAGGGAGGCTGGGAGCTTGGTGTGCAGGGGCAGCACAAAGTGAGTCCCTCACTTTGTCCCTATTTAAAAACATAGCTTAAAAATATCTGGGTCTGATTCCTACTTGAGGACCGCTTACAAACGTGAAAAAAGTGCTTTACTTTAAGCTTGATGCGCTCCCATGCCCAGCACATGCCCAGAAGAGGCAGCATGTTAGTTCAACCCAGCTCTGAAGCATCTGTATAGATTTGGTGCTGTAGTGGGGCTTTTTGGCACTTTCATCTAATAGTTGATTTAATCAGCTTTAGGTAAAAGTGCCAAAAAGCCCTGCTGAAGCACCCGATCTACACGTATGCTGCAGAGCCAGGTTGACCTTAATACACTGCTGCTTCTGGTAAAGCATGGGCTTTGGGGGTGTTTTTCCATGTCTGCAAGCATCCAATGGGAGAATTCACCATTTAGTGTCTGTAAAGTATTCAGAAGACTAAAAAGCATTAATCCAAAGCCTTGTGAAGTCAATGGAAGGGTGTGAGTGCTTCATGCAGTTGCTATTATTACACATACTGGGCATGTCCACACATACATTTATTCTAGCTTAAGTTTACACTGGTGTAAACTAATCGGGTGTCAACCCTTTTGGCAGGCATCTGCACATGCACAGATTACGGACAAAACTTGCACTTGGTTTACTGCAGCACTGAATGGGCTCTTGCCATCACTGGGAGAAACTTTAGGCTCCCCCTGGTTGCTAGGCCAGGGGCTAGCAGAGAGCACCAGGCCAAGAGACAACTGTCTCTACAATGTGGAGAACTAGATGCAATTCTCCACAGATCTTGAACAGAATCAAATCCAGAGCTCTTACCTACCTTGAAAATGCCCCACCCACCAGACAATGATTTGTGATGCCAGCACTTCTTAATCCCTTCTGATGTCTCACTTTGCATAGCATGATTATATATTCATTGACTTTTTAAAAGTACCCTAGCACTTTACAAATGACTGCAAAATTTTGCTAAGCACATTCTAACATTGCTTAGAAACACAATTCAATTATGATCTATGGACAAAAAGGGTGAGGTTTTGAATCGTAACAGCTCAGTTTAACATGACTGAAAAACCATAATAAAGTCCTCTCATGCTTTACAATATGCCCATCTTAGATACCTGCATATGAATGGGCTTTTAAGTCATGTTAAACTAATATCACTTAATTACATAATTAAGATAATCTTGTGATGATGTTGTAACAGTATGGAGAAATAGGAGAGGCAAGAATTTTTGTCGGGAATGTCTTTTATTGCACCAAATGCATAGTTAGGAAGGATATAAACAAGTTTTGTGGTATCAGGGACCAAGTGAGACCTAAGCAACAGTTTTTGGTATGTGAAAGCTTGTATTTATCCTCCCAACTACATAAAATTGAAACACATTCTTGTTCAAATCTCCCCTTCATACCAACACTTAATTTACAAACACTGGCACTACACATATACTTAGGAGAGAAATAAATTCTATATAAAATTGCAAAACATAAAGAAAAGATAATGGATACACTTAATGGTGGCATTTATCAATCTGTCTCTGAGAATGGAATTAATACTTCACAATGAAAAATGTATCAGAAAGACTTAATCTCTTTTTGCATCATATTGTAGCCAGAGTGCAATTTTCTTGAATTGATTCAACATCTGAAAGGAAGTAAAGCTTGTTTGGCCAATTAATTTAGCTGGGTTGTTAGGCTGATAACTAGCCTTGGTTGTATTTGATTTTAAACTTTATGGCACTTAGTAGAAATTATCAAGATAAGTCACATGTTGTTATTTTGGTTCTATGATGAGATGAGTGGATAAGTACTTCAAACCGGGTTATTGGTACATGCATATGTAAAATTAATTTCCTGTGAAAACTTACATATATGATTTTAAACCAACTTTCCAGAAATTATTGTATTAAATTTCACCAGAAACTTCAGTTTGCCCCCACACCAGGTTTTTCGAAGACTTTTGGAATTATTTCACACACCCCACTCCCAAATGTTGGAGTTTTGTTATAAATTATTCCAGTAGAAAAAATGCAAATAATTTTATTGCATATGATTTCGAAACAACATTTCAAAATGAAGATGTCTTCCTGATTTCAAATTAAGATGTGGCTTCCCTTTTGTTTTTGGTGCAGAAATGATTTGGCATTTCTGGTTTTGTTTTAAGATAGTATGGAATTACATTAAAATACATTTTCTTTCATTTTCAAAATACTGTCCATTTTTTCCAACAGACAAAATGGGGTCAAAATAAAAAAAGGAAGAACAGAGAAAAATTCTAAAACCCACTACTTAGTTTTCAAAAACTGAAACAAAATTACATTTAAAATATTTTACGTATTTTTTAAATCATTTAAATTGCAATTTGATATTTATAATTTTCCTAATACAAACTGGAATAAAACTCACCAAAAACAAGTTTTCTGTGTAAATATGTATAACAGTGACATTTTAACTATGTCTAATGTCACTAAAATTTAATTATATAGTTACTCAGGAGAGATGAATTCATGCAATGCAAGCCCATAGTAGAATTGCACCAAATGTTCACAGAAAGGTTTCTGAAGATTTCTCCCAACTCCAGTTATGTAGTATCTCTCCATCTCTCCCTTTTAAAATCAAAGACGTTAAGAATGGGATACCTTAGTTTGAGAACAGTGATTGTGTTTACAGTGAGAGACAATGAAATTAGACTCAGAACAGTTCGCACTGGCTGGTATCTGATGTGGGCTATAGAAAGAATGCAGTTGGATTAACCATGGATAACATATTTTATTCTCCTGTCAGAGTAAATTATACTAGTGCTCAAATGTACTGATAGAAACAACACAAAAGACATCCTTAAACAAAGGATTATGCTCTGTACCAGTGGTTTTCAAAATTTTTAGCCTCAAGGCTCCCCACTGCTGATGCTACATTGTCTCATGTGCCAGTGAGAAGCCCAGTGGCATAATTCCTAGGCCTGTGTGAAGTGGCTAGTATTCACTTCAGATTTAGATTCAGCTGATTCGAGGGACAGTGATTTGATCTGGTGATTTGAATCACTGTCCCGAATTGATTCCGTCAAATCTGATTGAAAGATTCGGCTGCCACCAAACCAGCCAAATCCCGGAATCATACAGGCCACATCCCCTGCCCATTCTCCCAGCCTCTCAATGGCTGCCCTGCCCGGCCCCAGCGTCCCTGCTCTTTTAAAAAAAGAAAAGTCCCACACTCACTGACCTACTGCCCCACATTGCCATGAGCCCCCAGAAGCCCTGATGGCCACTGCAGCAGCTGGTAAGTGCAAGGCTTTATTTTTTTAAAGCACTGGGATGCTGGGGCTGGGTGGGGCAGCCATTGATGGGGCTGGGAAAGCGGGAAGGGGAGAGCAGAGCCCCCCATGCAGTGGGGGGCAGCTGGGATCGCTCCCCTGCCTGGCAGGAGCCAGTGAGTGCAGGCTTTTTTTTTTCTCTTTTAAAGAGCCGGGACACTGGGGCTGCGCGGGGCAGCCATTGACAGGGTTGGGAAAGCAGGCATAGGGGATGCCAGGCTGCAGCAGTGGCAGCAATCCCCAGAGGAGCAGCCACAGGTGCCACTGTAGTAGCAGGAGCAGGTTCAGAGTGCCAGATGGGAAAGGAGGGAATTCAGCTTCTAAACATTCAGAAAAAAGGGATCTAAATAAATTCCCTTAAAAAGTTATGTTTTAAATTACTCAGAATAGCAAAACCACATTGCAGGGCAATAAATAGCACAGTACCTGCCATATGAATGTCAACGCTTGCGGTTTATACATTATGACATCTGCAATATCCCTCTGAGAAAAATGAGATAGCTCTCTCAGTACTTATGATATGGTTATTATTATTGTTCTTAAATGTTGCCTTTTTACTGATGATCAATGAGTGAATTGGTAGTCAATGGGCATGTCTACATGAAACTATTAACTTTGCATTAGCATAGTTTACTGAGAAGTAAGCATGTGTGTCTACACGTACACACTTAGTTTGCACTAAACCTTCCTAATCCCAAGTAAATTTGCTACCTGAAAATGCAAGTAGCAAATTTACTTAGGATTAGTAAAAGTGCCTTAACACTAGTATAGATTCATGACCAGGAGCAAACTCTTCTCCCAGTTAGCCATCCATATGTGGGCGGCAGATACCTCCCTGGTGCTGGGAGCGGCCTGCTGCCAGCTCAGGCTCCACCACAGGAGCCTAGGAGAGGACTATGTCCTCCTTCCGCAGCAGGAGGGAGCTCCAAGCCCCCTGCTCCCAGATCATGACTGAGGAGTAAAGACTAGGAAATTGTTATCTGCCAGTCCCCACTCTGCCATCATGAGCAGGGAGCAGGGGGCTGGGAAACCCTGAGCTCTGCAGTCTCAGGGCTCAGGCTAAGAGACCCTTATCCCCCAGCCTGAGCTCTACAGTTGTGGGGCTTGGGCTCGGAGACCCTTATCTCACAATCTAAGCTTCACTGGGAGGTAAGGGTCCCCCAGCCTGAGCCCCGTGACCATGGAGCTCAGGCTGGGAGATAAGGGTCTCCCAACAGCAGCTTTGTGGTTGCACAGCCAGTGCTGGAAGCTTCCTGCTGGTGGGGCCTGGGGAGCATGTTCTTTGCCCAGCTCCATGAGCTCCCCCTCCAGCTTCACACCTATGGAGCTGGGCAAGGAACAAGTTCCCCACCCCCCATCCTGTGCGCCCAGATGGGGATAATGTCCCTCTTCCCTGGCAGCAGAGAACTTCCAGTCCTCGCTCCCCAATCATGAACACAGAGTGGGGGCTAGAAGCTTGTTCCTAGCTGCCACTCTGAAATTGTGGGGATGGAGCTGGGAACAGGCTGGGAGCTTGTTCCCAACCCTGACTCCATGCAATGGGAAATGTGGAGCAGGGGCTGGGAGCTCCCTGCATGTGGACAGTTCCCGGCCTAGCCTGGAGCTACCCCTGACCAGGATAGTTGCCAAGAAGCATGTGCAACCTGGAGGTGGCTGAAGACTATTCTATTCTGAGCTGTCCCCAGCCACCTCCAGACTGCATGTGCAGACTTCCCCAGGCATGTCTAGTACCTCCAAATCAAATTTAGGCATCTTCATTGATTTTGGGGATTATGATGTTCAACCTAACTGTCCAGATTCTGCCTAAATATCACTCTGAACAACTACGTTGTGTGTGTGGGGGGGGGGGGGGTTGGTGGATCTGGCCCATACCAAGTACTTCTGTCTTCCAGCCCTCTACCTTAGTTTCCTGTAAAATGGAATAATGATTCTTCTGCCTTAGTAAAATGGTCTTGTCTTATCTACAACACTGGGGAAATATTTCCATATTTAACAGAAGTTGTTGGAAAGAAAAATGTTAAAGATGATGAGGTGACCATACCTTACTAAAAAGGGTTCAGAACTTCATCTGCTTTATATCAAAGTGGCTCAGTAAACTATAAGGAGAGAGTATAATATAGCTACATACCTTCTCTCATCTTTATCCATGAACTAATCCATTTTGAAAGTTCCTTCCGGAAAAGAACTAGATCAATGAATTATTTTAATGACACTGAAGAAAAACCTGGCTTCCGTGGTATTGGAAGTTCAAGATGGGCCTCACAGCTGAAAGGTACTTAAGTCCTTTACCTACAGGAAAATTGGGTTCAATGTGCCATTTGACACAGCTTTCATGTGCATGTAAGTCTCTTCCTGACTAAACCTGCACACCCTAACTACATTCAGCGAGTAAATGTTGCAACCCCCTCACACACATCCAAGTTATATGCACTTAACTTCTTCAAATCCTCATGAATGAAGAAATCTTTGGCCATCTCAGTACTCTGTCTCTTATAGAATAAGGAAGATGGAGAAAATACTGATTTGAATTACTGAAGTATGGTGTTTAGACAGCTTTGTCTACTAATTTTAGTTAATGCATGACTATAAATCAGTTCAGAATTAAATGGACTGGGGTAGGGCACACTTCAAAAATCAAATGTTGGCTTTTTGTTGCCACTGATGCAACTTAATAAAGTTTATTTGAACACTAGTAATTAGTTGAGCTACCATTAATTATATGATGTCTAAGCATTGTATAATGATTTTCAATTATAAAGTGCTATTGGAGTGCTTATTACTTATTTGAATTCTGAGCAAGATTCTGGTCTTTCAGAGTGTTCAATGAGATGGTCAGGAGTGTAATAATAATGCCTAGGTTGTACCTAACACTTTTTATTCACACAACCCAAAGTACTTTACTAAGTAAGAACCGTTATCCCCAGTGACTACTTAGCTCCTATTTAATATTAATGGTAAATGTGCAACTCAATATGCATGCAACATGTTGAAAATCTACTCTTGTGGTTAGTTGCTGGAAAAAGAATTTAATCTAGGACTGTAAAACCTTAATTTTGCCATTTTAATGGGAAACGGAAATGTGAGAAATTTGCACAGTTCACCATTATCATTAGAGTTAAATTAATCTCTCTGTTATCGTGAATGTATTAAGAGAGCATAGTTTTGAAACTAAGAGATAACAACTTCATTATAGGACAAGAAACTTTCAGCTTTTGTTTACGTGGAGGCAGCTGCCAGTGGACATTTGTACACGTGCCCCTATGGTGCCATTGTTACTGCGCTGTCATTTAGTGCTTCCTTTTGGAAGTAATAAATGATGATGTAGTAGCAGCCCATATTGCACTGTGCAGTGGTGCATGGTTATTTTTAGCCTCTACATCACCATAGCAACACACTATAGCAAGGAAGCGTGTTGCTATGGTGATATAGCTGCAGCATCACGCTTTGTGCCCACTGAAACTACGTCGCCGTAGCACATTGCTATGGTGACGTAGTGTCTTGTGTAGATGCACCCAGAGAGTAAAAGGAGTTCCTGGATTCAGCTTGATGTGGGCTTGGAGGTTTCAGGTGATAGCATGAGCATGATAGGATCTTAACTGTGAACCTAATGGAAACTAAAAAAAAAAAAAAAAAATCACAACTTACTTCAAGGCTGTTTTGGTTTAAGTGAATAAAAGAGCCAGCTTCCTTTCAACTTGACAACCCTGTCAGTAGCCTGATTGTCAGAGGTAGCCCATATGTTTTCATACCACAGTTTCCTTCTACCCATTGGAACTGAATTGTACAAAACAATACCTTGTGCAGTTTCTAGCATTGACCCTGGGCTCATAAAAATATGATCTCTATATGGGCTCGATACTACTACAAACTGTCAGTATCTCCAAGAATTCTGTAAAATTATTTGATTCATATTTGTGAGTAGTTGAAAAATGAAGCATATTAGAGACCTAGAACTATCTCAGGTTTATTTTCAAACCTCTTAAAAATTACCTATGACCTTAATGTGTAGCAGTCGAGATTGAAGCCTGGGGTAATCTTCACTTCTCTTGGCAGCCAGGTAATGTCCAAGTGCTTTCTAATCTTTCTTCTCTGCACTGATAATAAAAATTCAAACCCATACCCTGCTCATCTCTCCATATTGATTATTACAGTTTTTTCGTCTCTCGCCTCCTTCACATAAACGTTCTCTCCTCCCCCTTCCAACCTTTAAAACCATGCATTATATCATCTTTGCACTTTCCTTTTAGGAACTGATCCAAAATCCATTCAGGTCAGCGGAAAGACGATCATTGATTTCAATGGGCTTTGTAGCCGATGAGGTCTGTCAGACAAAGACTATTTTTTTCTCTCTCTTGCATAATTCTGAGCTCCTTGTTTTTGCTAAACAAATAATAATTGGCAATTGCAATTTAAAGTACATAGATGTAAAATGTTGAAAAATATTTAGAAAAACATTGTCACCAAACCACCTATGTGCTCAAAGTTCCTTTAGCCATGCTCCCTTTCTTAAAGTAGAATTAGCTGCAATATATTGCTTCCTCCTTTATACAGTAAAATAGTACTCAATACAAAGGGATAACCTGCTGAAAATTGCATTAACAAGAATAACCAAAGACTGAAGTTAAAAGTCTTTCATGGTATACAAGGAACAATAATAACTGAAAGTACCAGGAGATACGACCTGGATGATAGAGTAGAAGACTTTTTATTTTAAAAAAATGTCCAGATAGCTGAAGAAGACAATAGAAATGCATTGTCTAGAAATGTATATGTTTCTGCTCATATGTATGTGCACGTGCTTTCCCTCCTTCAAAGATTAATGAGAACTGATTTACCATGCATCTTTTAAAATTAAACTATTGAAGACTGAAATTACATAAAATCATGTTTCAGTGCCAAGTATGCATCTGAAAGCACTCTGGGATTGGTAAGAAACTTTGCTGAATGACAGCAAAATTCATTGAGGGTTTGGGGTTTTTTAAAAAAGAAAGACAAAAAACATGAATTGCAAATACATAAATAAAAATTATCTGTAGAGTATAGATTGTGCTTCAGGATCTATGGCTAAAGAAAAGTCTTTTAACAGCATTTTCTTTTGAAAGGTAGTCAGGTTGTCACATCTGACTGTTTATCTAATATGGTTGTTAAGGAGAGATAGAAAGTATGTTTCACTGAGGATTTGAATTATGATGAACATCACTTTCTGTCTTCCACCCTTTGTAAGCAAGTAAAAAGTACAGCAGTCTCCAAATTATTTACATTCATACAGTATGAGTTAAGGAGATAAAAGATTTGCAATTACCCAAGAACAAGATACAAAGGTGTTAAAATATATGTATATTCATCTTCTGCTTACAATACAAGAATATCATAAACTTTTTTCTTAAAAGAATTTGGCTCATTTTCTATAAGATAGTCAAGCCTTCAAATAAATCATCAGCATGACTGCTGTGACAACACAGTGCTATACTGTTGTTGCATTCCAGTACAATACAACATATATATCTTATGTGCATGTTTTTTATGTGTGTGTGTGTGTGTGTATATACATATATATGTATATACATATATATATATATATAGGCTATATACCAATATTGCTATAAATTGTAATTCTCTTTGCAAATGGATAGAGTCAGAAAGTGGGTGTTAAAATCCAGTATTATAGTAATTTCTAACAAATAATCCGTGCCATATTGAATAGAAGGAAATAAACAGAAAGCAGTAGAAGTCAGATCCTGCTAACTGGAATTCATAGATTCTGGAATCACTGTGGCTCTTGGAGCTGGGACTGTCTGCCTGGCCAGGCTGCCCTGGAGCCACAGACCACAAAAATATGCGATCTACTGATAGTTCATCAAACCTGAAATATGATAGAGAAAGCATTTTGGCTGAGGCAGTTATCCTATTCAACTGAAAAATTTCCAACCAACTCAAGTTTTGGGACAGGTAGTGCTTGAGAAGATGAAGATGACAAAGAAGGCCTTTGATACGGTATTGCATTCCCCTCTTGTAAATAAACTGACAGGCTGTGATATAAATTATTAGTTGGTCAGGTGGATAGCAGATTGGCTTAGGGGTCACACCCAGAGACTGGTATGGATGAGTTGATATCAACCGGGAAACATGAGGGCAGTGGAGTCCTGCAAGGCTCAGTCCTTGGACTAGTACTATTCAGTGTCTTCATCAGTGACTTGGATGACAGCATGAACAGCACCCTGTCCAGGTTCACAGATGATACCTAATTATGGGGCAAAGTTAATACACCAGAGAGTAGGGAACAGATCCAGGGGGATCTGGACAGGTTGGAAAAATGCGCAGAATAAAATAGATTGCAGTTCAACAAAGACAAATGCAAAGTGCTGCACCTGGGCAAAAAGGGCCACCAACATACTTACAGGCTGGGGAATGACCTTCTCAACAGCACAGCAGTGCAAAGGGATCTTGGAGTCATAGCTGACTCCAAGATGAACATGAGTCATCAATGCAACAAAGTGATCAACAAGGCTAACCACACTTTATCATGCATTAACAGTTGCATGATAAACAGGTCCAGGGCGGTGATGCTTCCCCTCTATGCAGCCATGGTTAGGCCGAAGTTGGAGTACTGCATCCAGTTTTGGGCACCTCACTTCAAGAGGGATGCAGAGAATCTTGAGAGGGTTCAGAGGAGGGCCACTCATAAGATTAGAGGCCTGTGGGCAAGGACCTATGACGAAGACTGAGGGACCTAGATCTCTTCAGCCTTTGTAAGAGTAGGCTGAGAAGTGCTCTTGTGGCTGCCTATAAATTCATCAGGGGAGGGCAGCAGGAAATAGGAAATTCTCTATTTACTAGGGCACCCCCTGAAGTAACTAGGAACAATGACCACAGATTGACAAAGAGTAGATTTAAGTTGGACATTAGGAAGAACTTCACTGTAAGGGTTGCCAGAATCTGGAATAGCCTTCCAAGGGAGGTGGTGCTCTCCCCTACCCCAGGGATCTTTAAGAAAAGACTGGAAAAGCACCTAGCTGGGGTTATCTGACTCCAGCGCTCTTTCCTACCCAGGGCAGCGGGTCAGACTCGATGACATACTGAGGTCCCTTTTGACCCTAATATCTATATCTGTATCTATGAAGCACTTGATCCATGCTAATGGTATTAGGCCTATTTACAGTCTTCAATAGGTGTGATCATTCGCTGCTATTTACCTGCTGGCAGACTTTCGCAGGAAGGACAGTACCAATTTGGCATGACTTCATTCTTTCCTGAATCTACATGACAAATTTCAGTGTGGGGCAGTTGCTTCCTTCTTGCTAAAGAAGCTGTCATGGATTTCCATCTTTTCTCCATCTATGCTTTTGGGCAGACATTAGGGAGTTAGTACAGAGGCATGACCTGTAGTATTTCCAATATGCTGTTGACACTATGCTCTGTAACTCAGTGGGCATGTCTACATATATAATTAATTTAAAGTAGGCTAACTAAACAGTAAAAATGTTGAACAGTGAGCTTACTGGGGAACATGTCTACACGTGCTCCCTCTTGGGAGCAAATTTGCTCCTAAAGGGAGCAGTTCAGAAAGGACTCCTCCCACCCTGTTTTGGCCCCCTGTGGCAGCCAGGGAGAGCTCCAGGCTCCCCCTGGGTGCTAGCCAAGGGGCTGGCAGGGAAAATGGGGCCAGGAGACAACTGTCTCCTGGCCACATACACTTCAGAAGGGGTCCTGATGTCCACAGGGTTACCCCGAGAGGTGCTGCTGCAGAGCTCTCCCACCCTGTGCACTGGGGACAAGCTCTATGCCCAGTGGGGCTTCCCTGCATTTGGCTGAGACCTATCCCTATCTGAGGCAAGACCCAGACAGCTATGGGCTGTGCCCCTCCCCCACAGCTGTTTCCCAGCCCTGTGCCCCAATCAGGCAATCTGGACATGGTGCTGGGAAATAGATGTAGGGGAGGACCAGGTCCCAGGCCCCTGCTCCAACCCACCAGCTAGCAGTGGGGCAGCTAGCAGTGAGTCCTCATCTGGGTGGGAAACCCCTGCCCAGCTGGGGGCTCGCTACTAGCTGCCCTGCTGGTGGATCAGGGTAAGGGGCTGAAACTTCCCTTCCTGCATAGTTCCTTCCAAGCCCTGTGCATTGATCATACAATCAGGACTGGGAATGAGTTGCAGGGATAGGACCTACCACTGGGATATTTCCCAGATAGCTCCAGGCTGCATGTGCAGACTTCCCCATGCAGCTTGGGACTAGAGCCATCCTGGTCTGTGGCAGATCCCAGCCAGCTCCAGCCTGAGTGGAGAACTCTCCCAGTACAGGGAACTCCCAGCCCCCCCTCACAACTGGTGTGGGGGTTCAGAGATTGCTCCCTGCTCCCAGGAGCTTCCTGCTGTGGGGGCAGGGTGATCTTGTCCCAGCCAAGCTTCATGCTTTTAGCCCACCCTGGCAGCAGGCAGCTCCCAGGCACAGGGAGAAATCTCCCAGCCTCCACTCCAGTTGCAGAACTAAGGCTGAGAGCTGGTTGTTGCTGGGGTGGGGACATTGCCTCAGCCCAGATGTGAACTTAAAATCTACCCCAGCACCAGGCAGCTCTCAAGGACAGGGAGCTATCTCTTCCCTCCCCCCTGCTGCCTGGCTGACTGGGAGCAAATTAGTTCCTTGTTGGCCATCTACGTGTGTGTTACTGTGTGGTAATTGCATTGCAGGTATCAAATTAACCATGGAGTAGACCAACTTACTGTGTAATAAGCATCTTGATGATGATGCTTATTGTGCAGTAAATTGGTCTACTGAACAGTAAAAGTGTCTCATGTTGACATGCCCAGTTGACCCTAACCCAATGAATGTATTGTACATCAGGTTCAAAACTGATGGATTTAGAATCATAGAATCAATGAGTCGGAAGGGACCTAGACAGATCATCTAGACCAACCTCCTGCCATGGGCAGGAAGCAGCACTGAGGTAGCAGGGGTCATAAGACCCCAGCCAGGTGCCTATCCAGTCTCCTCTTGAAGATCTCCAGCGAAGGTGAGAGCACCACCTCTCTGGGAAGCCTATTCCAGGCTCTGGCCACCCTTACCATGAAGTAGTTCTTCCTAATACCTAACCTAAACCTATTCTCCCTCAGCTTGTGGCCATTGTTCCTGGTGACCCCAAGGGGGGCCCTGGTGAACAGACTTTCCCCAAGTCCCTGCTGCTGGCCCCTGATAAAGTTGTAGGCAGCCACAAGATCCCCCCTCAGTCTCCTCTTGTGGAGACTGAAGAGATTCAGGTCCCTCAGCCTCTCCTCATAGGGCTGGCCACAGAGACCCTCAGCCGTATGAGTGGCCCTCCTCTGGACCCTCTCCAGGTTCTCCACGTCCTTCTTGAAGTGCGGCGCCCAGAACTGGACACAGTACTCTAGCTGCGGCCTGACCAGCGCCGCATAGACGGGGAGCAAGATCTCTCTGGACGTGTTAGTGATGCCCCTGTTGATACATGACAGGGTGCGGTTGGCTCTGCCTATTGCTTCATCGCATTGGCGACTCATATTCATCCTGGAGTCAATCCTGACTCCAAGATCCCTCTCTGCCTCTGTGCTGCTGAGAGGGTCAGCCCTTCACCTATAACCATAATGCTGGTTCCCTCTTCCCAGGTACAGCACCCTGCACTTGTCCTTGTTGAACCACATCCTGTTGAGATCCGCCCACTTCTCTAACTTAGGTCTGCCTGGATGCAGTCCCTGCCTGCCGGTGTATTCACTTTACCCCACAGCTTGGTGTCATCAGTGAACTTGGACAGGGTGCTCTCCACGCCCTCATCCAGGTCGCTAATGAAGATGTTGAACAGCACTGGCCCTAGAACCGAGCCCTGGGGGAGTCTGCTGCCCACACACCCCCAGGTCGACATCAACCCATCCACCAGCACCCTCTGGGTTCGCCCCAGAGCCAGTTTGCCACCCATGTGACTGTGCATTCGTCAATGCCGCAGTCCCTCAGCTTGCCCACCAGAATTGGGTGGGACACTGTGTCGAAGGCCTTCTGGAAGCCCAAGAAGATGACATCAACTTCCTCCTTCACATCTAAGCTTTTTGTTACTTGGTCATAGAAAGAGACCAGGTTAGTCAGGCAGGATTGGCCTTGCACAAACCCATGCTGGTTACCCCTCAACATCACTTCTCCTGCATGGCTCTCAGAAATGTGGCCCTTGATAGTTTTTTCAAAGATCTTCCCCAGGATAGAAGTGAAGCTGACTGGCCTGTAGTTACCAGGCTCTTCCTTCCTCCCCTTCTTGGAAATAGGGACCACATTGGCCCTTTTCCAGTCCTCAGGGACTTGGCCCGAGCACCAGGAGTCCTCAAACAGCCGTGCCAAAGGCTCCGCAATGACACCAGCCAATTCCCTCAGCACCAGCAGATGAAGATCATCCGGGCCCGCTGACTTGGACACATCTAAGCCCTGCAGGTAATCCTTAACTAGGTCTGAACTGTCGGGGGACTTGCATCCTTCCCGGGCCTCTCTACACTGTCACTCAAGAGCACCCCATTGTCAGCAGAAAGGAACACAGAGACAAAGAACTTGTTGAAGAGTTCTGCCTTCTCTCATACGTCCATCACCAACTGCCCTGCCCTGCCTTGTAGGGGTCCAGTGTTACCCCAAGACTTTTTGCTACCTATATACTTGAAAAAGGACTTTTTGATATCCTTAATCCCAGAAGCTAATCTAAGCTCCAGTGCTGCTTTAGCCTTTCTCACCAAATCCCTACAAGCTCGGGTCAGGGAGGTATACTCCTCCTTTGTCCCTGCCCCCTGTTTCCACTGCCAGTACACTTTTTTCTTTGCCATCAGGCCAGCCTCGATATCCGCGCTCAGCCATGAAGGTTTCTTGGACCCTTTTCCTGCCTTCCTGCACAGAGGAATTGTGTCCTGCTGCGCCCCAAGGATAGCCTCCTTGAGGAAAGACCACATTTCCTGGACCCCCATACTAGCTACCCCCTGGGCTCCGAGTGCTTCCCTGACTACTGCCCTGAGCACATCGAAGTTGACTTTCCTAAATTCAAGCATTTGTGCTGTGCTAGTTACCCTCCCCACCTTTCTCTGAATAGCAAACTGGATCATTTCATGATCACTGTCCCCTAGCCTCTCTTGTACTAGCACCTCCCCCACCAGGTCGTCCCCAGAAGCTAACACCAGATCCAGTATGGTATTTCCCCTAGTGGGGACAAGTACCTCCTGTATGAGGTGTAGGTCCTGTATGCACGTCAGGAACCTCGTGAGTGGCCCACCAGAGGAGGTCAATTAGCCTGTAAGAAAACAAACTCTTACCTTTGGGGGAGAGATGGAGACCATCACGCCCCAGGACACCCTCTGCTCTGAAGTGCGTGTTGTGGTCCTGGAAGCCAAATCCGGCGTGACAATACCAACTCCAGAGGTGCCAGTTCACCTCACGGATGCAGGCGCTCTGCCACTGACGGCCTCCACTAACCGGGAGGAGGGACAAAAAGACTACCTGGGCCCCCAACTCTCTAAGCTTGGCCCCCAGAACCATGTAGTCATCCATGATCTGGTCTGGACTACTCTGGGCCCACATGGTTCCCACATGGATGAGGACCATTGGATAGTAATCAGAAGACCAGATGAGGTCAGTGATCTTCTTTGTGATGTCCCCAGTCTTGGCTCCTGGGAGACAGTACACTTCTATCCGTGCAGCGGATGGGTCCCTCCATTCCTCTGAGGAGGGAATCCCCTACGATGATGACCTAATGTCTCTTCCTCTGGGTCACTGGATGACGCTCAGAAGGTACAGATGCCGGCTTGTTGGTTGAGAGCATGGCTTCCTCCCTTCCTCCTTCCTCACACCCAGTCTCCTCCAGTGCTTCCAGGGCTGCATACCTGTTTCCCAGGTGTACTGGGGTGACAGTTGATGCAGATTTCAGGATATGTATCAGACATAGCTGGCTGAAGTTCAGTTCAGATGAGACTGAAGTGAAGCAAGTAAAACATTTAACAAAGATGACTTCTCAATTTTAACCAAAAGAGTACCATCCCCTATTTCTAGGTATCAAATCTGAGAGTTCTCTCAGAATTCCATTTGTTTGCAGATGGTCAGATTGCAGCAGTGGCCAGGGACTTTTGTTACATTATGCACATGCCTACATGATTATGACTTTCTCTGTTACAGATATGTCTTGCTACCCTGATCCATAACTTTGCAAACTTAGATCAATCCCTAAAATTCACTTACAAATCTGATGCTGAATGTAGTGATTCAGTAGGCAGATCACATGAAACCCAGGCTCTGTGATCTCCATTGTATTACTAGGGTTCCATGTGTTCATTTTGACCAAAAACATAATGAAGAGGCTTTAAGCCTTCCTACTTGAGAAATTGCCTCCCTCCCTACTCTGTGCCTGACCAGGGACATTTATGCCAGGTCTCCTCTTCATTTAGAGGATGAGTCATTAAGTACTTTGCCAGTTTGGTCCAAAACAGCCTGAGGATACTGACATTATTCAGGGCATGCTGCCAGGTGCAGATGTTTGCTCAGTTTAATGAAGAGGGAAGGGTTTGAAGGGGTTCAGTCTGGATGGGGAATTCTACAGGGCTTTTGTTTAAGGGCACAATTTTTGTTGGTTGTTGCTGGATAAGCAGCTTTTTAATATTTTTTTTCTTAATTGGGATAGGGAAAAGAATAGACTCTGGATAGATGCGTATACATTTTAATTAATATTTAATTATCTTTCTGAAAAAGAATTGTAAGGATGTGAACACCAAGGAAGTAAAAGAATGAGAATGGCACAAAGGGATATATTTAGTAGTATGGAATGAAGTGAAGAAAGGTATCCTGTCAGCAAGATCTATTAGACTGTCAAATAGTCTCCCAAGAGAAATGGTGGAATCCCTGCTGCTTGAGATGTTTAAAACTAGATTAGGCAAAGCACTAGAAAATGTGCTGAAAGAAACAATTTTACCCTGACAGGGGATTGTAATAAGTAATCTAATTCTCTTCCTTCCCTTATTTCTATAATTGTGTATTCCAAGTACTTACATTTGATGCAATAGTATCAGTTTCAATACTCTCTGTCATGAGTCTTGATCAATATTATTAGCTAGTCTTCATTATTTTGCTTATACACTATCATAGTCGCAATCACAAAGTTCTTTCCTATTCTACAGGTTTACTTTCAATTACATCTGAGTTCCTACAATAATTCCTGTACAGTGTTGCATTAGCTAAGTTCATTCTTTTTGTATATATTTAAAATGAAGAAAATTCTGTACCAAATCTAATGTTTGATTTATAGCTTTATATAGAGGAATATATCATACCAGAAATATATTTCCTAATCATCCAGTGATGGTATCCATTACAATATTATAAATGGTCTAGTAAAGAAAGTGTCACAATTAGGTGCCTTTTCCTTTAGGACCAGTAGGAAGTTTCTAGGTCTCCTTAACTCAAGTTTTGTAAAAATGATATTTTCAGATAAAAAGTGAAAGTATAGAAAAATAAAAAGTAGGATTTATTGGCAGTAATTCTGTGTTACTACATGGATCTTTCATCCACAGAGGTCTGCTTTAAGATCTCAGTTCAGCAAAGTATCTAATCATGAACATAATTTTAAGCATGTGTGTAATCCAATTAGCTTCAGTGGAAAAAGTCACATGCTTTAAGTCATGCACATGCATAAATACTTGGCTGAATCAGGGCCTAAAATTCTGTCATATCTATTATATCTTGAGTAAAAGTGCTAAATCATCCCATTTTTTACTAGAAAAAGCCCTAAATTTTGGCATAATTCAGCATGATTGATAATTTCCACTTCAAATGGCCTACAGATGGGCAGGCAAAATAAGGAAAATGGCACTCTCTCTTCCATATGGCATCAGACATCAACTTACAAATCTAAAAGCCACTGTCTGGTATTATATTATGTTACTCAATGTGCAAATTTTATCTATCCTGTCTGGGCATTTGTAAAGATTGCAGCTTTTGATTAAGTGCTGTGCTGTTTGTTGGGCACCACATTCAAACAGGGGCTGTCCAAGATATTAATATTGTGAAGTGTTGTTTTGAAACATTCATAACCATATCTATTCAGCTTGACCCACACTTCTCTGTCAAGGCCATGACCAATGGGGGACTCATTTGGTGTTGGTATAAAATGTTGTAGGAATGGGTCTGACCTTTCCCAGAGGTTGTCCCATTCTGTTGCCCATACATTTGGTTCAGCATCCCTAGGCTCTTCCAGGAGCTTGTGGATTTCATATATAAACCATTTGCAACTTTTAAGCCTCTTAAGCCTCCATCTGTTCAGGTCTTTGGTTAACTCTTGATAGAGTGGGTGATTTTCATAATCTCTTGCCTCTTTTTTCCAGTAATGATGTTAGGGTCTTATATCACTGGGTCTAATGCCCTAGAGTACAAGGAATACAATTGTGTGTAAGTTGTGCAGTACGGTTGGGCAAAACAGCAGCATTCTGCTTCAACTTCCATTTTGACATTTCAGTAGAACAGTGTTTTGTTTCAAGTTTCATTTCATTTTGAAAGCACTGTTCTGTTCTGTTTCATTTAAATGGTTTCACAGTTTCAACATTGTTTTAATGTTTCACCCATAGGTTATAATGGGGAAGCACGAAACAGCCTATAATGTTGTCATTTCTTCCCTGATTCCAGTGAAACTTGCAGAGATGGAAACTCCCTCATAGGGCATGAAATCTGCCAAGTTTCAATGAGATAGATGGAGGGGTTTCAAGGAAACTGTACCTCAAGCTGCTAACAAGCAGGAGCAGCGTCCTGTGAGCTGGCAGGTAGATTGAGGGCATACATCCCCAGGAAGAGTCCAGAAGATCCCCTGAAGCCTTCCTGGGGGTTCAGGTGGGCCCCTGATCTGCCTTCTGGATGACAGAAGGCTGCTCCTGCCACCTGGGACCAAGCGCTGAGGAACTGAGCCAGGCTGGGGGAGGTGCCTCCCGCCACTGGGCTTGGTTCCCAGAGGTTCCCAGAGCTCAGCTCGGAGATGTCTTCCACAGCCCAGCTGAATTTCCTAGTGCTGGGGACAGAGTCTGGGTGGGAGATGCATCTCCCCCAGGCTGGGCTGAGTTTCCCAGCACTGGCAATGGAGCCCAGCAGTGGGACACACTTCCCCCAGTTGTGCTGAGTTCTCCAGTGTTGGAAACTGAGCCCAGTGGTGGAAGGCACTTCTCCCCACCAGGCTCAGTTCCCAGTGACTCGCAGCCCCATGGAAGTCAGGCCAGTGGCAGGAGATGGAGCACAGCGTTGGCTCTGCCCGCCTTCCACCACTGGGGTGAACTCCATGGGGCTGGCAGAGCCAATTGGAGCACAGCCTAGCATCAGGAGGTGGGTAGAGCTGGTGCTGTACTCCAATTGGTTCTGCCAGCCCCATGGAGTGCAGCCCAGTGGTGGGAGGCAGGGAGAGCTAGGGCTGCACTCTCCACTGGGCTGAGCCACATGGGGCTGTGGAGCCACTTGGAGCACAGCCCTGGCTCTTCCCTGCTTCCTGCCACCTGGCTGCTTCTTCAAAACTCGAAACTCTTCAAAACTTTCAAAATGTTTCGACTGGCCTGATTTCATTTTGAGGCTGTTTTGAAGCCCTTCTTTTCATTTCGATTTTGCTCTTCTGAGCTTGAAATGAGTTGAAACAGCATCAAAATGAAACAGCCGGCAAAGCTGTGCACAGCCCTATTGTGCAAGCTATTGTATAGCTTGTTACAAGTCTCATCACACTGTTAAGTACAGTGCCAAGCTTTTTAGTGTGACAACTTCTGGAGCATACAGGAGCACAGTATTCTGCTGGGGCACAAACCACTGCATGTGTGGTGGTTGTGAAAAGTTTGAAGTTGGCACACCATGTCAGGCTGACTAAACTTCTTAAGGAAACTACCCATGCAGAAACTTTATTGCTGACCTTCTGAATGTGATGGTTATAGGTGAGAGAATGGTCTAATATGACTCCTAGATTGATTGGGTTATGCTCATGGGGAAGGTTGTGTTTGCCTTTTCTGATATTCAGTGTGTTCTTGGCTCAATGACTGTCCACATGGAACAGTGATGATACTGATTTATTGATGCTCAACTTCAAGCTCCACTTCTGGAGATATCAGCAATGAGTTCCATTCAGTATCTTTTCCAATTCTGTCATGTCTGTTCCTTTGGCTACTATGGTGACATTGTCAGTATGCATGTATCGCTTAGATGTTGTATGTGGAGAAGTCTGAGATATATACATTAAAAAGTATTGATGTTAGCACTGACCCTTAGTGGACTCTATTCTTCAGAGTTTGTACTCTGCTTTTTTCTCCTTGGCTGATAATGAGTTTGAATGATCTGCTAGAGATCATGTTCATGAAGGAAGCGCATAGCATGTGCTCAGGTATCGTAAAGTACAGCTTGTACATGAGGTCTTGGTGTCGTACAGTGTCATAGGTGGTTGTAAGGTTGATAAAGACAGTGCCTGCTTTCTTTCTCTTTTCAAATCCATTTTCTATAAATGGCTGAACTGCGTGCAATAGATTGCACACCACCTATGAACAGAGTGCATACATCAAAGCAATGCTTCAGTCACAAACTCATTCACAACTGTAGTAAGCGAAACACTATAAATTTGCTCATGTTTTCACAGTAAAATTTTAAAATGTGATCCCTTGTTGCTTTGGATTTGGACAACACGTACCTTATATATAGTTTCATCTGTTGTACATAATATTTTTGAACAAAATTTTCTTACTACAGCCATTTTAAAATGACTTGAAAGATACTAAATGATTCCTGAAATTGCTTTACTTAAGTAAAGCTGACAGCCATGGGGCTCTTTAGCCAAAAAAAAAAGTGCAGGTTCAGGGGTGATCTGATGGCCACCTATAAGTTTATCAGGGGTGAGCACCATGATCTGGAGGAACGTTTGTTCACCAGAGCACCCCAAGGGATGACGAGGTCGAACGGTCATAAACTACTACAAGACCGCTTCAGGCTGGACATAAGGAAGAATTTCTTTATTGTCTGAGCCCCCAAGGTCTGGAACAGCCTGTTGTCAGGGTGATTCAAGCATCTACATTGAACACCTTCAAGAGCAAATTGGATGCTTATCTTGCTGGGACCCTATGACCCCAGCTGACTTCCTGCCCTTTGGGCTGGGGACTGGACTCGATGATCTTCCAAGGTCCCTTCCAGCCCTAATGTCTATGAAATCTATGAAATCTATGAAAGTCTGTGACAGCTGAAAATTATGTCTGTGTGAGAACAGTGCTTGCTGAAAGTTCTATGAAGATACGACCAAGTGTTTTTCTGTATTTGTTTAGATATTAGATATCTTTGTTTAGATATTTGTTTAGATATATGTTGTTGCTAAGAGCCTAATTAAAGTTTAAAATGTAGTAAGGCCTTGTATAAAGTAAGGCCTAGTAAATTTAGCAAAGCCTTGAAGTAGTAAGGTCCTGTCGTATAGTTAAACTTAACCTTATCAAAAGGAATGCAAGGCTTGTACTGCTATTAGTCAGTCTAAGGACAGTTGAAGTAAAAAGAATCTAAGTGGCCGTAAGTTATTGGTACCGTTCAGAAGCTATAAATTGGCTAAAACATCTGGAAATCATTCAGAAGGAAGGTACAGTGAAAAGAGTTAGCTGTTGACCTGGATCAGTGGGCCTGTGGATGTCGAGGAGCCCAAGGACTGAATACTAGGGTCCTTCCCAGTACCTCTCGGACAGTGCTGAGCAGGGACGCCGGAATCTGTGACATCCTTCAAAAAGAGAATAGCTTTAATTTTTTTTTAATAAGGAAAGAAGGTTCAAAATTGTATTATTAATAAGAATATATCAAAATGTCAGGACAAAACATAGAGACCCAAAAGTTTAAAATTGACTCATTACCTAGATATCAAATATAGTTTTCTAGAACAGAGTTAAGCATCTTACTGAGCCAAACATAAAACAGAGATGTTGCGTCTACACTAGACGCTGACTTCACAGTAGCTCATTACTGGCACAGTACTGTTGCGTGATACAAAACACGACATTATGTGATTGCACAGTAGTAATGAGCTACTGCACAACAGTAACAAGCTACTGTGCAGTTAGCATCACCAAAAAGCCATTCACGGACTTGTGTATGCAAATACTAAATATCTGTGCAATAACAACAGTGCAGTCAGCATGTTGTGTAGACGCAGCCACTAATGACCAATTCAAATCTAGAGTAATTGTGGAGTCATTATTCTGGCAAAAGGAAGCTGATATAAGTTATGAATGAGATCGGCATGGCATTTTACAAAGAACAGGATGTGAAAGGTACAAAAATAAGTTCATTTTGAACAAACAGAAAACTTAGAATGTAGACAGATGGGTATCTTGGACAGATGTACACCCCCTTTAAAGAACTTCCAAAATAGAAGAAGTGCTCCAAAAGTAACCTTGAAGGAAGCAAATACTATTTAGCACTTCAAAACAAAGTGCTCCCTGTTGCATATATTCACTTTATGGAACACAATTAAGCAAGGCTTGGTCCTTCAACATCCCACAGTCTTTCGTTCCCCCACTTCCCAAAGGGGGACAGAACAAGGCCGTACATCCTGTTTGTTATGTCTCAACTCTCTTAGAGCACCTCCAGCCAGGAATCAAAAGATCCTGTGTCTCTCATCAGAACTGGGAGACTCCAGAAGTGGGAGACCAGAGTTTACCTCCTCCCTTCATTAGAATGGAGTCCCAGCTCTCCAGCCACTAATTCCTACCTACCCCTGCATCTGGTTGACCAATTCTGGCAGGGGGGTGCCAGGACCTCCAATCCCAGTAAGCAGGGGTGATCCAGGAGAGTCTCACAGCGGGGGTGAGACATAGACACACTCCCAGGGAGACTGGGGCTGCAGAGCCACACCAGTACCTGCTCTGTTCTACCAGTGCCTGTTGGAGGGATGGGTTTGGGGAGTAGCATTACAGGTTACCATGTCCCCCTGTCACTCCTGCTGGCTGGAGAACATGCTGCTACTTGTGGCCATGGACATTCTGAACTACTCCAACTAGGGGACACAGAAAGATGCTGTATTAATGTTTAACCCTGTCTATGGTTAAAATACTCTATTTTGAAGCACTTCAGAGTGCAGTTGCACTTTTAAACCTTATGTCTGTCCCAACTCTTATTCAGACTAAATTCAAGATTTAAAACAAGCATTTGTTTCTACCATATCTTCTTACATTTTATTTTCCAGTTCCCTTTGAATTTAGGTTGTCAGCCATGTTTTAAAATGTAAATCGTTGCTACATGTGTTTCTGAAACTTTACAAACCTTAAGGTTCAGAGTTTTCCTAGCTGAAACAACTCAAACTGTACACAAGTGAATCTGCACTACTGTTCTCAGTTATTGTCATATGGAACCTTAATATTTTTGCTGTTACTTAAGCTTTGTGTTTTAAATTTATTTCCACTATTGCAACTTTAACTGCTGCAGTACATCGGCAAGGCCTCATTTAATTTATTCATGTTTCTCTATTTCATTTTTCATTGTACCTTGGCTCTTGCTGTTATGTTTACAAACTGTGAGCCAGACAATCCTTTGATATTTATGTCCTATTGCTAGGGCTTGGAAGGTAAAAAGGGGAATTCATAGAAGCCAAATAGTGCAATTTTTCAAGACTTGGAAATTTAATTTGCTGGATTATTATAAAGCTTAGTTAAGGCTACAGTAGTTTATTTTTCAGGGATTTTTACCCAAGTGAAGAACTCTTCTGCAATGCTTTAACACCACCAATAAGTTGCTAAACCCAGATAGATCAGTTGTCAGTCTTTTAGACTCTTCAGTAGAGACCTGTAATGATTTTTCTATCTACTATATAAATAATGTTTCTGCTCCATTGGCAGATTTTGTGTCAGATCAATCTACTGATTATACAGTTTCAGTTGTAGGAGCACCAGGATGTCCAACAAGTTCACTATCTACCTTTCTTGAAATTTTGAAGTCAGATATACAAGGTGTGATAAAGGGATTAAAACCAATAGTGAGTGCATTAGAGTCAGTTCTCTCTTGGTTGTTGCTAACTCTACTTTCAGTTCATAGTAAAAATAAATCTGTTGTTCCATTTCAGTGCCAAAGCTACCTGGCACCATCAGTCTGGCGTTATTCAAGTCCTGACATTGTGTTACATGAGAAACTATTAAAATTTTCTTCCTTCAGTCCTCTACAGTCTAAAAGATAAAAAAGATATCAGAAGCCTTACTGGAATATGAAGAGGAATATTAATTTAGATATTTTTGCCTTTTTTCTTAATCATGTTGTGAGAGATGATGCATTTGATTAACAGTGGAAGAAGTGGATCTAGGTTAGATTTACAGTGGGATTAGTGAGCCATTCTGTAAAAAGGAAGCAAAAGAAAGGCAGAGAGATGAAGTGGGAAAAGAAATAACTGGTGTGTTTGGCATCATTCCTAGAGAAGAGGAATACAATGATGAAAAAAGGACAGAGGAATCACAGTCAGAAGTAAAATGGAACATGTAGGCTATAACAGATTATACGAGAGACAGAATACATGAATAAGAATTTTATATTTGATTCTCTGGTTAACGAAAAGCAAACAGAAGGCTTCAAAGAGAAAAGGGAAATGTTTCAGGGAATGAATGAGGAAAATGATATTACTAGCAAAGTGAATTATTTGTGAGCTTGCATTGTACAAATATTGGGGAAAAAATCTACTAGCAAGGTTTTCTACAAATTGTCATAAAAATATTATTCTTTTTAATTAGCTATATAAAAAAAGAAGTGATGATTTTTATTTAGGCTCTAGGAATGTCATTAAATTAAAGTCTTCTCTGTTAGAATATCAAAAAGTCTGTTAGCTGCAATGCCTAATATTTTTTGTTATCACTGGAAGGTTGCAGACAAACAACATTTCATATCTTTTAAATCATAACAGGTTTGAGAGATAGAGAGACGTACCATCTAGAAGCTGCAGCTCATACAGAATGCAGCAGCCCATTTTCTGATAGTAGGTATAACTCCAATGCTCCAGAGTCTTCACTGGCTACCAGTAGCTTCCTGGTTCATGGTGCTGGTTTTGATCTATAAGCAGGTTTTGATCTATAAATAGTCTGGGCTCTATGTACCTAAGGGATTGCCTTCTCCCTTATTTCCCCTTATGCTCTGTAAGTTTAGCCAAGAGGAATGTCCTGCAAGTACCATCAATAAATACGCCAAGTTTATTTGGTGAAAACAGGTAAGAGGTCATGCCTCCGCTCTAGTACTCCTTCACTACTGCAATGTACTATAGTGAACAAGTAAGATTGTCTTCCAAGGATCTTAACAGTGAGTCTGCAGGTGTTTCCATAGCCCAATGCTAGATGCACATCTTGTCACAGTGAGGACAGGTGTTTCCAGAAGGGATGGATACTATGTTGCTGCGTGTGAGGTCCTAATGTTCTTCTTGCCTGTTCCTATTTTCCTCTTCTGCCTGTCAATGAGCTGTTTCAAAGTGTTGAGGTCCCTCCCAAAGAGCGTTCCTCCATTTTGGTATGTCTTGAGCAAGGGTCTCCCAAGTACTGATGTCCATGTTACAACTCTTCATGTTTGCCTTCAGGATGTTTTTGAAGCACTTTCTTTTCCGTCCTCTACTTTGCTGTACACCCCATCTGTACATGAGCCTTCTGTAACATATTAAAAGCTGTTTGAAACATTTCAAATCCGATATCCATCCGTACCCTTAGTGTTATTAAATTGATCAGTAATGTTTAACTTAGTATCCTGATTCAAGTCACCTGTTGGACACTGGCATAAAGTAATGGTTTGGTTTGAATGTTATTAACCTAATCGTCTGGTGTTTGGTTTCTTAAGGCAAGTGGACCAAAGACTTTTTTTTTCACTTTTCAGATTCCTTTTAACAGCTTTAAGTTCTCTCTTTTGCATTCACAGACTCCTCCTGTCTGAAAAAACAATGGTATTGTTGTTGCCATGCACAATGGATCCAGCTATATATCCCTTTATAATCCAGTTGTAAAGATGTTCTTCACTGTTTGTCTACCTACTTACATAACACTTAGGAATTAATAGTGAATAGACTCAAATTTATTAAAACTAAGATTTTTTCAATAGGCCCACAATGTCTTTTGGGAGTTAATCCTTTCTTCTGGCAGGTATTTCTCAGACACTCAGCCCTCTATTTTCTATCCACTGTAGAAATAAAGGATATATACACACTGTTTCCACAGCTGTAGATGGGTCCCTGCTCTCTGTACACCACCTAGCAGGAGTGGATCCAGCAGAACTGGGGGTGGGAGGTGGTGCAGTTGCACTGCCCATTCCACTGTGTAATGCAGTGAGCTCTTCATTAAGGACATGTTGGTGGCTCCAGTTCCCTGCAAAAAGGAGAAACCTGTCTGACACTGACACTGTCCCTGTCTGACCTAAGTGCAGGGGGAGTCCCATGGCTGCTGCTTTTTCCACTCCATCTGTAGAAAGTAATGTTCTTTGGTAATGGATACATTCATAAGAACTGATGGTGTTTATATGAGGCCCCTTGCATCAAGAAAATGATACCTCTGCTTATACTTATATCAAAAATTTTTGGTGATCATATATCATAGGCTGTTCCTGGATGCATGGTTAACAAATGTGTTCAAGAACACCTTTCCTAATCTAGCTGGTGAAAAGAATGGCAACCTATTCTCTTGGGTGCAGATTTTACTCCTGTTTGTGCCTGTCATTTTAAGTTTAGTATCCTCCTGTACTACTCAGACTTACACCTTAATATCATTCTGAAACATGGGTGGCAGAAAGCAGGGTAAAATGCACCTTATAGACTAACAGCATCAAATATGCATAAGCTTTTGTGAACAAGAACTTACTTTATCAAGTGTTCTGAAAGGTCTTGCAACAAGCAGGCTATCAAATGGAGAGAGTGATTTGAATACAAAAGATAGGGAAGGGAAGGGAGGGAGGAAGAGGGAGAGGGAGCGGAAGGGGAAGAGGGGGCAGTGCTGAGAGAGGCAAACAAGTAACAAACCCATAGAGGCATATGGTCAAAAAAACTAGTCCAGGTAGTGGGATAAGAATTGGTAGCCCCTCTTTAGACCATACTTCTCATTATTCAGTCTGTGGATTATTTCTTGTCCCACAATTTTGAGTCTGAGTCAGCTTTTAAAGTTCCATTGTTTGAGATTAGCTACTCTGAGGTCAGCAATGGACTATCCTGGGAGGTAAAAGTGTTCTACCACAGGCATTTACATTTTTTAGACTTGATGTCAGATCATTGTCCCCCTCATTCTTTCATACAGGGACTGAGCCATCTGTCCAATGTAGACAAGAGAGGGGCAGTGTAAACAGGTGCTTGATAGATGCACCTATGATATGCAATATATGCAATATGATATTAGTAGCAAAGTAGATGAATTAACTTTGGTGAAACATAACTGCACAAGTTGCAGATATTTGTTTATAATTTGGTTTTAGTTAAGAGCTACAGAACCGTAGATTTTGGCTTTGTTTTCTTTAAAGATTACTTCTTTTCCCATGTGCTGCTAAGCCAAATGAAATCAGCAAATCCAAAATATGCTGACAGCACAGCAGGATGTATAAAAAGTACTTGACTGTTATTCCTTCTCGATTTACCAGAGCCAGAATTGGTTACTCTTCAGGGCTTACTGTAAAACTGTCAGACCTTGCAGAAAGGGGCTGAACTATAGACTTAATGGGATTAGATGTGTGCTGTTATTGTTTATGGTGGGTTTTTAAAAGTTAAGCAGACAATTTGAGAGCAGGTTGGACTATAAGGTCTTGATTAGCAAGGCTATTGTTTGTATTTTTAATATTTCTATAAGCATCTAGAATTTGGAAAGGATTTCAATAAATCTAAATAAATAAAATAAATCTTCCTGTGCCATGTATTCCCTAGCTATGCTCCGTGTGCTGAATTAGATGGCTATTTAATTTCACCTGAGGTGGAAATTATAAGGCTTTTTTCTATGTTTTCTTTCTCTGGAACAGTCTTTCTTTTCCTAACTGTAATTTTCAGTATCAATAACAGACTGAAAAGCTGTTTGTTTGCTGCTTAATGTGATTGTTCTGTACTGTGATTATTCTCTGAAAGGGGGAAAGGTTCTAGAAGTAAATTGTTGTTGTAATTATTCATGAGATTCATCTGTAGTTTCTCATTCTCTTCCTAAGAATTTGTTAAAAGAAAAAGTTTGTTTTCCTTTTGAAATCTGTGAATTATAACACCTCATGGTCAATTTGTTACTTAAAATCTTTAGTAACTATGTATATAACATTTCTAATCCAAATACAATTATTTCTTAATCAGTGATCATCTTAGTGCCTAAAAAAATAAATGTTTGCTCCATCCCTTCTCTGCCACAAAGAACATTTAGAGATTTATTTTTTGTTTACGGGGGAAGGATTATTTTTTGAATGAATCTGAAAATAAGGCAGAGGTTGGCAATTATTTCAGGCAGATGGCCTCTTACTGAGTTTTGGCAAGCCATCACAGGCCGCATGACAGGCAGCCTGGAGCAGATAAATATTAATTTTCTAAATTTTTTAGGGGCCCCGTGGACCAGGTAGAATGGCCTGGCAGGCCGCATCCAGCCTGTGGGCCTCATTTTGCCCACCCATGAAATAGGGGAACTATTTTTAAAAAACATGTTAGAGAAAGCAACTTATATTTGGCTCTGAATGAGGTAAATATAATTGTCATTCTTTCTTCTACTGGCTATATAAGTTCCCTGTCCTTTTGCCCCATCTTGTCTTCTTGCTTCCACAGGCATAAGTGTGACTGTGCTGAGTGACAGAGGATGCAGCTGTCATAGCTATGTCATACCATACCTTAGAAAGAGAGAAGTGGTTACTCAGGCAACCAAAACTTTTCCCAGGGAGAACTTTGAAAATGAAATGTTATCAAAAGTATTTTGAAATTCTAAGAAAGCTATTTCCACAGTTTTCCTAAGTGTACTTCTATTAAATGTTTCAAGGAATTCTAATGGTTTAGGGAAATATTATTTCCTTTATGGAAAACATGTGGCTAAACCTTATCCATTTTTAAAGTGTTTTAAAATTAAATTATTATAATAGGAACAGACTTTCAGCTGATGTATGTCAATCTACGCTCAGTCTGGCCCTATGTCTCCTTCTCCCTCCCTGATCAGCTGCATGCCACACACACAGGCTGCCTGTGTCTGTCGCCTTCCTACCCTTTCTATCTGATACCTCCCAATGTAAGTGAAGGAAGTTAGAAAGTTTATTTCCATAATTTTGAGAGAAATGTAGGTGAAATAAGTTATAAATTATAGAGGAAAAATTCTGTTCATATCGATGGTTGTAGGTCAGGCCTTAAGTAAGTTTCCCCTTTCCCATAATAATACAGACTTGGACTTTATGGCACTGTTTTAAAAAAATTCCAAGAATGGAGGTTCTGCAATCTCCCTGGGTAGCCTGTTTTAATGCTTAGCCGCCCTTGCAATGAGAAAGTTCTTTACAGTATACAACCTAAATTTCCTTTGCTGTGAGTTGAGACCACTGCACCTTGTCCCTAGCAGCCATTGAGAATAATCTGTTTCTATCCTCTTTATAACCACTGGTCAGAAATTTTAAAACCATTGCATTTCCCATTCTTTAATCAAATTTTGTTTTTCTCTGCTGGGTTCTTTCTAGTTTGTCCATGTCAGGAAAGTGAACAGGCCAGTAAGTAGAGCAGTTTAGAGAAAGAGGACCAGGAAGTCTTGAATGCCTGGGGAGAGGTTTTCTGAGGTCTGGGGAATGAAGGGCCTGCCTGGCTTGGGCTCAATAATCCAGATTCAGTCTGATTGTTTGTTGTTTGGGGCAGAGAGAAGGGAGTGTTGTCTGGGACAGAGAGCATGAGGTGCTCTCATCTGATGGTTTCAACTACTGAAAGCAATTTGAACAAGGAGGTGGGGTTAGCCTAGCCAGATTTATGTCTGTATTTTATTCATTGACTGCAAAATGTCTAAACAGTCATGGACACAGAATCCAGAGCTTCTGGTGAGTGCTAAGTTATAAAGGCATTCTCCCTTCTCTGTTTTCACTTTATGGCCACATTAATATTGCATTTCTGTCTGCACTGTAGCACGATTCAACAAAACTACTGAACTTTCCACCCAGTCTTAACTTTAACTTGACACTCTCATGGGAGGTGGGAGGTATACCTCTGACCCCTGAATGGGTCTTTCTGAGGAAGTGCTTTAATTACTAGGCTGTTATAAAGCAGCAAGGTTGTTCTGATGTGCCATAATTACAGTGAGTCAGAGAAGTCTTGATTAATTGAGTCTTCTGGAGCACAGCAATTATGGCTCTGTGGCAGACTCCAGTGTCATGTGTGTCAGTATCCCTGCACTGGAAAATGGTGGTGTCAGGGCCTATCCCAAGGAGGGCCAGGAGGGCCATTTGGCCCAGGCCTCTCATTCATGGAGGGCCTCAAATTTAGACTTTTGACGTTATCTCCAAATGAGGTTATCCATACAGACAGAGATACACTGACAGGATTCATAGATTTCATAGACATTAGGGCTGGAAGGGACCTTGGAAGATCATTGAGTCCAGCCCCCCACCCAAAGGGCAGGATGTCAGCTGGGGTCATAGGATCCCAGCAAGATAACCATCCAATTTGCTCTTGAAGGTGTTCAATGTAGGTGCTTGAACCACCTACAATGGCAGACTGTTCCAGACCTTGGGGGCTCAGACAGTAAAGAAATTCTTCCTTATGTCCAGCCTGAAATGGTCTTGCAGTAGTTAATGACCATTTGACCTCATCATCCCTTAGGGTGGTCTGGTGAACAAACATTCCCCCAGACACTGGTGGTCACCCCGATAAACTTATAGGTGGCCATCAGATGACCCCTGAGCCCGCGCTTTTTCAAGCCAAAGAGCCCCATGGCTCTCAGCCTGTCATCGTAAGGTCTGTTTTCCTGACTTCTGATCATGCACGTGGCTCTTCTCTGGACTCTCTCAAGCTTCTCCACATCCTTTTTGAATTGTGGAGCCCAAAACTGGATGCAGTACTCCAGCTGCGGCCTCACCAAGGCCGAGTACAAGGGGAGAATGACATCCCAGGATTTGCTTGAGAAGCATCTATGGATGCAAGCCAGTGTTTTGGTCACTTTACTAGCTGCAGCATCGCATTGCAGGCTCATGTTCATCTTGTGGTCAATGACGAACCCCCAAGTCTCTTTCTTCCATAGTGCTAGCCAGCGTAGTACTGCTGAACCTATAACGATGCTGCAGGTTTTTCTTCCCAAGGTAGAAAACCTTGCATTTTTTGGTGTTAAACACCATCAGGTTCTTGTCTACCCATTTGCTGAACCTGTCCAGGCCAGCTTGGATCACCCACCTGTCTTCTGGTATGGATGCTCTGCCCCAAAGTTTGGTGTCATCAACAAACTTGGCCAATCCACTTCTGACTCCAATGTCCACATCATTAATGAAGATGTTGAACAATAATATGGGTCCAAGAACAGAGCCTTGGGGGATCTCACTGGTCACAGGACACCATGATGAGTGGTTGAAAGAAGAAGACATTCATCATACAACTTTAAACTTGTGTCCCATTACCAGGCCACACCACCTGAAGTGCACTATGAATTAATATTTTTTTAATATACAGGGAGCCTCAAAAAATGGAAATGGCCTGGGCCTCTCTCGACCTCTGAGAGGGCCTGGGTGGTGTAGGTGCTTTAACTAAAGCTCATTGAATGAGCTTTAGTTAAAGTGCTCCTGCTGCCATTTTCCAGCACAGGGATGCTGATACACGTGACGCTCCAGGCACTTTAATTAAAGTGTGCACCCCCATACTCCCAGAGCATGTCTATAGATGCCCTTAGCTACACCTCCTACCTTCCTTCTAGTGGAGTTAGATGGGAACTAGGTGCCTTCCCATTTAGCCAGGGGAAGTTCTTTTCATGCACAGAAGATAGCACTTGTAGGTGCCTCAGTAATTTAAGGTCAAACTGGGGATTTGGCGTTTAGGCAAAGAGAGGATGAAGTGAGGGTGCATGAAAGGTGAAGGCTTGCATGTCAATTTTAGACATAGAACTTTAAGACTTCCTCAGTCCTATTTTAGGTGCCTAAGACTTTTTTGGATCTGACTCTCATATAGTGTACTTAACTATTTGAAAATGGTGCCAAAAAGTGGAAATACATAACATGAGGATGTCATTCCTTTCTAAAAATATCCCTTAAAATGAAGACCTCGATTACAGAGAATAGTAGTAAACAAAAGATGCTCCTTGGAAGGTCTTTTCTGCTTTATATTCTGTTCCTATTTTCCAGCTTTCCAGTTTGAACCATTCGCATCATATTGACATGTTATGAGACATTAGGGATGCTATCCAAACCTTTAACTTGAACTAACAACAGTGTCAAGTATTAATAAGTGATTTTTGCCTTAGTGATGTTGAACATTTATCCACCTCAAGCATTAGGAAATGGTGCCAAATCACTTACACGTTTCCTTATCTTTTCTTTTTTATACAGTAGGCAAGTGGACCAAGATACCTTTACTCTACCAGTTGTATGTTAAGTAGACTTTTATATCAACTCATAAGCAGAGTATCTTAGCAACTTCAGTAGTACAGTGGTTTCATATTCATAGGGCCCCAAGGACCAGCTTCATAGATTTCATAGAATTTAGGGTCAGAAGGGACCTATTAGATCATCAAATCAGACCCCCCTGCCCTGGGCAGGAAAGAGTGCTGGGTTCAGATGACCCCACCCAGGTGTTTATCCAGTCTCCATTTAAATACCTGTAAGGAAGGGAATAGCACCATCTCCCTTGGAAGCATATTCCATATTTTAGCAACCCTCACTGTAAAAAATTTTTTCCTGATGTCCAATCTAAATTTGTTCTCCTTCAGTTTATGGCCATTGTTTCTACTTATCCTGATGGGCACCCTGGTAAACATTGCATCCCTTATTTCCTGCTGTCCCCCCACAATGAGTTTGTCGATGGCCACAAGATCACCTCTTAGCCTTCTCTTGCAGAGGCTGAAGAGATTCAGGTCCCTCAATCAGTCCTCATAGGGCTTTTTTCTATAGGTCTTTAACCAGATGGGTGGTCCTCCTCTGAACCCTTTCCAAGTTATCTACATCCCTCCTGAAGTGCAGTGCCCAAAACTGGACCCAGTAGTCCAGCTGCGGCCTGACTAAGGCTGCATAGAGGGGAAGTATCACCGCCCCAGACCTGTTTGTGATGCACCTACTTATGTAATAAAGAGTGTGGTTAGCTTTACTTATTACATCATCACATTGGTGACTCATGTTCATTTTGGAGTTGACTACAACTCCAAGATCCCTTTCTGCAGATGTGCTGCTTAGAATGGTACCGCCCAGGCTATAGGTGTGTTGATGTTTCTTTCTCCCTAGGTGCAACACGTGGCACTTAACTTTGTTAAACTGCATCCTATTCTGTTCTGCCTGCTTCCCCAGTTTGTCCAAATCAGCCTGGATTCTCTCCCTGCCTTCTAAATTGTTTATCTCCCCCCATAGTTTGGTGTCATCTGCAGACTTGGATAGGGTGCTTTCTACTTCCTCATCCAAGTCACTAATGAAGATATTGAACAGTACTGGTCCTAGCACAGTCCTTGGGGGACTCCGCTGTCCACATTTCTCTGGGTAGAAACTGACCCATCCACCACCACTCTCTGAGTGCGTCCCATAAGCCAATTTTCCACCCACTGAACTGTGTAATAATCGACATTGCAGCTGTTTTGTTTATTTATAAGAATTGGGTGTGACACTGTGTCAAAGACCTTTTTTAAAATCTAAGTAAATAACATCTACCTCTGTGCAATCATCCAAGCATTTTGTGACCCAGTCATAAAAAGAAACCAGGTTACTCAGGCAGGATCTGCCTGCTATGAACCCTGGCTGGTTGCCCCTTAGCATTATTTTATCTGCTGCCCCCCCACAAATGTGATCCTTAACAATTTTCTCAAAGGTCTTGCCAAGGATAGAGATGAGGCTAACCAGCCTATAGTTACCTGGTTCCTCCTTCCTCCCCTTCTTGAAAATGGGGACCATAGAGGCCCTTTTCCAATCCTGAGGGACCTGTTCTGAGTGCCATGAGTGCTCAAACCATTGCATAAGCGGTTCTGCTATGACTCCAGCTGATTCTCTAAGTACCCTAGGATGCAGATCATCAGAGCCTGTTGACTTAAATACATACAACTGCTCCAGGTGCCCCTTTATTAGGTCAGCACTAACAGTTGGTGGGTTTGTATCTATCTCATGCTTACCTAAAGTCCCATTGGGATGCATATTTGTATTTGTGTCCAGGAACACAGATGCAAAGAAATCATTTAGGAGATCTGCGTTGGCCATCCTATCTGTTACCAGTTGCCGTAGTCCATCTTGAAGGGGCCCTATGTTACCCTGCATTTTCTTTTTGCTTCCTATG